>NC_086318.1:270151990-270519490 GCF_036172605.1 Pelobates fuscus | reverse complement strand
GCTGGCTCAGAGGAGGAGTTTGATGTTGTATAAATTGAAAAATTAAACCATCTTGCCATTAAACCAGTCTTGTTCCTGCATTAAGCTTTGGCTCATGTGTGGATTATTATGTGACGCCATTATTATTTTATTGGAATAAGGGAATGCTAGATGGTGACACTTATTCAGTCACAAAGGTAAAAAACACAGTCTGAGGAGTATACAAATTTGCAACAAACTAGGAAAAAATTCCTTCTTGACTCCAGAATGGCAGTCAGATATCTTCTTTTGTTCTATTATCACTGCTACAAGTTTTCAGATTATTTAATACTGCTATTAAAAAACAAAATACATAAGTGGACTCAAAATGCTATCTAATAAAGGTACTTATTTATATAAATATATTATGTCTTGCCATTTCTTGTTTTTATAAAGATATTTACATCTGAGCTACACTCTAAGCCAGTGTTTCCCAACCCAGTCCTCAAGGCACACCTACCAGTCCAGGATTTAAGGATTACCCAGTTTTGTCTAAGGTGCTTTTAGAAAAAAAAAAGAAAAAACACCTTAGACACAACTGGGTCACCCCTAAATCCTGGACTGGTAGGTGTGCCTTGAGGACTGGGTTGGGAAACACTGCTCTAAGCAACATAAGCACTACAGCTCGATTGACAAGTTGGAAGTTATGGGCTAATTATCCTTCAGAACTCAGCCAATCACCACTACTTAGTGTTACGGTTACCTCCAGGCAAGCTGAAATTTGGACCGTTTGGATATCCTGGTTCCCGAGCTTGGAGCGAGAGAGCGCCGCTCCGATCAGCATACAGCGATATTTCCTGAAAATGTAGAATAATTCCCTCCTAGCTTGGAGATAATTGGTTACAACGGTTACACTAACCTAATTATCTCAGAGCACATGAAACTACCATGTTTGGTTGCATATTATGCAGGCAATCAAGATTGAAATTCCATAGTATCTTGTGCAATTTTGTAAGCTTATTATCCCAGAGCTATTAGCATATCTTTAGTATCTATTTCATACATTTGTGTATGCATTATTACATTTCTTAGGGAGATAGAATTTGTTTCAACTGAAAAGAGTTACTTGTGCACTATCCCAAATACCCATGCATATTTAAGTAACTGGAGGTGTGTAAGCAACTCTTTTATTTTGTTTTTTACTGTATGCATTGGAGCTGATGTTTACTATGGTCATTGCTGCTACCCAGGAGTAGTGGGAGTTTGAGCATAAGAGTTATCTTTGTAGATATAATTTGTTTGCCAAAATATGTTAAACTCCATACATCCCCCTCTCCACCTATTGCTTCCTCCCTACCTCTATATAGAAACACCTGTTACTTACTCCAATAATTATTTAAATTTCCTTCCATCTCCATATTTACCATCCTAATTCCCTTAGCAAACAGACCAAATTGCTATCACTACTGAGTGGATGATGGTCTGTTTCATTGTCCTTGTATGTACATTGTACAGTGATAATAACGTTGAATCTGATCTGCATCTGTCAGTCATTTTAAAAATAATGAAGTCCCTGCACAAAAGTTAACAAAGCAGTGCTAAATATGGGAAAAGCCCTTTAGCAGTGTTCTGCAGAGTCTGTACAACCAACCACCCCTACAGGGGGATATTTGAATCTGAATTAAAGTCAAAAGTGCAGCAGCACTGGCAGCATTTGGATGTGTACCCGGGGACAATGGTAGCAGTGGCAGAATATCGGGCAGTCACTTTAAAAGTGAGAGGTCCCTGCAAAAATGTTCAACACTGCAGTGCTTTACAGGGAAAAGCACTGCCATGGGCATCCCCAGGAGGGTGTAAGGGAGGTGCTTTTTTTTTTTTGTGAATACTATGCAATACCAGCGCAGGCCAGTAGGTGGCACTGTGTGGAAAAAGGCAGGGATAGGAAGCTACATCTTATCCCTGCTTCTCTCTCCTGACTGAATCTGCAGGGGAGCAGCACAGAGTGCAGCCAGCAACTCCCAGACTGCAGAGATAGCCTACAGATCAGGTAAGTGGGGGATGGTAGGTGTTACAAATCGCTATTTGTAACTGGCCCTTTAAATGAGAAATTGCCCTGCTTCCCTGGATTGTGGAGAAGCATGTTTGCCAGCCTCCTTCCTCATGACTATGGCCCCTGGAAGATTGTGCCCCTGAAAACTGATGAACTTTTATTGGGTGTGTATGGCCCTTTAAGAACCGTCTGGGGACATATTGTGACTTTGCTGAACAATGCCCCTTTAAGACTATGTCCCCAGACCTGTAAAATAACTTGTCCCTGGCTCTCTCCCCCTTGGTTCAGTAAATAGGGCTTGCTGAACCAAGTACCACACAGGCAGACCACCCAGAAGTTAAAGTATGCAGGCAATTTACCTCCCAGGCTGTGAGGTTACTGCAGGTTAATTGCCGAGCGCTGTGTGGCCGCCATTCGGCAGCCGAACACGTGGCGGCGGCCATTTTAGTCATTCGAATGCGGTCAGCGGTGTATGCTAAAGATTCTGTGGAACCAAAATCGGCTACACATTTTGCCGAACACCGCTGACCCTTACCTTCTCCATACTGAACTTGCAGCTCCAGAGACTAAGTCCCGTTTTTCGTCATGAAATTGACCGGCCGCACAGCCCAAATCTATGGAACTGTTTTGGGCAGGAAATTGTGCTTGCGGTTGGTCATAAATGACTTCCAGCTAACTTTTGATCCACTGGAAGGATTTGGCTGATTTTTGGAAGTGTTTATGTTTGATGTATGCTGAGTCTGAATATGCAACTTTTATTGAAATTGAATGTATGGTTTTAAAGTTACAGTGTGTGTGTAAAAACTGTATTTTTATTGTATGTAATAATTGGTTTAACTGTTTATCTGAGGGGAGGGAATGTGTGGGTTGCACCAGATGTGTGATTGGTGATTTTATGCCTCCCCCTGGGAGTGTCCTATTTGCATGTAACCTCAATAAAAGCCAGGCTGGGTGTTCCAGCATCTCAGACCTCTTCTGACCCTCAATACGTAGCCTTGTCTCGTTATTGGAGGGAACTGCTGTATCACACTGGGGATTGCTATGCTCTGCATATTCCCCTGAGCTCTTAATCACTTAGCTCTTTTAAGAGCTTGTTCCGGATACGCTCTCCTGGAGGAGAGGCCTTCCCCACACGGTCCTGGAGGACAGAAACCGATCCAGGGTGGAAGGAAGACGGCGCGGCTCCAGTTAAGCTACGGCGGTTGTGGAGCCTGCGGTGGTTGTGGTGTCGTCTGCAGTGCTTGGAGTCCTCTGAGAGCGCTAGGAGCATCCATCAATGGAGGGTACTCGGTCGGAGTACACGGAGCTCCGTTACATTGGTGGCAGCGGTGGGATGGCGTCCTAGTGCGAGGAGAAGCAGCTCAGAGACACTGGTAACATTTGGAGTTACAAATTGAGGGCAACGCTAGCCATTGGGCAGCGTCCCTATCTGCGGCAGCATGGAGCAGGCATGGATAGAGCCCTGCGAAGAGCACCTCAAAATGATACGTTGCTACGAGGGTGACGATTACATTGAGGAGGTAAAGAGGCGGTTGGTCTGCTATGGCCCAGACCTTACAAACGAGGTGGTCTCCAAAGTAATGTGCCAGTTGAGTGCTGAGAACCGTGCGGCAATGGCATTTGAGCGACTACTGTGGAAGTTGAGGATGTGGACCCCCAGTCTCAAGCAGTATGTGTTACAGGGGGCCGAAGGTGCCGTCCTTCCCCCCCAGCGGCAGTGTGAACCCCAGGGAGCTGAAGGTGTCGTCCTTCCTCCCCAGCGGCAGTGTGTACCCCAGGGGGCCGAAGGTGTCGTCCTTCCCCCCCAGCAGCAGTGTGTCCTACAGAGAGCAGAGACAGTTGGTCCCTCTCTACAGCAACAGGACAATGTTACGGGAGTGGAGACAGGCGGTCTTCCTCTCCAGCGGCAGCCTGTGTTTCTGGGAAAGGTGCACAGCACCCCCTCACCCCAGCAGCAGTGTGTCCTACAGAGAGCAGAGACAGTTGGTCCCTCTCTACAGCAGCAGGACAATGTCACGGGAGTGGAGACAGGCGGTCTCCCTCTCCAGCGGCAGCCTGTGTTTCTGGGAAAGGTGCACAGCACCCCCTCACCCCAGCAGCAGTGTGTCCTACAGAGAGCAGAGACAGTTGGTCCCTCTCTACAGCAGCAGGACAATGTCACGGGAGTGGAGACAGGCGGTCTCCCTCTCCAGCGGCAGCCTGTGTTTCCGGGAAAGGAGCACAGCACCCCCTCTCCCCAGCGGCAGCTTACCCTAACAAGGGGAGACACCAATACCCCAGACGGCGCAGATGGGACCGTGGTCTCTGTGCCTGACCTACAGGGATGCTGGACAACCTGTCCAGATCCCCAACTACCCTCACCGGGACAACAGGAGGAGGGGGTAAGTACCAATTCCCCTCCCCAGCTAACTCCTAGCGTGGCACCAGGGTTAACGGAGGCGATGTTAACCCCTACTGACGTCCATGTTCCCTTTATTGAAACTGAATGTATGGTTTTAAATTTACAGTGTGTGTGTAAAAACTGTATTTTTATTGTATGTAATAATTGGTTTAACTGTTTATCTGAGGGGAGGGAATGTGTGGGTTGCACCAGATGTGTGATTGGTGATTTTATGCCTCCCCCTGGGAGTGTCCTATTTGCATGTAACCTCAATAAAAGCCAGGCTGGGTGTTCCAGCATCTCAGACCTCTTCTGACCCTCAATACGTAGCCTTGTCTCGTTATTGGAGGGAACTGCTGTATCACACTGGGGATTGCTATGCTCTGCATATTCCCCTGAGCTCTTAATCACTTAGCTCTTTTAAGAGCTTGTTCCGGATACGCTCTCCTGGAGGAGAGGTCTTCCCCACACGGTCCTGGAGGACAGAAACCGATCCAGGGTGGAAGGAAGACGGCGCGGCTCCAGTTAAGCTACGGCGGTTGTGGAGCCTGCGGTGGTTGTGGTGTTGTCTGCAGTGCTTGGAGTCCTCTGAGAGCGCTAGGAGCATCCATCAACGGAGGGTACTCGGTCGGAGTACACGGAGCTCCGTTACAGTAGGTGATGCCTACAGATCAGGTAAGTGGGGGATGGTAGGTGATGCCTACAGATCAGGTAAGTGAGGGATGGGAGGTGCAGCCTACAGATCAGGTAAGTGAGGGATGGGAGGTGCAGCCTACAGATCAGGTAAGTGAGGGATGGGAGGTGCAGCCTACAGATCAGGTAAGTGAGGGATGGGAGGTACAGCCTACAGATCAGGTATGTGAGGGATGGGAGGTGCAGCCTGCAGATCAGGTTAATGAGGGATGGGGGTGCAGCCTAAAGATCCGGTAATTGAGGGATGGGAGGTGCAGCCGATAGGTCAGGTAGGGGTAGCAGCCTACAGATCAGGTCAGTGAGGCATTGGGGGGGTAAGCCTACAAATCAGGGAAGTGAGGCATGGGTGGCAGCCTACAGATTAGGGAAGTGAGTGATGGGACAGCCTACAGATTAGGTAAGTGAGGCATGGGGGGGGCAGCATAAGATCAAGTAAATTAGGCATGGGGAGGCAGTCTAGAGATTAGGTAAGTGAGGCATGGGGATTATAGAAAATAATTCAGGACTTCATGTGTGAAGTCAGAGTAGGAGGATGTAGTCCCTATTCTTTTTTTTTTTTTAAGTTCCATCTCTGCTGTACATCCCATTTAGTCATATTCACTATTACCACA
The DNA here is from genome assembly GCF_036172605.1 of Pelobates fuscus. Lineage (NCBI taxonomy): Eukaryota > Metazoa > Chordata > Amphibia > Anura > Pelobatidae > Pelobates > Pelobates fuscus. The sequence goes on along the minus strand of NC_086318.1, from coordinate 270,513,798 downwards.
TATATGGACTATAATACATTAGAGACAAGTCAAATGACTACAGTCACAAAAGGGTTAACTAGGTGCATTACTGCTGCCCACAGTGTGTTTGAGTCAGCACAAAGCATACAACATATGCCGGGAAAGGGCAGTTTACCCTTCCCTAATGTCCAACGTGTCTGAAACCTGTTGTCTTGCTCCTAGACTGCAGCTGTGAATCTTGGGAAGCCTGTAGTCTTTCTAGCAGGTCCTATCAAACTTCTCTCTTATATCATAGCATTTAATAACCTTAAAAGCATATCATAGCCTTTGAAAACTATTGCAGGGACTGGATCCTTGGCGTTGCCAATGAATGAGAGAGGGCTGCTTGCTGTGTGTGTTTGTGTATGTATTCAGCAGTCTGTGTGTGTGTGTGTATTCATACGTCTGTGTGTGTGTATTCATACGTCTGTGTGCGTGTATTCAGCAGTCTGTGTGCGTGTATTCAGCAATCTAGGGGTGGGGAGCAGAAACACAGAATGGAGAAGAAGACAATGGCTGGTGAAGGGGAGAATGACACACTGAGGGGCTGGGAAGGGGATAGGAACACAGGAGAGCTGGAGAGGACAATAACACACAGAGGAGCTGGTGATGGGGGCAGGGGCACACAAAGGTGCTGGGGAAGAGGTCAATGACACACACAGAGGGGCTGGAAATGGGACAATGACACACAGTCAGGGTCTGGGACGGGTACAGGGACACACAGAGGGGCTGGAGAAGGGGACAATGACACACAGAGGAGCTAGCAATGGGGACAGGGACATACAGAGGGGCTGAGGTAGGGGACAATGACACACACAGAGGAGCTGGAGAAAGAGACAGTGACACACAAAGGGGGAAGTAAGAGACACACAAGGGGAAAAATGGAGGATAAAGTAAACTAAGGGGGGGGGTAGATACACTAAGAGGGGAAATACATTCAAAATATGGAACAAGAAACACAGGGCCCATTATTATTATTATTATAATTACTGGCATTTATAAGGTGCAGGAAGTGGTGTGGGTGCAATCTGGTACTGTGGGCACATTCTGGTAATGTAGCTAGTGCTGTGAGTGTCTCCTAGTACTGTGGCAACTGATGTGCACGCTACCTAGTGCTGTGGCTGTAGCTGTGTATGCAGTCATTTTTATTTTTTATAATTCAGGTAGAGTGAGCATGTGTGTATGACAAATGGGGTGCATTGAATAGTGTTAACATTAAAACAGATTAGAATTGCAACACTCAAATCAAACAATGGCAACTTGATTATTTTATTAAGCTTTTGTGATAATGACTATGGCACTCCCCTTCATGACACGTTCAAAAAGGGGCAGAGCATGAATGGCATTACAATTATGCCCCCCTTGGAAAATTTCCTGTGGATGCCCATGAGCACTGCAGCACTATTCTACATCAGACAAGCCCTAAAGAGGGATATTTACAGTACTGTGGCAGCATTTGGATGCCAACCCGGTCACAGAGATAGCCGATTGAAAGACTTCACATCACTTTAAGCGGTTCCTAAAAAATTCCAAAACAATATGGTGCATTACACAGTGAAGCATTGCAGTAGTATCCTACAAGGGGGTTATTTTAAGAATGAATTTGAAGACAAAAGAAGAGAGGCTGTGGCAGCCTTTGGACGTGAGCTCAGAGACAAAAGTATGAGTAGAAGATGGTTGAAAGTCACTATTTATATATGAGAAGTACCTGCAAAAAGTTAATGAGCCACTGCTGTGCTTTACAGGGTGAAGCACTGCAGTGGTACCTTACTCCATGGTGAGGTGGTTGGTTAGGATACTGCTGTGCTTAGCCAACAACTCTGAGATAGCCAGGTCATTGATACTAGAGTGAGACTGGTAAAGTTAGGTTACTAGTACTACTTTGCCTAGCCACTACCAGTGCTACATACTACAGCTTTGAGTGGAAGAAAGATAGCCTGAGACATTGACTCTAGTATGAAACTGGTAAAGTTACTATTGTCCCTATCAACTCACCACCAGTGGTGTACATACCGGGGTGGGCCCGGCCGCCCTGCGAACCAAGTAAGTACCATTTTCACAGTGATTTTCACAGTGAGAATCGCAGAAGCTCCTCTAGCGGCTGTCAATGAGACAGCCACTAGAGGCTGGATTAACCCTAATGTAAACATAGCAGTTTCTCTGAAACTGCTATGTTTTCAGCTGCAGGGTTAAAACTAGAGAGACCTGGCACCCAGACCACTTCATTGAGCTGGTGTGATCTGGGTGTCTATAGTGGTCCTTTAAGTGTATGTGTTTATGCATGCACTGGCATACATACCGCGGTCACAGGGGTCGCAGCCCTGCGACCAGGTGCCCGCCGCCATGTGTTGTGGCCCCAGCATAAGCGCGCGCGGGGGAGGGGGGGCACGGATCAGTTTTTGCACCGGGGCCCCATGGGTTGTGTGTACGCCACTGCCCACCACTCTGTGTGGGTGATGCACTGATCCCTAAAAATTCCTAAAGGAGGATAATTTGCGCAGAACAGCAACAGCATTTGTGCATGAGCCCATGGAGTTGTGGCAGACTGGCAGAAAGGAGATTTAATCAGACTCATAAAAATGGCAGCAGCAGCCTTTGGATGTCAGCCCATGGACAGAGGTGGCAGGCGTGCTGTAATGCTTACATATATTTAAATGGAGCACAACTGCAGATCTCTTAGAATTCAGATTGAAGACTAGGATACTAAAGTGCAGGAACTGTATCTTTAATTACGGATAATACAGGTACTGTATCTTTAATTACTTTGCTGTTTGTTTAAACGGAGTAAGCAGCTTATGGCATATATGCAGTATAGTACATTGGGGTTTGCAAGTTCATGGAAACGGAGCAAAAAAGAAATGAAGTTGTAACAGGAGTGATTCGTTTTGGAGTTCGAAGAAAGCAGGCTGTAGCAGGAATGATTAGCAGGCTTGAGAGCAGGTAATCTCCTATTACGGATATAGCAATTGACTTAGCTTTCAATGGTGAGAAGATCAGGGTTCCCAAAGTTCTCCTCCGGGGAGGGAAGTTGTCAGGCAGGATGAGGAAGGTCCAGTTACTAGCCGTGGTCGAGGAGAGGAGAAGGAGAGTCTGTAGAATTCCAGTCCGGTTCGGTTCACAAGTAAAGGTTGGAGAAAACTTTTAGCCGGTTTGATTCCGCGGTAACGCTGTTCAATAATCCAGCGTCTTGTATCTGGCGCGGTCGCATTATGTAGCGTGGGGAGACCGCGTCAGAGAAGGGGTGCGGCTAAGCTCCGTCAACCCGGAAGAGACAAAGAAATACCGGTAGTTAAGGCATGACAGTACCCTCCCTGTAAGGAGCGCCCACAGGGTGCTATCAACATGGTTTAGATGGATAGCGTTTGTGGAATGCGGTAATTAACCTGTTTGCATGGATCACAGAGGAGTTTTCCCAAGTGTCCTCATCAATTCTGTAAACTTTCCATCTAATGAGGTACTGCAGAGAGCCACGATGGATCCGCGAATCCAGAATCTTTTGGATCTCGTATTCCTCTTCACCTTGTACCAAAATAGGATCAGGAGTAGTAAGTGCATCTCTGTGGAAAGGATCAGGAAGATGAGGTTTGAGCAAAGAAACATGGAAGACAGGGTGAAGTTTCAAAGTAGGTGGGAGCTTCAATTTCACAACGTTACGGTTGATAACTGACAATATTCGAAAAGGACCAAGAAAGAGGGAACTCAGCTTCTTTGAAGGATGTTTGGTGGACATGTTCTTTGAGGAGAGCCAGACAAGATCACCAATTTTATAAGCTGGAGGAGGTTGCCTCTTAGCATCAAAAAACTTCTTTTGATTAGAAGATGCGAGTTCAAGATTTTCATGCAATTTAAGGAACAGGGAAGACATGTAAGAAATTTGATTTGAAACGGTGAGGTTAGATGAAGGAATGGTATGAGTGGGAAACGAAGAGGGATGAAACCCATAATTGGAGAAGAAGGGAGTCATTTTACTACTGGTATGAACTGAGTTGTTGTATGCAAATTCGGCCATAGGTAACCATGTGATCCAATCATCTTGTAGGTGGGAACAATAACATCGTAAATATTGCTCTAAGCATTGGTTAACTCTTTCAGTTTGCCCATTGGTTTGGGGATGATAAGCGGAAGATAGTTTACGTTGAATATGAAGAGAAGAACACAATGCATTCCAGAATTTGGAGGTGAACTGGGTTCCTCGGTCTGATATGATTTCATCAGGAAGTCCATGAAGTTTCACTATGTTATCGAGGAATACTTTTGAAAGTTCAGATGATGAGGGTAATTTCTTCAAGGGGATAAAATGGGACATTTTCGTGAAGCGGTCCACTACTACTAAAATGGTGGTATGATGTTGAGAAGGGGGAAGTTCTACCAAGAAGTCCATAGAAATGGATTGCCAAGGCCTATCCGGAATCGGAAGATTCAATAATTGACCAAATGGGTGATGATGTTCGGATTTGGATCTTTGGCAGGTTGAACAGGTTTTGACATAGGATTCGATGGTATTGTCCTGGCGAGGCCACCAATAATATCTCTTGGATAATTCTAGGGTCTTTTTTATTCCAGGATGACCAGCCAAAGGAGAATCAGGAATTAATTTGAGTACTTTATTTCTGAATGTGGGAGGAATGTAAATCCTGTTATTGAAATAATAGAGACCATTTTTCTTTGATAGCTTGGTTGACTTAGGAAGTTCTTCACTTAGACCTTTTATGTCATCTATAAGGGACGTTAGGATTCCAATAACTGTATGAGGAGGAGGTTCAGTTACAGGAGGATCTTTCAATTCAAGATCTTGGTCAATTCTGGAAAGGGCATCCGCCTTTTTGTTCCTGGATCCGGGTCTAAAAACAATTTGAAAATTGAACCGAGAGAAGAAAAGATTCCATCTTACTTGCCTAGCAGAGAGAGTCTTGTTGGAGTGAAGATATTCAAGGTTTTTGTGGTCAGTATAAACCATTATAGGAGTTTGTGTTCCTTCAAGAAGATGTTGCCAGGTTTCTAAGGCTGCTTTGATACTCAGTAATTCTTTTTCTCCTATAGGGTAGTTTTTTTCAGCAGGAGACATTGAACGTGAGAAGAAGGCAACTGGGTGAAGAGGATCTTGAGGAGTTTTGTGTTGAGAGAGAACAGCTTCGATGGCTGTCTCTGAAGCACCTGTTTCAAGGACATAAAGAAATGTGGGGTTTGGAAGTTGAAGAATAGGAGCAGTTGTAAATCTTTCTTTTAATTCATTGAAGGCTTCTTGAGCCTTTTCATTCCAAATGAAAGGATGTTTTTTGCTGTTAAGTAGATTAAGTGAATGAGCTACATCGGAGTAATTTTTAATACATTTTCTGTAGAAGTTGGCAAACCCCAGAAAACGTTGTAATTCTTTAACGTTAGAAGGAATGGGCCAGTTGAGGATACAGTTGATTTTGGAACTATCCATGCTTATCGAATGAGGTGTAATAACGTATCCTAAAAAGGTTATTTCATTAACGTTGAAAATACATTTTTCGGGTTTAGCGTACAATTTATGAGTTCTGAGTCTGGATAACACCCATCTCACGTGTTTTTTGTCTTCTTCACGAGTGTTAGAATATATAAGAATGTCATCTAAATAAATGATAACACAAACATCTAGAAGATCCCTGAAGATGTCATTTATAAAGTGTTGAAAGGTTGCGGGGGCGTTGCAGAGGCCGAAAGGCATCACAAGATACTCGTAAAGGCCATATCTGGTTCGGAAAGCAGTTTTCCATTCATCGTTAGCCTTGATTCTAATAAGGTTATATGCCCCATGGAAGTCAAGCTTGGTGTAGATGGTAGCTGGTTTTAACCATTCAATCAATTCATTTATCAGAGGAAGAGGGTAACGATTTTTAACTGTTATTTTGTTTAAAGCTCTGTAATCTATGATGGGACGTATAGTCAGGTCTTTATTTCTCACAAAAAACATACTGGAAGCAGCAGGTGAGCTGGAAGGTCTAATGAACCCTTTACGGAGGTTTTCATCCAAGTATTCCTTGAGGATTTTTATTTCTGATTCAGAGAGAGGATAGATGTGCCCAAAAGGGATGGGGGCACCAGGTATGAGGTCTATGGGACAATCATAGGGACGATGAGGTGGGAGTGTTTCAGCTTCCTTTTTACTGAATACATCTGAGAACTCAGAATAACAGGAAGGTATAATTGGTTCTTCAATAACCTGAAAGATTGGAATATGTTGTAGGCATGTTTCTTTACAATAAGCAGAACTAAAAGTGAGAGAGAAGGGAGACCAAGTAATTTGTGGGTTGTGGTTCCTTAACCAGTTGATCCCTAGTATAACCGGATAAAGAGGTGATGAGATAACATTGAATATAAGATATTCAGTATGAGTATGATTAGTGGTTACTCTTACAGGAATGGTTTCATTTAGTATAGGGCCCGAGGATATGAGGGAGCCATCAATCACTCTGACAGAAACAGAAGTGCTTTTGCGAACACAAGGAATTTTATTTTTTGTTACAAAGGATGAATCGATGAACACCCCGTTTGCACCAGAATCAATAATGGCTTCAGTCGTAATTCTTTCTTTATCCCACTGTAAATAGAGGAGAATTGAGTGGTTGATTTGGAGGGAAGTGCACTTAGTATAGAAGTGGTATAAGCATGCTTACCGCCTTTTGGCCGTTTCAATAAGGGGCACTCTGGGATCAGATGATCTTGTGAGGCACAATACATGCAGAGGTTTAGTAGTCGTCTTCTGGTTTTCTCTTCTAGAGTGAGAGGACTTCTTATTACCCCTATTTCCATAGGTTCTGTTTGTAATGATGGTTTTTCAGGAGTTTTTGAAGGACTGAATGGTTTTTTCCATAATGAACTCGAGAGAGCTTTTTCGGCCTTTCTTTCTCGAAGTCTTCTGTCAATGCTGATTGATAGTTGAATCAGCGCATTTAATGTAGTAGGGAGTTCAGTTCTAGAAAGTTCATCTTTTACTGCTTCGGATAACCCGATTCGGAACTGGTTGCGTAGGGTTATGTCATTACATTGAGTTTCTATTGCCCATCTTTTAAATTCAGCAATGTAGTCTTCGACGGGTCTATGTTTTTGATGTAAGGTTCTAATGGTTAAATCAGCTGTGGATTGTTTGTTGGGATCTTCATAAAGAAGAGACATGGCTTCAAAAAATTCATCCAATGAGTCTAAGATGGGGTCAGGGCCAGATTAAGAGCCCAGTGGGCCTGGTGCTGACAATTATGATGGGCCTAATTACAAAATCTTATTGACCAAAAACACTAAAACAGTCCTACCTCCTAAGCGTCATGTTTCTGATGGAGATGATGCTGGAGGGAAACTCATAGGATGCAGCTATGAGAAAACACATACCCTATGCTAATCTCATGCTTTCAAGTAAACCCATTTCCCCCTAACAGCAGTGTCCAGGAAATAAGGAAGTCTATGGATGGGGTAAAAGGGTGGGCAACTTACACAAATCACATAACCAGAACTGCCAAAAGGGATGAACATACACAAAAATGGGGCATGTATGTGTCCCCATGTCTTCCAGTGTCCCCATGTCTCTAGGACACTAGGGGACATTGAGAGACCTGGGGACACTGGGAGACCTGGGGACACAGATACTAGGGAACACTGGGAGACCTGGGGACACTGAGACTCTTGGGGACAATAGGAGACATGGGGACACTGGGTGACTGAGACATGAGGGGACACTGGGAGACATGGGGCACTGAGACAATGTGATACATAGGTGACACTGTGATATATAGGGGACACTGGAGACTTGATAAAGACCTGGGTACAGGTCAAATTGTTGCAGTGTCCAATAAACCAGCTTAAATCTATCACAGTGAGTGCCTGAGATTTTTTTTCTTTTATACTAGGGGACACTGAAACACTTGGGGGCACTGTGAGAAATGGGGACACTAGGAGACTAGGGGACACTGAGACACTATGGATGCTAAGACACTACGGACACTGAGAGACACCAGGGACACTGGGAGAGATGGGGCACTGAGACACTCTGATGCATAGGGGACACTGTGATACATAGGGAACACTGGAGACTTGATAACGTTGCGGTGTCTAATAAACCTGCTTAAATCTATCACAGTGAGTGTAGCGGAGAGCCGATCTTGCACAGCTATTCTCCACTAGAGATCCCAGTGAGGCTCAGGAACAAGGTGATGTTAAGTCCACAGGCAAGGTTTCCAGCAGGTAGAGTAATACAGCAATATCCCCATCGCAATCCCAATAACTGGACGACACACAGTTTCAGGAGTAGAACTAACTAGCTTTATTTCACAGTTCCTTATAAAGCCCTCTCCCATGCAAGGGAGGAGGTTCTATCACTTAAGACATTATCCAATCTACAAGCAGTAACCTCCCACAGATCTCCTCCCCTCCTCTAGCATCATAATCCCCTTATCGTGTACACAGTTTTCCCCGAGTTTTGGATGTACCCTAAATACTTGGGGTACATCCACAAATCCAACATCCCCAGATAGCTCTATTCTGGGGGACCAACATACTTTAAAATTAGCCCATTCGGATAAAGCGTTCGGGAGTTATGGGACTTTGAAGTTTGGACCGACCGCAGAGGTAAAGTATCCGAAAACAGTTCCATGTATTCTGGCCCTGCGGTCGGTCACAAACAGGTGAATGCAAAGGGGTGAAATATTACTGTTAAGTGGCCTGACGGGGATTCGGATGAATCCCCTAGTTTGTGGGGTTCCTTCTACCGAACGGCGGGCCGTTCGGTAGTTTCCCCACGAAGTATTAGGAGTCTGGAGGTCTCAGCGGTGTTTGCCTAGTCAAGTGTCCGATTTTGGTTCCAGACACTCGACGGCAAAACACCGCTGTTCGGCAGTCCAAGATGGCCGCCGCCACGTGTTCGCATCCCGAATGGCGGCCACCCAGAGAACAAAGACCACACTGCATGAATAGGTAATTACCCGTTTGCAACATTGTTGCAAACGGTAATTGAAGGCACACTTTACACAGGGTGGTCTGGTTGTTCGGTAGTTTCATTCCCTTGTTTTATTTGAATGATTCTACCGAACAACTAGAGGAATACAGTTCTTTACATACATTCAACTGTCAATATAACCGGATACCATGATTTCTATACATGTTCACACACATTAAACCAGCAATATGACTAAATACACTTATTCTCATACATGTTGTGGGACAGCCCGGTACCAATCCGCTACACTGCTCCCCCTTGCCCACAAGCCGGCATACACAGTCTGATCCAACACGGATCGGCTTGGGGATGTCCGGGGGCTCACGGATCATTTCTCTAAGTCAGTTTGTCTTGACAACCCGTCAGCATTTCCATTCTGCTTACCCGGCCGGTACTGGATATTAAAGTCAAAAGGCTGTAGCGCCAAACTCCAGCGCAGCAGCCTGGCGTTGTCCCCAGCCACCCGGTTCAGCCAGACTAACGGGTTGTGATCCGTGAGCAAGGAAAAGGGCTGTCCATATAAATAGGGTTGCAGTTTCTTTAGGGCCCACACCACAGCCAGGCATTCCTTTTTGATGGCGGCGTAGCTTACTTCTCGAGGTAACAGTTTGCGACTGATGTAAGCCACTGGATGTTCTCCGCCATCGGCCCCGACTTGACTCAGTACTGCCCCCAATCCAAACATAGAAGCGTCTGTGTGAACAAGAAAACGTTTAGTTGGATTGGGAGCTGCCAAGACAGGGGCATTTATCAGTGCATTTTTCAATTGTTGGAATGCCTGCTCACACTCCGGGGTCCAGTTTACTTGGCGGGGAAGGTTCTTACGGGTCAGGTCAGTGAGGGGTTTGGCCAGGGCGCTATAATTGGGAACAAACTTCCTGTAATACCCTGCTGTCCCTAGAAACGCTAAAACCTGGGTCTTAGTCCTAGGGGTGGGCCACTGGGCTACAGCCTCTACTTTGGCGGGTTCGGGTTTCTGTTTACCGCACCCTACTCTATGTCCCAGGTATTGTACCTCAGCCATTCCGATACTACACTTGGCCGGCTTCAAGGTCAAACCTGCTTCCCTTATCCTATCTAGCACAGCTCCTATGTGAGCTAAATGTTCCTGCCACGTATTGCTAAAAATGGCAATATCGTCCAGGTAGGCACAGGTATAGTCCTGAAATCCATCCAGGAGTCGATCCACCATCCTTTGGAAGGTGGCTGGGGCGTTTTTCATCCCAAATGGCATGACCTTAAACTGGTACAAGCCAAATGGGGTGACAAAGGCCGACTTCGGGATGGCGTCTGGGGCCAGGGGGATTTGCCAATACCCTTTACACAAGTCAATAGTGGTGAGGTATTGGCCCCTGGCCATTCTGTCCAGTAACTCGTCTATCCGGGGCATCGGATAGGCGTCGGATACAGTCTTCTCGTTCAATCTCCTATAGTCCACGCAGAAGCGGGTCGTACCGTCTCGCTTTGGTACGAGGACTACAGGAGATGCCCAAGGACTGTCTGAGGGTTCAATCACCCCCAGTTGGAGCATTTCGTCGATCTCCTTACGCATGTTTGCCCGTACCGCTTCTGGAATGCGGTATGGCGTCTGGCGCATGGGTAGTTGCCCTGGGGTCTCGACCCGGTGAGTTGCCAGAGGCGTGTATCCAGGTACATTAGAGAACGTGTCGCGTTTCTCTTCTAATAGTTGCTGTACCTCGATCCGCTCCTGTGGGCTCAGCCGATCTCCCAGCGCAACCTCCCCTAAATCCCCGGACAACTGCCCATCCCCCAGCAAATCGGGGAGGCTGTCAAACTCTTCCGTGTTAGGGGCACAGATGGCGGTTACCTCCTCAGTACGCTCGTGGTAGGGCTTCAGCATGTTCACATGGAGCATGCGTGGCCCCTAGTCCCTGTGCAGGGGCCGATAATATAGGTGGTATCACATCTTTGCTCCACCACCTTATATGGGCCCTGCCAGGCGGCCTGTAACTTATCATGTCGGACCGGTTTTAAAATTAGTACTTTCTGCCCGACCTGAAAGCTACGGTCCCTGGCTCCCCGATCATACCATGTACGCTGGCGGGTCTGGGCCTCCTGAAGGTTTTTCCCTTACCGTCTTGGTCAACGCTTCTAGGCGGTCCCGAAAGGCCAACACATATGGTATGATGGGAGTGCCATCTGTGCTCCGGTCTCCCTCCCAATGCTCTCTAATAAGATCTAATGGGCCTCGGACCCTCCTTCCAAACAATAATTCAAACGGGGAGAACCCTGTGGATTCCTGCGGCACCTCCCGGTATGCGAATAGGAGGTGCGGCAGGAATCGTTCCCAGTCCTTGTGGGTCTCTGCGAAGGTTCGGAGCATCTGCTTCAAGGTACCATTGAATCGTTCGCAGAGCCCGTTCGTCTGGGGGTGGTAAGGGGCACTGATAATAGGCTTAATGCCACAGATCCTCCAGAGGTGTTGGGTGAATTCTGCGGTAAACTGGGTACCCTGATCCGAGATAATCTCCCTGGGTAATCCCATCCGGGAGAATATCCGCATGAGGGCATCCGCGACCGTCTCAGCGTGGATGTTGGTCAGAGCCACTGCCTCTGGATACCTGGTGGCATAATCTACTACCGTTAAAATATACCGTTTTCCTGACGGGCTAGCTTTATTGAGGGGGCCTATCAGATCCACCGCTATTCGGCTAAAAGGTTCCTCTATTATGGGTAAGGGGTGAAGTTTAGCCTTCCTGCGATCCCCCCTTTTTCCCACTCTCTGGCAGGTATCGCAAGTCGTGCAATATCTGCGTACTTCCTGGCTAATCCCTGGCCAGAAGAAACTCTGGGTTAGTCTGTACCTGGTGCGACTAACCCCTAGATGTCCGGATAGCGGAATATCATGCGCTATCCGGAGTAATTCAGCCCGGTACCGCTGTGGTACCACTAATTGTCTCCTCGCTATCGGGTCTAACCCCGTAATCTGTTTGCTTGTTTCCCTGTACAAAAGTTGTTTATCCCAGATAAACCTCTCTCCCTCCGCCCCGGGGGAACCCGTGCCAACCTTGTCCCTATACACCTGAAGCGTGGGGTCTGTTGCGACTTCAGCTACAAATTCATTAGGTGGAGCCCAGGGGACACATTCTAGAGGGGGGGTAGGGTTGCTTACCTGGACCTCCGGCAGTGTGTTGTGGTCCTGGGTGCGGGCCTGTTGTCGGGTGACTACAGGGTTGACCTCCCCTGTGGTGGGCGACTGGGGCTCAAAAGCAGAAGTGAGCCTCCCCAGATCGTTCCCCAATAAAACCTCCGCCGGTAAATGCGGCATCAATCCCACCTCCACTTCCCCTGCCCCCGCTCCCCAATGTAAATGTACCCTTGCTGTAGGTAGCCGGTACACTGCTCCCCCAGCTACCCGGACGGCAACAGTTTTGTTCAGTTTTGCCTGATCTGAAATCAGGTGGCTCTGTACCAAAGTGATGGTGGCTCCCGAATCTCGTAATCCCCGGACTGCTGTACCATTCAGATATACCGTCTGTCGATGGTGCCGTAGATTATCCACATTGGCCTGGACAGGATCTGCCTCGTGCAGTACCTCCCATTGTTCCACAGTAGTAATGGGGACTGCGGAACCATACGGGGTGGTAACTAGGTCCTGGTAGTGGTGGGCTGCGGCCGCCCTGGGTGGAGGTGGGCCTGGACGAATCCAGGTGGAACGGTCCCGTAGCTGTGGGCATTCCCTTTTATAATGTCCCCACTTCTGGCAGTGATGACAGGGGCCAGCGGTGGGTTTTCGGAACCGGGGCTGTGCAGCGGGTGGTGGTGGTGGTGGTAGTGGTCTCGGTGGAGCTGGGGTGTAGGTGGTTCCCCCGAATGTTTTAAAGGTTGCTTTTGGAGCTGCAGGTTTTTGTGACCTGCGTGCATCCAGGTAGTCATCCGCTTTCCTAGCAGCCTCGGTGAGGGAAGTAGGGTTTCTGTCCCTTACCCATTCCTGGACCTCACTGGTTACTCCCTCATAGAACTGCTCCATCAGCAACATCTGTATTACATCCTCCATAGAACGTGCCTTGCTAGCTTGCACCCACCCGAGTGCTGCCCCCTGTAATCGGCATGACCACTCTGCGTGCGAGTCCTTCTCTGCTTTCTTTAGATCCCGGAACCTCCGCCGGTATGCCTCGGGTGTTATAGCATACCTGGCGAGTATAATTTCTTTCACTTTACTGTAATTCCTTATTTCGTCATTAGGTACAGTCCGATATGCCTCTGCTGCCCTCCCGGTTAACCTTCCGGCCAAAATAGGTACCCAGTCCTCTGCGTTAATTTTATGCAGTGCACACAGTCTCTCAAAGTCTTGCAGGAAAGCATCTATATCTTCCTCTGCCTCCACATATGTTTTAAAAGCCTGGTACGGTATTTTAGGCTTACCTTCCTGTGGCACATTAATTGCAGAGCTTTGTTCTGGTGCCTGTGTCCTTAGGATGAATTCTTGTACCTCGGCCATTGTCCTGGTAACAATTTCTGCTGGGGGGTTTTCCCCATAAAGGGATAGCCTGAACTGAACCTGCCTCTGGAATTCCGATCCTTGTGGTGTTCCTCCCGGCTCCCTCTGTGCCGGAACTGAATCGCCCTCCATTCTGTACTCTGCCATGAGTTCTGTAACAAGTACTGCTTTCTTCTTATTGCTGGCTTGTATACCCCTTGCCTCTAGGAGGTCCTTTAGCGTGGAGCGTTTTAGCGCAGAAAAATCAATCTCCATCCGTACTCCATTTACGCTTGTTCCTCTGTGAGTTTGGATCCCAGCGCTGCCAACCAATGTAGCGGAGAGCCGATCTTGCACAGCTATTCTCCACTAGAGATCCCAGTGAGGCTCAGGAACAAGGTGATGTTAAGTCCACAGGCAAGGTTTCCAGCAGGTAGAGTAATACAGCAATATCCCCATCGCAATCCCAATAACTGGACGACACACAGTTTCAGGAGTAGAACTAACTAGCTTTATTTCACAGTTCCTTATAAAGCCCTCTCCCATGCAAGGGAGGAGGTTCTATCACTTAAGACATTATCCAATCTACAAGCAGTAACCTCCCACAGATCTCCTCCCCTCCTCTAGCATCATAATCCCCTTATCGTGTACACAGTTTTCCCCGAGTTTTGGATGTACCCTAAATACTTGGGGTACATCCACAAATCCAACATCCCCAGATAGCTCTATTCTGGGGGACCAACATACTTTAAAATTAGCCCATTCGGATAAAGCGTTCGGGAGTTATGGGACTTTGAAGTTTGGACCGACCGCAGAGGTAAAGTATCCGAAAACAGTTCCATGTATTCTGGCCCTGCGGTCGGTCACAAACAGGCGAATGCAAAGGGGTGAAATATTACTGTTAAGTGGCCTGACGGGGATTCGGATGAATCCCCTAGTTTGTGGGGTTCCTTCTACCGAACGGCGGGCCGTTCGGTAGTTTCCCCACGAAGTATTAGGAGTCTGGAGGTCTCAGCGGTGTTTGCCTAGTCAAGTGTCCGATTTTGGTTCCAGACACTCGACGGCAAAACACCGCTGTTCGGCAGTCCAAGATGGCCGCCGCCACGTGTTCGCATCCCGAATGGCGGCCACCCAGAGAACAAAGACCACACTGCATGAATAGGTAATTACCCGTTTGCAACATTGTTGCAAACGGTAATTGAAGGCACACTTTACACAGGGTGGTCTGGTTGTTCGGTAGTTTCATTCCCTTGTTTTATTTGAATGATTCTACCGAACAACTAGAGGAATACAGTTCTTTACATACATTCAACTGTCAATATAACCGGATACCATGATTTCTATACATGTTCACACACATTAAATCAGCAATATGACTAAATACACTTATTCTCATACATGTTGTGGGACAGCCCGGTACCAATCCGCTACAGTGAGTGCCTGAGATTTTTTCTTTTATACTAGGGGACACTGACACTAGGATGACATGGGGACACTAGGAGACATGGGGACACTGGGAGACATTGGGACACTGAGAGACTAGAAAACACTGAGACACTAGGGACACTGGCACACTACGGACATTAAGAGACACCAGGGAAACTGGGAGACATGGGAATACTGAGATACTAGGGACACTGGCTGAGAGACATGGGGACACTGGGAGTGCACCGTGTCTGCCAGGTCTCAAAGTTGCCCAGTGTCCTCATCTCTCCCAGTGTCCCCCAGTGTCACCATGTCTCTTAGTGTCCCCTAGTGTCTGTGTCCTCATGTTGCCCAGTGCCCCCTAGTGTTTGTATCCCCATGTCTCTGGGGAGACTGGGGACACAGACTCTAGGGACACTGAGAGACATGGCGACACTGAGAGACACCAGGGACGTTGGGAGACATGAGGACACTGAGACACTAGTAACACTGGTTGGGAGACATGGGGACACTGAGAGACTAGGGGCCACTGGGAGACATGGGGCCACTGTGTCCCTAGTGTCTCAGGGTCCCCATGTTGCCCAGTGTCCCTATGTCTCAGCGTCCCCAAGTCTCTCACCGCCCCTATGTCTCGCAGGCCCGGAGCTGCTGTCTGGCCTCTCTGTGCAGAGCTGCTCCTCCAAGCCGGTACTGGTATTGCAGAATAATCTCTGTTTATACTCTGTTTATTACCAGCACCGGCTGGGCGGCCTCAAATATCTGAGAAATATGTCTGGCAATATACCTGGCAACCATAAGAAATACATCAGAAATACCTGGCAACCCTAAGAGTAGTGAGTAAAAAAAAAAAAAATTAAAAATGGGCCTATCCCATGGGCCAGGGCCTGGAGCTGCAGCTCCATCAGCCCCTATGTTAATCCGGCCCTGGATGGGGTCATCATTTTCCAGAAAGGAATGGGCCCAGGCCATAGGTTCACCTCTTAGAAAGGAGATAACTGAACAAACTTTAGATCTTTCAGTGGGATAAGATCTAGGTTTTAAAACAATCAATAATTTGCAGGAATTAAGAAACTCCCTGTATTTGGATCGATCTCCAGAAAACTTTTCGGGATTACAGACAGCAGGATCGCTAGCTGAGTGCATAACAGTATGAGGAGTATGTGTTTGTAAGTCTCTTACATAAGTAAGAATCCGTTCATTTGTAACCTGTAGGTCTTGCATGCCTTGGGCAATTGTATTGACTCTTTGATTCATCATAGTAAATTTAGAATCGAAATCTGCTGGATCCATTACAAAGGCTGGATTATTCTGTAATGCTTACATATATTTAAATGGAGCACAACTGCAGATCTCTTAGAATTCAGATTGAAGACTAGGATAATAAAGTGCAGGAACTGTATCTTTAATTACGGATAATACAGGTACTGTATCTTTAATTACTTTGCTGTTTGTTTAAACGGAGTAAGCAGCTTATGGCATATATGCAGTATAGTACATTGGGGTTTGCAAGTTCATGGAAACGGAGCAAAATAGAAATGAAGTTGTAACAGGAGTGATTCGTTTTGGAGTTCGAAGTAAGCAGGCTGTAGCAGGAATGATTAGCAGGCTTGAGAGCAGGTAATCTCCTATTACGGATATAGCAATTGACTTAGCTTTCAATGGTGAGAAGATCAGGGTTCCCGAAGTTCTCCTCCGGGGAGGGAAGTTGTCAGGCAGGATGAGGAAGGTCCAGTTACTAGCCGTGATCGAGGAGAGGAGAAGGAGGGTCTGTAGAATTCCAGTCCGGTTCGGTTCACAAGTAAAGGTTGGAGAAAACTTTTAGCCGGTTTGAATCCGCGGTAACGCTGTTCAATAATCCAGCGTCTTGTATCTGACGCGGTCGCATTATGTAGCGTGGGGAGACCGCGTCAGAGAAGGGGTGTGGCTAAGCTCCATCAACCCGGAAGAGACAAAGAAATACCGGTAGTTAAGGCATGACACTGGCAGACAGTGGAGTCACTTTTTATTAGGTCCCTGTGAGAATGATGAAAGAAAACACTGTACAAGATACAGTGCAGCCATAATTGGCTATAATTGTATCTAATGATTTGACATTTGAATATATCTTTCATGAGGCTGACTGCAATGGTAGATATGTAATTTTACTATGTAAACTGTACGAGGTGTTATACCCGCTAGTAAATTGCTATGCTCCAAATTAATTCCCGGTAAAATTTGTAGGTTATTCATATGAGAAAGTAAAGAAATACTTAAAATGGGTTTTAATTATGGGGGTGATATAAATTGCATTGCAGATGTGGGCTTGAACAAAAGGTAAAGGACAGGATTTAATGTTGACAAGAAAAATAAGACCTACGCCCAAAAATTGACTGGATGTTTAGTGAAGCACGATTTATATGACGTATAGAGGACCTTTTACTCTAATAGACATTTATCTTACTCCAGGATCAATGTTATTCTTACAAAATTTTAACATTTTGTGAAAAAGACTTCATCAGATATAGGTAATAACCCCTGGTCAGATCACGCCACGGTTTTCTGTAATTTTGAAAATACCGTATATACTCGAGTATAAGCCGAGTTTTTTAGCACATTTTTTGTGCTAAAAAACCCCAACTCGGCTTATACTCGAGTCAATAGTCTGTATTATGGCAATTTACATTGCCATAATACAGACAGGGGCTGTGGGGGCTGTCAGAGAGCGTTACTTACCTCTCCTGCAGCTCCTGTCAGCTCTCTCCTCCTCCGCGCCGTCCGTTCAGCACCTCGGTCAGCTCCCAGTGTAAGTCTCGCGAGAGCCGCGGCTCTTGCGAGACTTACACTGGGAGCTAACAGAGGGAGCTGCACGGACGGCGTGGAGGAGGAGAGAGCTGACAGGAGCTGCAGGAGAGGTAAGTAACGCTCTCTTACAGCCCCCACAGCCCCCCACTGAACTGCCAATGCTGGACCACCAGGGAAGGAGAGCCCCCCTCCCTGCCATGTATCAAGCAGGGAGGGGGGACGAAAAAAAATAATAATTAGTAGTAATAAAAAAAAGAAATTAAATAATAATACAAAAATAATAAATTTAATTAAATAAATAAAAATAATAAATAATAATAAAAAAAATTGCCCATCCCCCACCAAGGCTCTGCAACACACACACACACACACACACCACTCATACACACACACCGCATTCATACACACACACACTGCACTCATACGCTCACACACTGCACTCATACACTAACGCTGCATTCATATACACACGCTGCACTCATACACTCACGCTGCATTCATATACACAGGCTGCACTCTCATACACTCGCTGCACTCTCACACACACGCTGCACTCATACACACACGCTGCACTCATACACACACGCTGCACTCATACACACACGCTGCAATCATAAACACACGCTGCACTCATACACACACGCTGCACTCATACACTCACACTGCACTCATACACTCACACTGCACTCATACACACACGCTGCATTCATACATTCACACTGCATTCATACATTCACACTGCATTCATACACACACATGCATTCATACACACACATGCATTCATACACACACAGTGCATTCATACACCCGCTGCACTCATACACACACGCTGCACTCATACACTCACACTGCACTCATACATTCACACTGCATTCATACACACACACTGCACTCATACATTCACACTGCATTCATACACACACACTGCACTCATACACACGCTGCATTCATACACACACTCATACACACCCGCTGCACTCATACACACCCGCTGCACTCATACACACACACTGCACTCATACACACACGCTGCACTCATACACACACGCTGCACTCATACACACACGCTGCACTCATACACACACGCTGCACTCATACACACACGCTGCAATCATAAACACACGCTACACTCACACTGCACTCATACACACACGCTGCACTCATACACACACGCTGCACTCATACACACACGCTGCAATCATAAACACACGCTGCACTCATACACACACGCTGCACTCATACACTCACACTGCACTCATACACTCACACTGCACTCATACACACACGCTGCATTCATACATTCACACTGCATTCATACATTCACACTGCATTCATACACACACATGCATTCATACACACACATGCATTCATACACACACAGTGCATTCATACACCCGCTGCACTCATACACACACGCTGCACTCATACACTCACACTGCACTCATACATTCACACTGCACTCATACACACACGCTGCACTCATACACACACGCTGCACTCATACACACACGCTGCACTCATACACTCACGCTGCACTCATACATTCACACTGCATTCATACACACACGCTGCACTCATACACTCACACTGCACTCATACACTCACACTGCATTCATACATTCACACTGCATTCATACACACACGCTGCACTCATACACACATGCTGCACTCATACACACACGCTGCATTCATACACTCACACTGCATTCATACACACACACTGCATTCATTATACACACACTGTAAATAAATATTCAATTAATATATTTTTTTTAGGATCTAATTTTATTTAGAAATTTACCAGTAGCTGCTGCATTTCTCACCCTAGTCTTATACTCGAGTCAATAAGTTTTCCCAGTTTTTTGGGGTAAAATTAGGGGCCTCGGCTTATATTCGGGTCGGCTTATACTCGAGTATATACGGTAATCTTTTCTATAATATAAGAACTGACTGAAGATTTAATTTAATCTGAACGGCGGTCACCCAGCAGTCGTCAATTTACCTACAGTAGGCTCCCAGTGGTCCGCCTGTGTGGTACCTGGTTCAGTAAGCCCCATTTACTGAACCAAGTGGAAAATAGCCAGGGACAAAATATTTTAACTAAGTCTGGGGACACCGTCTTAAAGGGGCATTGTCACACAAAGTCTCAATATGTCCCCAGACGGTTCTTAAATGGCCAGCATGGTTCAATACAAGTCCATAAGCCACAATGCAGTTTTTAAAGGGCCAGCAGCAGCACAATATAAATCCATTAGCCCAAATAATGTTTTTAAAGGGCCCAATCTCCCAGGGGCCATAGTCATGCGGAAGGAGGCTGTCAATCAGGCTCCTCCAATAGCCAGGGGAAAAGGGCAGCTTGTCACCTAACAATCTAGTGACAAAAGGCGTTTTGTCACAAGCTTAAACAACAGATAAAAAAGCTTTAAAACTATGAATTCTCTTGGATGGAAAGGAATAACATGATAATAGCATATCTTGTACCCAAGCTAATTTATTTATTTTTTTTATTCAGAATGATTCCAATGCGAGTATCAGAATATTTGTTGGATAAATTAAACAAAATACTATTAGCTTCTTTTTTTTATGGAAGGGTCAAAAACCCAGAATCAAACAAAAAATTATAAAGAGAGAGATGGCTCTCAACTGGAATTAAACTTTCCAGATCTGGTGTTAATTCACATTACGACAATGTTCATCCACACTCTAGCTGCTGCATCAAAAAAACAAACAAGCAAATTGAAGTAAGGGGTGGTTTCATTGCAAGAAATATAATCTAAAACAGGGGTTCCCAACCCAGTCCTCAAGTACCCCCTACTTGTCCAGGATTTAGGGATTACCCAGTTGTCCCCCTCTACCTCTCTTATCCACACACTCTACAGTACTTACCATACTGCCCCTGCCGCCCCTCTACAGCCCCTTTCCCCACCATAATGTCCCAATTCCTCCTCTACAGCCCCTGCCCCACCATACTGTCCCTGTCTCCCTTCTGCTGCCCTTGTGCCTCCTCCACTGCCCCTGCCCCATAGGATGTGCCCGTGCCCCTCTACAGCCCCTGTTACCACCATGCTGCCTCCCCCTCTACAGCCCCTGTCCCACCATACTACCATTGACCCCCTTTACAGTCCCTGTCCCTTAACTCTGAAGCCCCTGTCCCTTCCCTCTGCTGCCCCTGTCCCACCTCCATTGCAGCCCCTGTCCCCCACCTCTGCAGCCCCTGCCCACACCATACTGCCCATGTCCCCATGTTCTGCTGCCCCTGTGCCTCCCTCTTCTGCCATTGTGCCTCCTCCACTGCCCCTGTCTACCTCTATATAGCCTCTGTTACCCTCTGAAGCCCCTGTGCTCCTCTACTGCCCCTGCCCCCCCTCTTCAGCCCCTGCCCCCTCTACATCTCCTGTCCCCACATACTGATCTTGCCCTCCCTCTTCTGCCACTGTGCCTCCCTCCACTGCCCATGTCCCCCTCTATATAGCCTATGTTACCCTTTACAGCCCCTGTGCTGGGTTGGAATCTGTTACCCTCTACAACCCCTGTCTCCCCTCCACTGCAGCCCCTGCCCCCTCCTCTGCAGCCCAGCCCCCTGCTTGTCACCCACCTCTACTGCTCCTGTAACACTATATAGCCCCTGTCCCCGATCTACTGCCCCTGTCTCCTCCTCCACAGCCCTGCTCCACCATACTCCCACTTCCTGCTGTCCCCCTTCTACAGCCCCTGTCCCCCCTACTTCAGCCCCTGTCCCACTTCTGCTACTCCTTTGCCCCCTTTACAGCTCTTCACCCCCTCTACAGTTCTTTGCCTCATTTTACAGCCTCTCTGCCTCCCTCTACAGCCCCTGCCAACAAAACTGTCCCTGCCCCCCTTCTACAACCACCATGCCCCCTTTACAGCCCCTGTCCCACCATACTACCTCTGTCCTCCTTCTACAGCCTCTGTCCCCCTTCTGCTGCCCATGACCCCTCTGTATGTATGCCTGCGTCTTTATGTCTCTGTATGACTGCATCTATGTCTCTGTATGTCTGTGTTTGTATATCTCTGTTTGACTGTGTCTGCATTTCTCTATATGACAGTGTCTACATGCATCTGTGTGTGTCTGTATGACTGTATATCTGTGTTTGTATGACAGAGTACCTGTATGCGTGTCCCTGTATGACTGTGTGCCTGCATATCTCTCTGACTGTATGGTTGTGTGGGTCTATATGGCTGGGGAGGAAAAAGACATACAAAGAGAGACACAAAAAGGGTCTGGGAGAAGTTAGATACACAAGGTGGGTTGTAAGAGACTTCCCTACTTCTCCAGGTTGTTATATTATTTTTTTTTACATGTTTTGCGATTCTTCACACACACTAAAGAAATATACAATACACTAAAGGGTCTAAGAAATTAAAGTTTAAAGACACCAGTGAAGATGCATTTTTTTTTGTTGGGGGGGAGGGGGCAAAATGCATCTTCACCTGTTGTTACAAGGACTCTATACATATATATGTATCTAAATAGACCACCTAAGTGCAGCAATATATAAAAAAAAAAAAAAAAAAAATAAAGGTTGTTCACTTCCCTTATATTCTAGGATGTAACAAAGGATTCCTCAGATCCTCACAAACAAACATAAAATACAAGATACACCTAGAAAAATCAAAAGCAGAGAACATACATAGTGGAACACCATTTAGTAGAGTGGTCCCTGCTATAAGAATTACACTCACAAGATTGAAGTGTGTATCAAGCCCATCAAGGTATCTTTAAAATTCCTGTAGTGGGGTTCCTTATTGGTCAGACGTATATGCAAAAGAAGAACTGAACATAGTATAGGACTGTTTGATGTAATGAAACACTTACAAGAAGTGAGAAGTAAAAATGCCCATCGGATATCTGTATCCCTCCTTCCAGATGGTAAATAGAAGCAACAGGTCACAGGAATCACAGACAATAATATAAAATGAAATAAATAGCTCTACTCGTTTCGTCTATGCAATAGACTTCCTCAGGAGCAATTAAATAAAATAAAAAACAAACAAATCTAACAATCTAGTCAGATGAAACACAATAAAAAGTCCCATATGTTCTGGATTCTTTTAAATGTCTCTCTCGTCGTATTCAGCTTGCATCAGCCAATCCCAGCACTTGGTATCACCTGTTCCGTATAATTTAGAGTTCATGCCCATATAAGGACTTCCGACGGGCGCCCGTGGAACGCATATGCGTTCCACCGAACCGGAAGGTTGGTCTCCTTCTCGTTACATCATAACTCAGCGGCTGGAACGCACATGCGTTCCACCCGATCGGCACACAGCAGGGAAAACCAAATAAAGAAAGAAAAAGACACATACTTAGAAAAAAGTCAATACACATAACATACAGCTATATATACAATTCTATATACAACTCCACCAACACCAAAAGGTGTGAAAACTAGTACTCATAGTTATAATCAAAAAGAGAGTAATCCTGGAAAGTACAAATTAATGAAAAATGAAAAAAAATGTAAAAAAAATGTATGTAAGAAATAATAAAAATAAAAATAAATAAAAATAATAATAATAATAATAAAAATAAAATTAAAAAATAATTGTGATAAAAAATAAATAAAATAAAAATTATTGTGATAAAAAATAATAAATAATAAATAATAATGAATCAAAGATAAGAATCAAAAGAAAAATAAATATAAAAATAAAAATTATAAAAATAAAAATAAAATAAAAATAATATAAATAAAATGTAAGTCAATAAGGTTAAAGAAAACAAATTAAATCAAAATCTACATTCAACCCATGTGGTTGAAGAGTATTCAATTTGTGGATCCAGAATCCCTCTCTTTGTCTCAATTTCATGGTAATATCCCCTCCCCTTCCATCAAGGGATACTTGTTCTATAATCACCCATGAAAGATTGTGAATTTGAAAATGGGGACACTTATTACAATGAACTGGAATAGAGTGATTTTTGACATTGCGTCTAATATTATTCTTATGTTCTAAATAGCGAGTTTTAGCCTTTCTCCCTGTTCTCCCCACATACTGTGCTCCGCATCCGCATATGATGAGGTACACTACATGTGAGGAAGAAGAGGTAACTCGTCTTTGAATCTGAAAAGTTTCTTGGGTAATAGAGCTCAAGAAAGAACGTGTACAAGATGATAGTCCTCTACAAGCTTTGCGTGTTCCGCAGGTGTATAATCCTCTACTGCCTTCAGGATTAATCTTATTCTTGTTTGAGAAATGACTGGGTGCTAAATAGGAAGAGAAATTCTTCCCTTTCCTATACACAATTTGAGGGTGTAATGGTAGTTGGGGGCCTATGTATTCATCGTGTCTCAAGATGTCCCAATGTTTTCTAAATATTTTGTTGATAGAAAAAGCTTTGGAGTTATATTTAGTATGGAATGAGAATTCAAACGATGTTTTAATTGGTTTAGTTTTATCAACCAAAAGATCTCCTCTTTTAATATTCTGAATTCTCTCTATTTAATGGTTCCTGTTTATACCCCTTCTCAACAAATGTTTTAATTTGTATTAAGTATTAAGATACCTGAAGAAGTCTAACAGATGTTCTTCAGACCCCTTCCAAAAGGACGTTGTCAATGTAAAGACGCCAGAGCACCAGGTCGGCCCCATAAGGATTATGGTCCCATACAAACTGACGTTCCCAAAAATCCATAAAGATGTTAGCATAACTCGGGGCAAACCTAGTGCCCATGACACTACCCTTGATCTGCAGAAAATATCCATCATGGAACAAAAATAAATTGTGGGTTAATATGAATTGGATCGCCTCAAGTAAAAATTGGACAAATCTCTGATTGAGTGTGGTATCTCTATCCAAGCTATTCTTAACGGCTAATAAGCCTAATTGATTATTGATAACTGTATATAGAGATCCCACATCCAAAGATGCCCACATGTATCCCCATTCGATAGAATCAAGTTCCTAGAGAAGATGTTTGGTATCTTTCAAATAAGATAAAGATGATTGAGCATCTGGTTGTAAAAAGTGATCAATAAGCTGTGATAAATTAGAAGTGAGTGAATTAATACCACTTATAATGGGTCTACCGGGCGGGTTAACTTGACACTTGTGAACTTTAGGTAAAAAGTAGAATGATGGAATCCTCGGGCTCTCTTGATAGAGAAAACAAAAAGTTCCAGTATCTATAACTTCATCTTGTACTGCTTTCTCTAGAAAAATCTTTAGGTCATATTTAAAATTCTCATTAGGATTTTTTGAAAGTCGTACATATGTATCAGTATCTCCTAGTAACCTATATGATTCTTTAAGGTAGAATTCTCTGGTCATAACAACAATGCCTCCCCCTTTATCTGCGTTTTTAATAATAATGTCATCCCTCTTTTTTAATGAAATAAGAGTCTGCATTTCTGATCTAGACAAATTATTACAATATTCTTTCTTCTTGGTTAATTGATCAAGATCTGCCATGACCATCCTATGAAACTTTTCAATTTGTCCTCCCTTTTCGTACGGACAAAAAGTAGAACGGGGTCTAAATTGCTTAAAGTTGTCTTGGTTGAGTACAGAATTAAGCCCTAATTGGGAAGGTTCATTTAGTGATTTCTTAATAAAAAATGTTTTTAGACTTAGCTTTCTAATAAATTTTAACATGTCTATATAAACCTGAAAGGAATTAGGAGGGACATTGGGAGTAAATTTCATGCCTTTCTTAAGAATAAGACATTCATCTTTAGTGAGAGAAGCATTAGATATATTAAAGGGACACTATAGTCACCTGAACAACTTTAGCTTAATGAAGCAGTTTTGGTGTATAGAACATGCCCCTTCAGCTTCACTGCTCAATCCTCTGCCATTTAGGAGTTAAATCCCTTTGTTTATGAACCCTAGTAACACCTCCCTGCATGTGACTTGCACAGCCTTCCATAAACACTTCCTGTAAAGAGAGCCCTATTAGGGCTTTCTTTATTGCAAGTTCTGTTTAATTAAGATTTTCTTATCCCCTGCTATGTTAATAGCTCGCTAGACCCTGCAAGAGCCTCCTGTATGTGATTAAAGTTCAATTTAGAGATTGAGATACAATTATTTAAGGTAAATTACATCTGTTTGAAAGTGAAACTTGTTTTTTTTTTTTCATGCAGGCTCTGTCAATCATAGCCAGGAGAGGTGTGGCTAGGGCTGCATAAACAGAAACAAAGTGATTTGACTCCTAAATGACAGTGAAGTGAGCACTGAAATTGCAGGGGAATGATCTATACACTAAAACTGCTTTATTTAGCTAAAGTAATTTAGGTGACTATAGTGCTCCTTTAAATATCCCCATAGATTTTTCCTCTTTATTTGCTTCTAATAAAGGTTCTCTCTCTCTAAACTCAGTCTCCTTTTTTTGGTCGGAGTATTCTGATCTCTGAGGGGGGCAAACCGGTTGGTAACATCTATTTTGGACACCCTGGGTAGGAAATATTGGCTTATTTATTTCTTCCGTCCCCTTGGGTCATGCTCCCTCTCTAAAAAATCCCAACTCGTATGTGCTTGTAAAAGTGGGGATCTATCTGTCCTAGCAACGGTAGGAGCCTGTTTGTGTGGAATGGATCTCCTTTTGGGTGAACCATTGTGAATAGGACTATTTTTAGCTCTTGCTTTAGGAGCCCTTGCTTTAGGAGATGGACATTTTAACCAAAAATGTTGTTGAGAAGGAGTATAAACAGGAACCATTAAATAGAGAAATAGAAAGAATTCAGAATATTAAAAGAGGAGATCTTTTGGTTGAGAAAACTAAACCAATTAAAAAATCGGTTGAGTTCTCATTCCATACTAAATATAACTCCAAAGCTTTTTCTATCAACAAAATTTTTAGAAAACATTGGGACATCTTGAGACACGATGAATACATAGGCCCCCAACTACCATTACACCCTCAAATTGTGTATAGGAAAGGGAAGAATTTCTCTTCCTATTTAGCACCCAGTCATTTCTCAAACAAGAATAAGATTAATCCTGAAGGCAGTAGAGGATTCTACACCTGCGGAACACGCAAAGCTTGTAGAGGACTACCATCTTGTACACGTTCTTTCTTGAGCTCTATTACCCAAGAAACTTTTCAGATTCAAAGACGAGTTACCTGTTCTTCCTCACATGTAGTGTACCTCATCACATGCGGATGCGGAGCACAGTGTGTGGGGAGAACAGGGAGAAAGGCTAAAACTCGCTTTTTAGAACATAAGAATAATATTAGACGCAATGTCAAAAATCACTCTATTCCAGTTCATTGTAATAAGTGTCCCATTTTCAAATTCACAATCTTTCATGGGTGATTATAGAACAAGTATCCCTTGATACTAGGGGAGGGGATATTACCATGAAATTGAGACAAAGAGAGGGATTCTGGATCCACAAATTGAATACTCTTCAACCACATGGGGTGAATGTAGATTTCGATTTAATTTGTTTTCTTTAACCTTATTTACTTACATTTTATTTATATTATTTTTATTTTAGTTTTATTTTTATTATTATTTTTTTATATATTTATTTTGATGTAGATTCTTATGTTTGATTCATTATTATTTATTATTTATTATTTTTTTTATCACAATAATTTTTTTATCACAAGTATTTTTTTATTTTTATTATTATTATTTTTATTTTATTTATTTTTATTATTTCTTACATACATTTTTTTTATACATTTTTTCATTTTTCATTAATTTGTACTTTCCAGGATCTCTCTCTTTTTGATTATGAGTACCAGTTTTCACACCTTTTGGTGTTGGTGGAGTTTTATATAAAGTTGTATATATAGCTGTATGTTTTGTGTATTGACTTTTTCTAAGTATGTGTCTTTTTCTTTCTTTATTTGGTTTTCCCTGCTGTGTGCCGATCGGGTGGAACACATGTGCGTTCCAGCCGCTGAGTTATGACGTAATGAGAAGGAGACCAACCTTCCGGTTCGGTGGAACGCATATGCACCCGGCGGAAGTCCTTATATGGGCATGAACGCCAAATTATACAGAACAGGTGATACCAAGTGCTGGGATTGGCAGATGCAAGCTGAATACGACGAGAGGGACATTTAAAAGAAGCCAGAACATATGGGACTTTTTATTGTGTTTCATCTGACTAAATTGTTAGATTTGTTTGTTTTTTATTTTATTTTATTTCTCCTGAAGAAATCTATTGCATAGACAAAACGCGTAGAGCTATTTATTTCATTTTATATTATTGCCTGTGATTCCTGTGACCTGTTGCTTCTATTTACCATCTGGAAGGAGGGCTACAGATATCTGATGGGCATTTTTACTTCTCACTTCTTGTAAGTGTTTCAAATAAATTGCATTTTTTATTACATCAAACAGTCCTATTCTATGTTCAGTTCTTCTTTTGCATATACATCTGACCAATAAGGAACCCCACTACAGGAATTTTAAAGATAACTTGATGGCCTTGATACACACTTCAATCTTGTGAGTGTAATTCTTATAGCAGGGGCCACTCTACTAAATGGTGTTCCACTATGTATGCTCTCTGCTTTTGTTTTTTCTAGGTGTATCTTGTATTTTATGTTTATTCAAACTCTTCAATCACTCGGTCTCTGTGACTCTGTCCTCTCTTGGTTTTCCTCCTATCTCTCCCAACGCTCAATTAGTGTCTCCTTTTCCAAGGATACCTCCTCCCCTCGCCCTGTCTCGGTTGGAGTTCCCCAAGGCTCTGTCCTTGGTCCCCTTCTATTTTCTCTTTATACTGCCTCTCTTGGAAAACGTATTTCCTCTTTTGGATTCAACTACCACCTGTACGCTGATGACACTCAGATATACCTCTCCTCACCGGACCTCTCCCCGGCCGTCCTGCAACGTGTCACTGCTTGCCTCTCTTCCATCTCTGACTGGATGTCGTCACGCTTTCTCAAACTTAACCTCTCTAAAACTGAACTCCTTGTCTTTCCTCCTCCTAATACTGATCCTCTTCTCTCACTCTCCCTTCAAGTCAGTGATATCCACATAAGTCCATCGCTACAAGCGCGCTGTCTTGGCGTCATACTTTACTCTGGTCTCACCTTTGAGTCTCACATCCAGTTTGTTGCCAAGTCCTGTAGGTTCCAACTCAAAAACATAGCCCGCATCCGCCTCTTTCTTACGCAAGATGCTACCAAGGAGCTTGTCCGTGCTCTAGTAATTTCCCGCATGGATTACTGTAACCCTCTCCTGATTGGTCTCCCCAAAAGCCGTACTGCCCCGCTACAGTCTGTAATGAATGCTGCAGCTAGACTGATTTTCCTATCCAGTCGGTCCTCTCACACCTCGCCCCTCTGCCAGTCCTTACATTGGCTCCCTGTATCCTATAGGAGTCAATTCAAAGTGCTAACCCATACATTTAAAGCACTGAACAATTCCAGCCACTCTTATATCTCTTCACTGATCCAGAGGTATGCCCCTCCTCGTACCCTCCGCTCTGCCCGCGACCACCTCCTGACCGCTGCTCGCACCCGTACGGCCAACTCGCGCTTGCAGGACCTTAAGAAGGGCCTTAAAACCCATCTCTTCAGGAAAGCGTATGGCCTCCCAGAGTAATCTCTCCCTTACATACCTGTCTCTTGCTCTCTCCTATGGGATAGTGCTTTGCTCTCTCCTCCAGCTCTGCTTCACTCCTACTTGATATTTCCTATCCTAATGTTTCTAATACCCCACCTCCTATAGACTGTAAGCTCATTTGAGCAGGGTCCTCTTCAACATATTGTTCCTGTAAGTTTTCTTGTAATTGTCTTATTTATTGTTACATCCCCCCTCTCAAAATATTGTAAAGCGCTACGGAATCTGTTGGCGCTATATAAATGGCAATAATAATAATAATAATAATAATAATAATTCGTGAGGATCTGAGGAATCCTTTGTTACATCCTAGAATATAAGGAAAGTGAACAACCTTTATTTTTTTTTATTTTTTTATATATTGCTGCACTTGGGTGGTCTATTTATATATATATATATATATATATATATATATATATATATATATATATGTATATATATGTATATATATATATATATATATTCATTTTCTTTCCTCATATCTAGACCCATTCTCTGTTTAATATGCTCTCACAGTGTAAGCAAAGGAGGGAAGTCAAATTCCATTCCCTTTTCACTGAAAATGACGGTATTCTCCACAATCATAATCTAGAAATTGATGGATTTTTTAAAACATTGGAAAGATTGTCTATTAGAGAAACCAAAAAGTGGTGGGAGATCTCTTCTTTGGAGAGTTATATAAAAGAGGGCCTCATACCCAGAGGCTTGAGATTATCTAAGAATCCAGCCAATGGATTGGAAAACTCCTGTTATGCCGACAGATGGGATATAGCCCTTGAAAGGTGTGCCACAACTCTAATGGAGATAATTGTAGACTTTGAGAAAGAGAATCTCAAAAATGTGACAGAAGAATTAGAGAATCTAGAGAAAAACAATCAATTTGATAAAAACTGTACAGATTACACACTGAAAGAAAGGATTGTGTGTGAGAGAGTCCAAAAAATGGACGAAAAGATCGCAGTAACAAAAAACAATAAATATAGGAGAGATAAACAGGACAAAGCTAATCATTTTTTTCCCATCAAAAACCAAAATAGAAACAGAGTTTTGAAAGACAGGAACAGCACCCAATCATCTTTTATTGATTACAAGCAGAGAGGATTTAATCATAGATACAATCCTAACTATAGACATAACTCTAATTACAGAAGGAACTATAATTCGTCCCCAGAAAAGAGAAAAGAACGATTTAGATCTCCATCTCTAAAATAGTCCTATTCACAATGGTTCGCCCAAAAGGAGATCCATTCCACACAAACAGGCTCCTACCATTGCTAGGACGGATAGATCCCCACTTTTACAAGTACATACGAGTAGTGATTTTTTAGAGAGGGAGCACGAATCAAGGGGACGGAACAAAGAAATAAGCCAATATTTCCTACCCAGGGTGTCCAAAATAGATGTTACCAACCGGTTTGCCCCCTGCAGAGATCAGAATACTCTGACCAAAAAAAGGAGACTGAGTTTAGAGAGAGAGAACCTTTATTAGAAGCAAATAAAGAGGAAAAATCTATGGGGATATTTAATATATCTAATGCTTCTCTCACGAAAGATGAATGTCTAATTCTTAAGAAAGGCATGAAATTTACTCCCAATGTCCCTCCTAATTCCTTTCAGGTTTATATTGACATGTTAAAATTTATTAGAAAGCTAAGTCTAAAAAGATTTTTTTATTAAGAAATCACTAAATGAACCTTCCCAATTAGGGCTTAATTCTGTACTCAACCAAGACAACTTTAAGCAATTTAGACCCTGTTCTACTTTTTGTCCGTACGAAAAGGGAGGACAAATTGAAAAGTTTCATAAGATGGTCATGGCAGATCTTGATCAATTAACCAAGAAGAAAGAATATTGTAATAATTTGTCTAGATCAGAAATGCAGACTCTTATTTCATTAAAAAAGAGGGATGACATTATTATTAAAAACACAGATAAAGGGGGAGGCATTGTTGTTATGACCAGAGAATTCTACCTTAAAGAATCATATAGGTTACTAGGAGATACTGATACATATGTACGACTTTCAAAAAATCCTAATGAGAATTTTAAATATGACCTAAAGATTTTTCTAGAGAAAGCAGTACAAGATGAAGTTATAGATACTGGAACTTTTTGTTTTCTCTATCAAGAGAGCCCGAGGATTCCAACATTCTACTTTTTACCTAAAGTTCACAAGTGTCAAGTTAACCCGCCCGGTAGACCCATTATAAGTGGTATTAATTCACTCACTTCTAATTTATCGCAGCTTATTGATCACTTTTTACAACCATATGCTCAATCATCTTTATCTTATTTGAAAGATACCAAACATCTTCTCCAGGAACTTGATTTTATCGAATGGCAGGAGGGATACATGTGGGCATCTTTGGATGTGGGATCTCTATATACAGTTATCAATCATCAATTAGGCTTATTAGCCGTTAAGAATAGCTTGGATAGAGATACCACACTCAATCAGGGATTTGTCCAATTTTTACTTGAGGCGATCCAATTCATATTAACCCACAATTTATTTTTGTTCCATGATGAATATTTTCTGCAGATCAAGGGTAGTGTCATGGGCACTAGGTTTGCCCCGAGTTATGCCAACATCTTTATGGATTTTTGGGAACGTAAGTTTGTATGGGACCATAATCCTTATGGGGCCGACCTGGTGCTCTGGCGTCTTTACATTGACAACGTCCTTGTAATTTGGAAGGGGTCTGAAGAACATCTGTTAGACTTCTTCAGGTATCTTAATACTAACACTTACTCACTTGTTTTTTCCCCTACATATAGTTCTTTTTCCATAGATTTTTTGGATTTAACTATTTCAGCACAAGGAGGTCATATCTACACTAAGACATATTTCAAAGCCACTGACACTAACAGTTATATTGAATCTACGAATGGACTCCATCCTAGATGGTTGTCGGGAGTACCTAGGAGTCAATACACACGACTCCGACGCAATTGCTCTAACAAGGAGATCTACCTAGAACAAGCGGACATTTTAACCAAAACATTTGTTGAGAAGGGGTATAAACAGGAACCATTAAATAGAGAAATAGAAAGAATTCAGAATATTAAAAGAGGAGATCTTTTGGTTGATAAAACTAAACCAATTAAAACATCGTTTGAATTCTCATTCCATACTAAATATAACTCCAAAGCTTTTTCTATCAACAAAATCTTTAGAAAACATTGGGACATCTTGAGACACGATGAATACATAGGCCTCCAACTACCATTACACCCTCAAATTGTGTATAGGAAAGGGAAGAATTTCTCTTCCTATTTAGCACCCAGTCATTTCTCAAACAAGAATAAGATTAATCCTGAAGGCAGTAGAGGATTATACACCTGCGGAACACACAAAGCTTGTAGAGGACTACCATCTTGTACACGTTCTTTCTTGAGCTCTATTACCCAAGAAACTTTTCAGATTCAAAGACGAGTTACCTGTTCTTCCTCACATGTAGTGTACCTCATCATATGCGGATGCGGAGCACAGTATGTGGGGAGAACAGGGAGAAAGGCTAAAACTCGCTATTTAGAACATAAGAATAATATTAGACGCAATGTCAAAAATCACTCTATTCCAGTTCATTGTAATAAGTGTCCCCATTAATAAGTGTCCCCATTTTCAAACATTTTCAAACAATCTTTCATGGGTGATTATAGAACAAGTATCCCTTGATGCAATGGGAGGGGATATTACCATGAAATTGAGACAAAGAGAGGGATTCTGGATCCACAAATTGAATACTCTTCAACCACATGGGTTGAATGTAGATTTTGATTTAATTTGTTTTCTTTAATCTTATTTACTTACATTGTATTTATATTATTTTAATTTAATTTTAATTTTAATTTTTATTATTTGTATTTTTATATTTATTTTTATTTTTATTTTTTTATTTTTATTTTTATATTTATTTTGATTTTGATTCTTATCTTTGATTCATTATTATTTATTATTTATTATTTTTTTATCACAATAATTTTTTTTATTTATTTATTTTTTTTAATTTATTTTTTTATCACAAGTATTTTTTAATTTAATTTTTATTATTATTATTTTTATTTTTATTATTTCTTATATATATTTTTTATACATTTTTCATTTTTCATTAATTTGTACTTTCCAAGATCACTCTCTTTTTATATTATAACTATGAGTACTAGTTTTCACACCTTTTGGTGTTGGTGGAGTTGTATATAGAGTTTTATATATAGCTGTATGTTATGTGCACTGACTTTTTTCTAAGTATGTGTTTTTTTCTTTCTTTATTTGGTTTTCCCTGCTGTGTGCCGATCGGGTGGAACGCATGTACATCAAACAGTCCTATGCTATTTTCAATTCTTCTTTTGCATATACGTCTGACCAATAAGGAACCCCACTACAGGAATTTTAAAGATACCTTGATGGGCTTGATACACACTTCAATCTTGTGGGTGTAATTCTTATAGCAAGGACTCTATACAACCTAACCTCTTTCGTTTAAAAACCCTATTATGCCGGTATTCAGACCATACGAACACATTGCACAAACTATTATAAAGACCCATTCGTCGGTATGAACGATGGACCCCCCAGCCTTTGGCATATGTCGCCACTTAACCCAGTCATCTCTAAAAGTACCAAATGACCGACCACCCTACGAGCGGAGTGTGCTGCTCATTAACCTCCGCTCCATAAGTATTGAGTCGAGGTCCCGCTGTCCATTGACCAACCTCAAAACATGGCCGCCATCAGGGTTTCACGACCAAAGTGCCGAATGAGACTTTATATGGCAGAAACCTCCCGTTCTGTTCGTGGGATCTGGGCGCAATTCGTATACTTGATGCACCCAGATCTGAGCTACCGAATGAATAGTGGAATGAACTATATTCTCCCTAAAATGCCAAAGTTATATATTTTTATGCTATTTTCTAGGACACAATAAAGCATGGTCTTTTGGGCGCTTGGAGATCATTAGATTGTAAAACCGTTGACCTCATTATCTCCAAGCTGGGCGGGTACTAGTTCGAATGATACATTGTATTGTGATTGGTTGAATCTTTGTACTGTACCTGTATCCCATCAGGTCCATAGGAGGTTGTCCATGGACCTGGGGACTTGCATAAATTGCCATGCATGTGTGCCATTAAAGCCAGTTCGTTTTAGCCTCAACTCGCAGCCTCGACTCGTGTTGTAGGGATCTGGGAATCCTAGCTTTATTATAGCTAGTGGGATATTCTACACTTACAGGTTTCTACCGATTGAAGCATCGTTCGACTCTCTAACTTCGGGAACCAGGACATCCAAGTGATCCAACCTCCTGCTAGACTGGAGGCAATCGTAACACCTGTGTAGTCAGGAAGAAAGCTAAGGTCAAACATAGGAGAGTACAGCATAAACGGTAAGACAAGCCAAGGTCAAGAACATAGATAGTGGAGAAATAATAAACAAGCCAAAGTCGGTAACAAGAAATCCAAATATAATATAAAGCGCACTCTTGGGTCAACAAGAACCACAACAGGGAAACTTGCTACTGAAAGGCCCTGGCTTATAAAGTGGAAAGGGCCCTGGTGCATGACATTTTTGGGTCACCCTATCACAAGGGAGGCAAAAAGGTAGATCACCATCTGTAGTGCAGCTCCAACAATGCTTTGACAGCTGAAGCTCTAGCATTTTTCCTTGCTTGCAGGGTTGTATTTAGCACTGAGCAGTGTTTGCGTGTCTGAATGTAAGCATGATTTTGTACGTTTGTGTGAATACAGGGGTGTGTTTTATGTGGTCTTGGTGTTTGAATGCAAGCAGGGCCGGCGCTTCCTATAAGGCGACCTAGGCAGCCGCCTAAGGTGCCACTTAGGAGGGGGCACCCTGCGCCCTCATCACCTACTAAGGGAAGGGGCGGGTAAGGAGCACATGGGAGGGTGAGGAGAATGTGGTGGGGGAGTCCACTAAGGGAGGGGATGGTGAGGAGAATGTAGGAGGAAGGGTGAGGAGAATGTGGGAGGGGGGAGAGTCCACTAAGGGAGGAGAACATGGGGTGGTTGAGGAGAACATGGGGGGGGGAGACCACTGAGGAAGGGGAGATGAGGAGAGGCCACTAAGGGAGGATGGGGGGAGAGTAGAGACCACTAAGGGAGGGAGAGGGGGGGAAAGAGAAACCACTAGGGGAGGTGAGGTGAGCAGAGACCACTGAGGGAGGGTGGGGGGTAGGGGAGAGACCACTAAGGGTGGGGGGAGGGAGGAGAGACCACTAATGGAAAGGGGGGAGGAGAGACCACTAATGGAAAAATGGGAAGGGGGGAGGAGAGACCATTAGGGGGGGGGGGCAGAGGAGAGCAGAGACCACTAAGGTGGAGATGAGAGACCACTAATGGAAAGTCGGGGAGAAGAGGAGAGACCACTATGGGGAGGGGGGGGAGTAGAGACCACTAAGGGGCAGGGGAAAGCTCTAAGGGACGAAAGGGAGAGCTCCATAGGACAGGGGGCAGGAAAGGGAGCTCATTCACACTACGCACACACACACAATGCATCACTATACATACACAGAAACACAACATGCTTCCCTTACACACACATGCAAACACACACTGCTTCTCTTACACACACACAGAAACACAATGAATCTCTTACACACACTCAATGCACCCTTTACAGACACACACACTTCATCCCTTACATACACAGGAACACACAATGCACCCATTACACACAAAGACAATGCATCCGTTGCACACATACACAGAAACACACAATGCATCCCTTACTCACACATGTAAACACACACTGCTTCTCTTACACACACACAGAAACACAATGCATCGCTTACACACACCCCATGCACCCTTTACAGACACACACACTTCATTCAAAACTTCATTCACAAAACTATTGTCCTTCCCCCTGGCCCCGACCCCTGAGCGGCGGGTGGGGGCCCTAAATACTAATAAGGGGATTTGTGTCCTCGCCCCTGGCCCCCACCCCTGAGCGGCGGGTGGGGGCCCTAAATTGGAATAAGGGGGGGACCTAATGTCCTCCCCCCTGGCCCCCACCCCTGAGCGGTGGATGGGGGCCCTAAACAAGAATAAGAGGGGGGACCTAATGTCCTCCCCCCTGGCCCCCACCGATGAGTGGCGGGTGGGGGCCCTAAATACTAATAAGGGGGGAGGACTTGATGTCCTCCCCCCTGGCCCCCACCACTGAGCGGCAGGTGGGGGCCCTAAAAAAAATATCGTCCCCCAGATGACTAGGGGTCCCCAATTCTAAAATCTTCTTTTTTCAGCCCCCAAAAAGGCCAAATAAAAACACATAATAACCGATGCAATTATATATATATAAAAAAAAAAATACGACCGCAAAAAAAATTAATCCTTCTTCACCCATGGAGGGCTCCGCGCAGACTGAGCTCTGCAGGGCGGGGGAAGGCTTGTAAAGCCTTGCCCCGGCCTGCAATTAGGCTCAGAGCACTCTGATTGGTGGGTTTAAGCCATCCAATCAGAGTGCTCTGACAGGTAAATGAAGAAACTAACAGGTAAGTCTCTACATTTATCTGTCACAGCACTCTAATTGGTTGGTTTGAAATCCACCAATCAGAGTGCTCTGTGTCACTTTACACAGCGTGGGAAAGTTCTTTGGAGTTTTCCCACGGGGTGTCATTTGACTCATAGCACTCTGATTGGTTACTTAATCCACCAATCAGAGTGTTATGAGTCAAATTACACAGCGTGGGAAAATTTCAAAGAACTTTCCCAAGCTGTGTAAAATGACACAGAGCACTATGATTGGTGGATTTCAAACCAACCAATTAGAGTGCTGTGACAGGTAAATGTAGAGACTTACCTGTCAGTCTCTTCATTTACCTGTCAGAGCACTCTGATTGAATGGCTTAAAACCACCAGTCAGAGTGCGCTGAGCCTAAGTGGAGGGCGGGGCAAGGCTTTATAAGCCTTTC
Source organism: Pelobates fuscus (assembly GCF_036172605.1). NCBI lineage: Eukaryota > Metazoa > Chordata > Amphibia > Anura > Pelobatidae > Pelobates > Pelobates fuscus. Next base: position 270,476,723 of record NC_086318.1, on the reverse strand, counting down.
CCCGCCCTGCAGAGCCTCGCCGGGTGAAGAAGGATTATTTTTTTTTGCGCTCGTTTTTTTTTTTTTTTTAAATAATTGCGTCGGTTATTATGGGTTTTTAATTGGCCTTTTTGGGGGCTGAAAAAATAAGATTTTATCAAATGTTAAGTTTTATTTTTTTTTTACAGGTACTTAGTTAAAGGTCCCCCCATCATTATTTTTAGGGTGAGGGGGGTAGGTAGGGGGATAAGTTTTATTGGGGGGAGGGGGTGACTAGGGGTTTGGTTACCCCTAGTCACCTGGGAGGGGGGTTAACATTTTTTTAGGGCCCCCACCCGCCACTCAGGGGTGGGGGCCGGCGGGGGAGGACAATAGGTCCCACGCCCTATTGGTATTTCGGGCCCCCACCCGCCGCTCAGGGGTGGGGGCCAGGGAGAGGACATTAGGTCCCCCCCCTTTATTTAACTGTAGGGCCCTCACCCACTGCTCAGGGGTGGGGGCCAGGGGGGAGGACATTAGGTCCCCCTCCTTATTATAATTTAGGGCCCCCACCCACCGCTCAGGGGTGGGGGCCAGGGGGAGGACATTAGGCCCCGCCCCCTTATTCTGATTTAGGGCCCCCACCTACCGCTCAGGGGTGGGGGCCCAGGGGGAGGACAATAGCCCCCCCCCATTATTTTTTATTAGGGCCCCCACCCACTGCTCAAGTGTGGGGGCCAAGAGGGAGGACATTAAGTCCCCCACTTATTCTGATTTAGGGCCCCCATCCACTGCTCAGGTGTGGAGGCCCGGGGGGAGGACAATGGGTCCCCCCCATTATTTTACATTAGGGCCCCCACCCGCCACTCAGGGGTAGGGGACTGGGGGAGGGGCAATAGGCTGCTCACTGTTTAATAGACATGCCCCTACTCGTGGTATAGCGAGTAGGGGCATAATTTACTAATACTAAGTAATCTTTACTTAGTATTAGTAAATTTGTCTGAAAGACCAATTTAGGTCTTTCAGCCTTTTAGTAGATAGCTCCTGTTACAGTTGCCTACAGGCTGGCTGGAAGTTGGACCATAGAAAGGATGCTCCTAGTGCTCACCAAAGGACCATCAGCACCGTAGACACCATAACTACTGCGTAGCCACCATAAGTACTGCAGACTCCACGAACCACCGCTGCTGGGCTGGTATCTTGCCGTCTGCTCTGCACCCTGTACCTACAACCAGGCTCCAGGTTCCAGTAGGTGAACCTCTTCCTTCTGTAGAGTGAAGCAGGATCAGGAACAAGAGCTCTTACAAGAGCTCAGTAGCTAAGGGAGTATGAAGAGCATAGCAATCCCTGTAGTGATTATAGCTGTACCCTTCAAACATGAGTCAAGGCTGCAAGCTAGAGGGTCAAGTCATTCTGTTTTATTGGCACCAAAAGAACCTTCTTTTATGCAGGTTTCCCTTAGATAGGACCACCCACAGGGTTTTACAAAACAACCAATCATACACGTTGTGACGAAATGCCTTCCGTCACTGAGTTTATTGGTGACAAGCTGCCCTTTACCCATGGCTGTTGGAGGAGCCTTATTGCCAGCCTCCTACCTGTTGATTATGGTCCCTGGGAGATTTGGCCCTTCAGGTGCATCATTTGGGCATATTGTACTTTATTGTGCGACTGCTGGCCCTTTAAGAACTGTCGGGGGACATATGGAGACTTTGTGTAATAATACCCGTTAAGACTATGGCCCCTGGAAGGTATTACCCGTTAAAGACTCGGTTAGCAGATTGGATTTTATAAGACTGTACCGTTAAATAATATGGAACAATTCTGCAGCTTTAAATGGGCACTTCGGATGCAGCCGAAGTGCCGAAGTAGTCGAAGTGGCCGCCATTCGACAAACGAACACGTGGCGGCGGCCATCTTTGTTCCTTCGAACAAGGTCAGCGGTGTGTGTAGCCAAATCCATGGAACTGAAATCGGCTACACACTCTACCGAACACCGCTGACCCTTACCTTCTTTTACGCTTCGTTTTTCAGCTTCAGAGACTAAGTCCCGTTCGAATATTCGAACCGCCGTTCGAATGGGACTTAGCCGTTTTTCTGCATGGAATTGACCGACCGCACAGCCCAAATCTATGGAACTGTTTTGGGCAGGGAATTGTGCTTGCGGTCGGTCATAAAGGACTTCAACCTAACTTTTGATTCACTGGAGGGATCTGTGTGATTTTTGGAAGGGTTTATGTTTAAAGTGTGCTGATTCTAAATATGCAGTTTAGGAAGATTGGATGTATGGATTTAAAGTTATAGCACATGTATACAAACTGTAGTTTTCTTAGCTGTATAATTATGTTAACTGGTTATCTGAGGGGAGGGAACTTGTGGGTTGCAACCGTTATGCTATTGGCTGTTTTACCCCGCCCCTGTGGGCGGTCTTTTATGTGTAAGATGGAAATAAAAGCAGACTGGGTGTGCTAGCACCTCAGATCATCTTGTACCTTCCTGAAGTCTCGACTCATGTTTGGGGGATTGGAGAACTACACTCTGGGGATTGCTATAATCACTATACTCCCCAGGGTTTTATTGCTGAGCTCTGCTAAGAGCTGTTCCTGTGCCTGCCCTTTGGAATTCTGAGAGGTCCATCTACTGGAAGCTAGACCCTGGTCTTGGGTCCAGAGTGGGTAGCGTGGCGAGACCCCAACCAAGCTGCGGTGGTTCGTGGGAGTCTACAGTGGTTATGGTGTCTGGTGGAGTGCTTGGAGTCCTTGGAAAGCACTAGGAGCATCCGTCAGCGGAAGGTACCCGGTCGGGGTGCAGCGGTTCCGTTACACACGTACATTACCGAAAACACTCCCAGCAATTACACACAAAATCCTCCCTTCTGCCTGTGATATAATTATGTTGCACAATGGGTTAACATAATTTTATAGCATGACAGGAGTCTTCATATTTGCTTAAGTCTCTGTTTACTAGAACTCCACAGCAGCACATTAACATAGAGAGAAAAACACCAAAGACAAAAACATAAGGCATCTATAAAAGGCTCCTCCTAAGCAACCGTTTCCTCTTTCTTTGCTGCTCCGCAGACAGTACAGGTCAGAGTACCACTGCCTCCTGTTTTATATGGGTGGCTGTGTGTTTTATTATCTCTATCCTTGGAGTTGTTTATACTGTGTTTTCTCATTACAGTTTTTTCTGTTTTTTCTGTATTTTCTGTGGCTTGTGTGCTTTCTGTTTGGCAGTTCTGGCTACCTGCCGTTTTTTCCTTGCTTTCGACTGGCTTGTTTTGATGTTTTAGGGCTTTTTTTGGCTTCTGTCCTTTTATTTTATATTTCTTTCCTCTGCTTATTGGTATTTTGCTTGGCGGTCGCCGGGAAGTGGTCACCCGACCGCCTCCCATGCCGACTGTCAGGACCGCGGAGTAAGACTCCGGCGGCCCCACGTGTTGATTCCCACCCGCCGGCTTTGTCCGCCAAGCGGGAATCCTCTACCTGCTTCCCTGTCCCTCCCGTGTCTCCGCTCACATTCTCTACACGGGCGGCGTGGGGAGGGAACAGGGAGCCTCACTGTTGCCGCAGAGCTTCGGTTTCCATGCGCCCTTCCCTCCCGTGACCGCGTGGTCGGGTCCGGGAGTGCGCGGCTCTCTGCTGTACCTGCCGCGTTTGCGCCCTGCATTTAAAGGCGCAGGGCCCTTTTGCTCTTTAGATTGCCCAAGTGCTCTGTTCAGCCTCCCTAGTGGTATATAATATTTCTCAGATGTAATTGGAGGTTTTCTATGTGCATGTTTTCCCAGTCTCAGTGCATGTAGCAGTAAAATGCATGTTGTTTAAAACACTGCTAACTACAGTTTCTCTCAGTGCATGGATTCTGTGCCATTTGTGCTTACTCTATGCATGCTGCCTGAACTAATTAAGGATTGGTTAATGCATTACATCTGCGTGTTTCCTGCATGGGACCCTGCTTGGTAACACTGTCCCTAACACTGATCTGGGCCTGACCTGGGGACCTGGTGCATCTCTACCCTGCACGCCCTCTATGTCAAGATATACCTGCATGTCACCTATAAGGATTTACGTTCCTGCCTCCATATCTCACTGAGCCAGTGCTACCCATGCCCATATACTGGCCAGCTTTGTCTGTGCCCTTATGATTGTCCTGCTTTGTTTGTGCCCCTTGATTGGCCTGCTTTGTCTGTGCCCCATGATTTGGCCTGCACTGTCTGTGCCATATTACGCATGATAGTGGCCTGGCGGCTCCATTCCTGGACCCCTGTTTGTTGAGCCTGCATGCTTTTACTACTTGCCTCTGCCAATTATAGGGGTGCGGCCCCTATTGCCTGCTAATGATACCTGTTCTCTATCCCCTTAGGTATCACGTACCATCATCTCAGACATTATGGAGGCCTCTGCACAGGAGCAGAATTTGCAGGCATTGATTAATGTGGCGGTGTCCGCCTCTGTGGAGAAAGCCCTGGCTAAGGCCCTCCCTCAATCACAACTGGACAGGGGTGTGAGAGCAAACCTATACTTGTCAGACGACTCGGCTGAGTCAGACTCTCAAGAAAGAGAGCAGGCAAGTGCGCTATTGGAAGGGTGAAGGCCCTGAACCACGCTCCCGGAAGGGCAAGGCACCGGGGAAGTGACATGGTTCGAGGTTATCGACATCGCCGGCCAGGCGCCGCCGTCTATCGGGCGCCGGGGAGGAGGCCTCCTTACCCCCCCTACCATGGCCGTGCTAGATGAGTGGCGGGCAGACCAGTCTCCCTCAGAAGAGGAAGATGATTGGGATAAGGACCATGGGGAGGGTCCCAGTTGGCGCTGGGAGGATGAAGACGCTGGGAGGATGAAGAAGTCCGGAGAGTTCCGCCAGTGATCAATTTACGGGAATTGAACACCTTCGTGGTCTACAACCACTTCAAGATGGAGGGCATTCATCTTCTTCGGGACCTTCTCCAGCCGGGAGACTGGTTCACGAGACTGGACCTGAAGGACGCTTACCTTTCCGTCCTGGTGGAACGAGGACTGTCACAGATTCCTCTGCTTTGTCTGGAAAGGCGTGCCAATTCCCATTCCTTCCCTTCGGCCTCAGCTCGGCTCCTTGGTGCTTCACCAAGCTCCTGAAGCCGGTGGTCGCCCGCTTCAGGTCGGAGGGCTTCTGCTGCATAATATATCTGGACGACTTGCTGATCTTTTGCGAGGACCCCTCCAGGCTCAGATATCAGACACACTCTGCGATCTCTTTGTTGGAACACCTGGCGTTCGTAGTCAATCTGAAGAAATCGGCCTTGGAGCCTTCCTAGACGGTTGAATTCTTGGGTTTCGAAGTCGATGCAAAAGAGTGCAATCTCCGCCTGCCTTTGGAAAAGAAAGCTACCATTCGGAAGGAGATAAGGCGGACTTTACGGCAAGACCAGATTCCCCTTCGAATGTTAGCTCGAGTGGTGGGTCTCCTCTTGGCCTCGATACAGGCGATCTACCCGGGCCCACAAGGCGATATTCGAACCGACCCTGGATTTCGTGCTGGAATCAGATGCGAGTCTTTGGGGCTGGGGTGCCACGTGTGCGACCGGGTCCACGGGGAGCCCGTGGTTGGAAAAGGAGTCAGAATTCCACATCAATTGCCTGGAGTTGATTGCGGGTTGATTTGCGATTCGGAGCCTGGCAAACCAACTGTCGGACTGCTGCGTCCTCCTTCGGATGGACAATGTCTCAGCGGTGCAATACATCAACCGCTTGGGGGGCGCTCGGTCTCGAGCACTATCGGAGGTGACAAAGGAGATTTACAGCTTCTGTTTCCAACGCAACATCACCTTACAAGCGGAATATCTTCAGGGGGATTCGAACCTGACGGCGGACTGGTTCTCCAGAGATTGGAGGGATGCCAGCGACTGGAAACTCCTTCGGACCATCTTCCTCGAACTCGAATATTAGAGGGGTCCATTCACAGAGGATCTATTCGCCTCCTGGACGAATCACCAGACTCAGGCGTACTTCAGTTGTCTCCCGGATCCAGCGTGCGCAGCGGTGGACGCTTTTCTCCAGGGTGGCCTTCACAGGGAGCGTATGCGTTTCCTCCGTTCGCTATGATTCCCAGGGTATTGCTTCAAGTTCAACGTCAGTGTGTGTCCTTGGTGTTGCTGACTCCGCTGTGGCGGGGTCAAGCATGGTTTCCGGAGCTCCTGGACCTCTCCTATCGGGATCCTCTTCTCTTACCGTCCTCTCGAATGCTCCTCTCAGACTCCCGGGGCAACCCTCACCCCCTAGTGAGGGACGTCCACCTGCATTTGGTGGCCTGGACTCTTTCAGGGGTACCTGGAATGTTGAGGCATTATCGCAATTGGCTAGAGACCTTCTCTGGGATTCCTGGGCTCCCGGGACGAAGAGGTGCTACCTCTCAGCATGGAATTCCTGGTGCTTGGAACGGGATACCTGTAACTAGCGTGCTGAATTTCTTGTCTCACCTCTTTGACCTGGGTCGGTCATACCGCTCGGTTAACGTGACTGGGTCAGCTATCTCGGCGGCGCATGTCCCGCTTAGAGGTTTTGTCCATCGGCCAGGATCCGCTAGTCTGCAGACTTCTACGTGGGATGAGGCTGGCGCGTCCTCCGGCGCCTAGGTACTCTTCCCTCTGGGACGTACATAGGGTTTTAGCGTTCCTTTGGGAATGGCCAGATAACCAGGACCTTTCCTTTTGCCAGCTTTCGGCGAAATTCGCCCTCTTGTTGTGTCTGGTCTCGTTCAGACGTGTTTCAGATGTCCGTGCCTTCGATGTCGACGCTTTCACGTTTTCTCCACAGGGGGTCTCCTTCAAGGTGGTTAGACGTACTAAGTCGGATTCGACGGCTGTGTCGTAACCTTACTTCAGGGATTCGCCTAAACTTTGTGTGGCAAAGGCACTGGCTTCTGAAGCGTGATCATCGAACAATCAAGCGTTTCATTCAAAATAGTCAACAGGGTCGCAAGAAGCGTGTGGAAAAACCAAGGCGCAAAATAATGGCCCATGAATGGAGAAAAGTCAAGCGTGCAGCTGCCAAGATGCCACTTGCCACCAGTTTGGCCATATTTCAGAGCTGCAACATCACTGGAGTGCCCAAAAGCACTAGGTGTGCAATACTCAGAGACATGGCCAAGGTAAGAAAGGCTGAAAGACGACCACCACTGAACAAGACACACAAGCTGAAACGTCAAGACTGGGCCAAGAAATATCTCAAGACTGATTTTTCTAAGGTTTTATGGACTGATGAAATGAGAGTGAGTCTTGATGGGCCAGATGGATGGGCCTGTGGCTGGATTGGTAAAGGGCAGAGAGCTCCAGTCCGACTCAGACGCCAGCAAGGTGGAGGTGGAGTACTGGTTTGGGCTGGTATCATCAAAGATGAGCTTGTGGGGCCTTTTCGGGTTGAGGATGGAGTTAAGCTCAACTCCCAGTCCAACTGCCAGTTTCTGGAAGACACCTTCTTCAAGCAGTGGTACAGGAAGAAGTCTGCATCCTTCAAGAAAAACATGATTTTCATGCAGGACAATGCTCCATCACACGCGTCCAAGTACTCCACAGCGTGGCTGGCAAGAAAGGGTGTAAAAGAAGAAAATCTAATGACATGGCCTCCTTGTTCACCTGATCTGAACCCCATTGAGAACCTGTGGTCCATCATCAAATGTGAGATTTACAAGGAGGGAAAACAGTACACCTCTCTGAACAGTGTCTGGGAGGCTGTGGTTGCTTCTGCACGCAATGTTGATGGTGAACAGATCAAAACACTGACAGAATCCATGGATGGCAGGCTTTTGAGTGTCATTGCAAAGAAAGGTGGCTATATTGGTCACTGATTTGTTTTTGTTTTGTTTTTGAATGTCAGAAATGTATATTTGTGAATGTTGAGATGTTATATTGGTTTCACTGGTAAAAATAAATAATTGAAATGGGTATATATTTGTTTTTTGTTACGTTGCCTAATAATTATGTACAGTAATAGTCACCTGCACACACAGATATCCCCCTAAAATAGCTAAAACAAAAAACAAACTAAAAACTACTTGCAAAAATATTCAGCTTTGATATTAATATTGAGTTTTTTGGGTTCATTGAGAACATGGTTGTTGTTCAATAATAAAATTAATCCTCAAAAATACAACCTGCCTAATAATTCTGCACTCTCTGTATAATCTTAATTTTATTAATGACAGGAGGCAAATGTTTCCCACCCAGTCTTGTTTTTGCCCCCCTTGTTTGGATGGATTGCTTTGATTGAATTTCTGCTGAATTGTCTGGTCGCCTGGGCTAGATTTGTAGTCTGGGGTGATGTCTGGGGGAGTTGGGGGAGGTGTCTGGTATATTGTATTGCCGGTAGTTGATGGGTCTTTTATACTATCAGTACTGGATTGTGGGATTTATGTTTTCTCAGTACATTTTGTTCACTAATCAGTGTTTTTCGACTCGGTTTATTTCGTTTCAGTTTAATGGTTTGACTACAGTTAATAGAATCGACTGTTTTGCAGGATGGAGATCAAGATCACATCCATTCTACGAAGTTTTCTTCCGGATGGCATGAATTGTTATGTTATATTTTTTCCTTTAATTAGTTTATTGGCATTGTTGTGTACCTTCTGTTGTTGCAGCGTGAAAGAGGAAATGGTTACTTAGGAGGAGCCTTTTATAGATGCCTTATGTTTTTGTCTTTGGTGTTTTTCTCTCTATGTTAATGTGCTGCTGTGGAGTTCTAGTAAAGAGAGACTTAAGAAAATATTCGCCTGATGTCATTAATAAAATTAAGATTATAGTTACACTAAAGCTAGTATAATCTACAATTATCACAGACAGTAAAAATACAGTTTTTACACATACAATGTAACTTTAAAACCATACATCCAAGCTCCATAAAAATGACATATTATTAATCAGCACAATTTAAATATAAACATAATCAAAATCACACAAATCCATCCAGTGGATAAAAAGTTAGACGGAAGTCCTTTATGACCTACCGCAAGCACATTTTCCTGCCCAAAACAGTTCTATAGATTTGGGCTGTGCGGTCGGTCAATTTCATGCAGAAAAATGACTTCGAACTGGACTTAGTCTCTGCAGCTGAAAGTTCAGTATAGGAGAAGGTAAGGGTCAGCGGAGGTCACGGAAATGTGTAGCCGATTTTAGTTCCATGAATTTGGCTACACACACCGCTGACCTCGTTCGAATGAACAAAGATGGCCGCCGCCACGTGTTCGTTTGCACGAACAGTAGCCACCCAGCACTTGGCAATTAACCTGCAGTAACCGCACAGCCTGGGAGGTAAATTGCCTGCACACTTCCACTTCTGGGAGGCCCGCCTGTGTAATACTTGGTTCAGTAAGCCCCATTTACTGAACCAAGTGGGAGAAAGCCAGGAACACAGTGTATTAAAGGTTTGGGAACACCGTCTTAAAGGGGCATTGCTCAAAAAAATCACAATATGTCCCCAGATGGTTCTTAACCCAGGGAAGCAGGGCAATTTGTCATTTAAAGGGCCAGTTACAAATGGCAGTTTGGAACATATCTCCCCTTTTGGAGGGAGACTAACCAGGCACCTGACCTTCTGTCGGTCAGTGCCTAAGTTAGTCTCGCAGCCCACCCACAAATAACAAGTAGCAAAGTAGCCCCCCACAATAAATAGTACTGGCCTGTAGGTTCCAGGTTGTAGGATGAAAATGCAGCATCCGCGGCCTTCCTGGTGCAGCTGGGCAAATAGCTGAGGGTACTTGGAGGGCAGAGGCCAGCGCTTCAGCTGGGGTGAGGGGGTTGCAGGCCAGTCCTGTAGGTAGGGCAGAGGCCAACTGCACTCTGCCCAGCTGCCAGCTCTTCTGCTGGGGGAATTGGGGCATAGTCCTGCCCGGTGGCAAAGGAAATGTGGGGGTCACTGTTAACCCTGGGCCCAAGTTAGGAGTTAACTGGGCAGGGGAGAATTGGCTTACCTCCTCCTCCTGATTCTCCTGCGGCCGCTGGGAAGGGAGGTCGATGCTCTCCGCTCCCTGTGGAACATGCTGCGGCTGGGGAGAGAGACCGGTTGTCTCCTCTCCCTGGAAGGCACACTTCGGCTGGTGAGGGAGGTCGATGCTCTCCCTTCCCTGTAGCTGGGTCTGCCGCTGGGGATCTGGGCTACCTGCCCAGCATCCCTGTAGGGCCAGTAGAGAGACTGTGGTTCCATCTCCACCTACCTGCTGGGGGTCCTCCCAGGACCAACCTATGAGGCCCGCTGCCTCGGGTACCTCTGGTTGTGGTTGGGGAAGGAGACCGTTTGTCTCTTCCCTCTGCACTGTGCACTGCCGCTGGGGAGGGAGGTCGCTGCTCTCCTCTCCCTGTAACTCAGGCTGCCGCTGGGGAGGGAGGTCGCTTCTCTCCACTCCCTGTAACTCACCCAGGGGTTGGGGATCTGGGCCGCCTTCCCAGCATCCCTGTAGGGCCAGTAGAGAGACCTCAGTCCCATCTCTACCTGCCATCAGAGGTTCCTCCCAGTATACCTCTACGATATCCTTCCAGCTGAAGGGCTCCCAATTTGGCTCTGCTGCTGTGCTCTCCTGGGGGATCTCTGGATGCTGTTGAGAAAGGGGACTGGTTGTCTCTTCCCAGGACCCATTGATGATTGACTTCCACTCCAGGTCACATTCCTGGGTGACTAGGTACCGCAAGTCTGCCTCCAGGTCAATAGCTCTAGGGAGACCCAGCTTGTCTTCCCGGTCATCATACAGGTCCCAGAAGCGTGAGTCTGTAGCCCTTCCAAAGTCATCATCGTCCATTTTCTCCCAGAATAGATCAGGGCCATTGTAATCCCCACACTCAGGGAATTCATACTCAGCCATCTCTGGAACAAGCTGAGTCGCGTACCACTGTAGCGCCTTGTATGCGTTGTCGAGCCACAGTTCACTATATACTAGATCCTCTAGTTTAGCTACCCACGCTGGAAGGGGTTGTTTGCCCAGGAGGGGCTCTGCCATTCGAGCATGGATTTGCTGCCTTCTGCTGAGACTACAATCACCTCGCCAACACTGGACTTCCTCTAGGGCTTCTTCCCACAGCTTGGCTCTGGCCTCATGTCTGTACCCACACATCTCCTCTTCTGAGACTGCCCCATCCCTCCAGGATAGGAAGCCATGCAATCTGTCGAGGAACCTCTCCTCCATTTTGGCTGCTGTGCAAGGACTTGCTGGCTCCATGCTGCTGTTGTTAGGGACGCTGCGCAGTGGCTAGCGTTGCCCTCAATAACTCTCATACGATACCAGTGCTGTTGGGGTGCTGCTCCTTGCGCTAGGACACCATCCCACCGCTACCACCAAATGTTACGGTTGCCTCCAGGCTGGCTGGAAGTTGAACCGTAGAAAGGATGCTCCTAGCGCTCACCAAAGGACCATCAGCACCGTAGACACCATAAGTACAGCGTAGCCAACATAAGTACTGCAGACTCCACGAACACCCGCTGCTGGGCTGGTATCTCGCCGTCTGCTCTGCGCCCTGGACCTATGACTAGGCTCCAGGTTCCAGTAGGTGAACCTCTTCCTTCTGTAGAGTGAAGCAGGATCAGGAACAAGAGCTCTTACAAGAGCTCAGTGGCTAAAGGAGTATGAAGGGCATAGCAATCCCTGTAGTGATTATAGCTGTCACCTACAAACATGAGTCAAGGCTGCAAGTTAGAGGGCAAGTCATTCTGTTTTATTGGCACCAAAAGAACCTTCTTTTATGCAGGTTTCCCTTAGATAGGACCACCTACAGGGTTTTACAAAACAACCAATCATACACGTACATTACCGAAAACACTCCCAGCAATTACACACAAAATCCTCCCCTCTGCCTGTGATATAATTATGTTGCACAATGGATTAACATAATTATCACAGACAGTAAAAATACTGTTTTTACACATACACTGTAACTTTAAAACCATACATCCAATCTCCAAAATTACATATTATTAATCAGCACTACGTAAATATAAACATAACAAAAAAAATCACACAAATCCATCCAGTGGATTAAAAGTTAGACGGAAATCCTTTATGACCGACCACAAGCACATTTTCCTGCCCAAAACAGTTCCAGAGATTTGGTCTGTGCGGTCGGTCAATTTCATGCAGAAAAATGACTAAGTCCCATTCGAACGTGTGTTTGAATCTTCGAACTGGACTTAGTCTCTGCAGCTGAAAGTTCAGTATAGGAGAAGGTAAGGGTCAGCGGTGGTCGAGGAAATGTGTAGCCGATTTTAGTTCCATGAATTTGGCTACACACACTGCTGACCTCGTTCGATTGAAAAAAGATGGCTGCCGCCACGTGTTCGTTTGCACGAACAGAAGCCACCCAGCGCTCGGCAATTAACCTGCAGTAAGCTAACAGCCTGGGAGGTAAATTGCCTGCACACTTCCACTTCTGGGTGGTCCGCCTGTGTAATAGTTGGTTCAGTAAGCCCCATTTACTGAACCAAGTGGGAGAAAGCCAGGAACACAGTGTATTAAAGGTTTGGGGACATTGTTGAAGGGGCATTGTTCAACACAATATGTCACAATATGTCTCAAGACGGTTCTTAAAGGGCCACACACACCCAATAAAAGTCCATAAGTTTCCAGGGGCACAATCTCCCAGGGGCCATAGTCATGAGGAAGGAGGCTGGCAAATAGGCTTCTCCACAACCCAGGGAAGCAGGGCAATTTGTCATTTAAAGGGCTAGTTACAAATGGCAGTTTGTACCAGCTCCCTAATATCGTGGGAATTAGGGAGTTATCTACTTATTCATTCCTGTCATTACATTGACTGGCTAAGTAACTTACATTTTATATGAATGTATGTTACTTGATTGTTGTAAGTGTTGCAAATGCTTACAGCTGAATCCTGGCTATGTTTGTATACTTTTTATTTAAAATTGTTTACAATGTAACATTCTTCTTCTTTCACTAGGTAAGTATATTAGTACTTAGGCAATACTGTGCTTCGGAACTTCAGCACTTCGGCACTTTGACACTTCGGAACTTCTGCACTTTGACACTTCGGAAATTCGGTAATTTCAGAACTTCGGGACCTCGGCAATTCGGCACTTCGGCAATTCGGACATTCGGAAGTACCCGAATGTCCGAATTGCCCGAAATTCATCCGAATTCATATTCGGACCGAAACGAATTGCACATGTCTACACACAAACACACTGCATCACTTACACAAACTGGTATCCCTATACACTACATTCCACAAGCACACACATTAAATCCTCTACAATAACACATAACACATCCCCTACACACTCCACTCCCTGTGAGCGAACTCATGGGTGGAACATGTAGGTGGACCTACGGGTGGGCCTTATGGGCATACTCACCATCAGGCCCTGGGGCCCACACCTAGAGTTGTTTAACCCCTTAGGGACCAAACTTCTGGAATAAAAGGGAATCATGACATGTCACAAATGTCATGTGTCCTTAACCCCTTCAGGACAGGTGACGGACGAGGTCCGTCATCCAGGGGATACCCTTAACGACGGATGATGGACCTCGTCCGTCACGCGATAAAATTAACCCCAGATCGCCGCAATCGCGGCGATCGTGGGGTTAATGGTGCTCCGGTCTGCCTCTGTATTAGAGGCAGACCGGGAGCACCGGATCGGGCTGCCCCAGTACATGTACCCGCTCTGACAGCATGCTGAGCGGGCACATGTGCTCTGTATACTCACCTCCGCCTCCCTGCACTTCCGGGTTCAGTGTGAAGTGCAGGGAGACGGATCTTCAGTGATCCTGCCCCCTGGTGTGTAAAAAAAAAGTTAAATTAAAATCCCACCCCCCTTTACCCATATTAATAAAAAATTAACCCCTTCCCTGCCAATTGATCACTGACTACAGTGATCAATTGGCAGGGATTACATTTTAATATGATCTGATTTTTTTTTTAACCCCTGAGGGTTAATTCTTTTTTTTTTAACCCTCAGGGGTTAAATTTATTTTATTAATTAATTTAAATATTTTAAAATTATAAATTTAGCTAGCTGTGGAGGGTGGAAGTTAGTGGGGAATTGGGGGATTTAGTTTTAAGTTAACTAGGGGTTAACGTTTAAAAAAAGTTTTAAAATAAGCTTTAAAAAGTTAAAAAATTAAGTTAAAAAAAGTTTTAATAACGTTTAAGTAAAAAATTAAAAAAATAAACCATTTACCCAGTCCAAATAAAAATTAACCCCTTCCTTGCCAGTCTATCACTGCCTACAGTGATCAAAATGCAGATCACAGTATTATACTGTGATCTAATTTTTTTTTTAACCCCTGACGCTTAACTTTTATTTATTTTTTAACCCTCAGGGGTTAAATTTATTTAATTAACTAATTTAAATATTGTATAATTAAATAGTTTGCTAGCTGGGGTGGGTGGGAGTTATGGGAAAATGGGGAATTTACTGTTAGTGCTGCTTACTGCTAGTTAGGTAAAAAAGGTAGTTAACGGTAAAAGAAAAAGCTTAGAAAAATGTTAAATCTGTAAAAAAAAGTTTTACGAAAGTTTAGGAAACTTTAAAAAAATGAATAAGCAAAACAAAAGTTTAAAAAATAGTTTTAAAAAGTTTTAAAAAGTTACAAAATTAATTTAATAACGCTCATTACCACTACACCTGGTACAAGCTAGCGGAAAAATGATCCCACGCTAAGGTTCAAAATATGCCTTTTGAAATACCCTGGGATATCTTCTTTAACCCCTTAAGGACACATGACGTGTCTGACACGTCATGATTCCCTTTTATTCCAGAAGTTTGGTCCTTAAGGGGTTAAGAAATGGTATGGCTTCATGGGGTATTTGGATTATATAGCCTGGTAAAATACTCTAAAATGGGACATGGGCACAGCGTAAAAATTTGAAGTTTGAAAAAAAATGGAATGGCTGTGTCCCAAATGTGCCCCTCCGATGTCCACATATACCTGGCAAAGGTACATACGGGGGTATTTTTGTACTCAGCCGACATAGCTGAGAAACATATAAAGTATTATAGAGTGGTGGTACACATAAGGTTTGCAAAATATACTGTGCAAACTCACTTTGTGTGTCAAAAAGGCAGAAAAAACGCTTATTACCACTACACCTGGTACAAGCTAGCGGAAAAATGATCCCACACTAAGGTTCAAAATATGCCTTTTGAAATACCCTGGGATGTCTTCTTTAAGAAATGGTATGGCTTTATGGGGTATTTGGATTATATAGCCTGGTAAAATACTCTAAAATGGGACATGGGCACAGCGTAAAAATTTAAAGTTTGAAAAAAAACTGGAATGACTATGTCCCAAATGTGCCCCTCTGATGTCCACATATACCTGGCAAAGGTACATACGGGGGTATTTTTGTACTCAGCTGACATAGCTGAGCAACATATGAAGTATTATATAGTTGTAGCACACATAAGGTTTGCAAAATATACTGTGCAAACTCACTTTGTGTGTCAAAAAGGCAGAAAAAACGCTTATGACCACTGTGGTGGAATCTCGGTAAAAATAAATTTAGTAGGCCGAGATTACCACGTGGCATGTGTACGTGCATATGCTGACGTATCGATCATTTGGTTGCACGAGGCAAGATACGATCAGTAGTGTACGGAGCATGTGCAAGAATACAGGATGTAGTATTCCCCCTCCTCCATTGTGCTGGACAAGCCATGCGGTCAAACAGGAAGTTAATTCTTATTTGTGTTGATTGGTTAAGAGAATGTGCGGGTGGAGCTTAATATGGGAGGAGTTATGTGCCTATATAAGGAGCCTGCACTATTGTCCGGGGCTCAGAATTTGCTGTATTTTGGTGACATTAGTCCCTCTGAGTCCCGATCGGTGATCCAATAAAGAATCTCTTCCTTCCTGAAGAAACCTGTGTCCATCTCTCTGTGCTTGGCTTCCGTCAGTTTCTCCGGTATCATTTGGTGCATTGGCCGGGAAGCTCATCGTTCAACGGTAGCTGAGAGGCAGAGGCGTGAGACGGTCTATCTTTGCCCACGTTCTCTACGGCTGCACCCCTGAACTTCTGCGTGGACCTCCCTTCGTCTCGGCGCCACTGGTCTGTTGTCCAGGAGATCATCGGCCTCTACGTGAGAAGTGCTGGGGTGTCCCCGTCGATGAGTGTGAACTCAGGTTCAGGAACGAGGAGGTAAGACAACTGCTGTTTTAGACGGCAGGACCCACTAGGGGTATACCGATTGTGCGGTAGGCCCAAAGGGGTTTGAATCTGTGTATCTGCCCCCTCTGTCGGAGGGAAGGAGCGAAGGCGCACCGCTCGATCGAACGCTCTTTAGTCAGACCGTTTGATTTGGTTAGTCAGGCGGGGTCCTGGTGTAAATAGCCCTAGCCGGACACCGGCGTCTTGTCTAGACTAGCGTTCTAGGGTGTATATTACGTTCGCTAGGTCGGAGGGACCGGGAGACTAAGCGGCGCCTGTGTAAATTCGGTTCGCTAGCTCTCAACCTATTTGGGCTAAGTGGGAAGGCGTGTAAATTTGGAACCCACTAGACTTTTGATAGTGCGACTAAGAGGCGCCTGTGTAAATTCGGTTCTCTAGCTCGCTATATGTGGTGATTGGGCAGTGTGGCTAACCAAAACGGGTGTATATAGTTTTAGGTAGTCCATTCAAGGTACTGGCCAATAGTTTAGTTGGGAATTGTAAATGTGTTAACGATTGTTTAGTAAAGTGTATATCTTGTTAGATAGCGCGAGCTCAGCCGTCTAGCGAGAGTGTTAATAGTGTGTTGCTGTATTATAGTGCACGGTACCATAACCCTGTATATTTACTGACATTGTATATAAGTACTAATCATTGTCATCCATTGCATGTTTAACACCATAACCACTAATAATTGTATTGTGACCTTAACTTGTGCTTTGACCTATGCTAACCGTACTGTAACCGCTATTTGTAAAAGACGATGTTACTGGGGTGTGTTATAGACGGGTAATTCATATATAGAGAATTATAGCGTGGGTGACTGTATAGTTACGCCAAAGGGCATAATATTGATTATATAGTGACTGGTGTAACAGCTGTGTGTGTACGGGAATTTCCTGAGTGTTTATTGTTATTGTGTACGTTTCACTTGGTAACCGTACCACGTGGTGCTGTTGTCAGAGGAAACGGGTGTGACTGTTGAATAGTACGCGTGTATAGTATTAGTTGTCGACGACGTTCCATTGTTAAGTATGGGTGCGTCGCAGTCAACGATCCCGGATCCCTTAGGTTGTATGGTGAAGAATTTTAAAAAGGGATTCAAAACTTGTGATTTTGGGGTTAAAATGTCTCCTGTACGTTTGGTCACTTTGTGTACTAGGGAGTGGCCTACTTTGGTTGCGGCATGGCCGCCACGTGGCAGTTTGGATCCAACTCTGGTACAGCGCTTACACGTGGCTGTATCAGGTAGGCCTGAACTTTACGGCCAGTTTCCTTATATTGATTGTTGGAGACAGGCCGTAAATGACTCGCCAAAATGGCTCCGGACATGCCACGAGGAGCAATGTCGCCTCATGGTAGCTAGGACTTGTTCGTCCACTAGGACTGGTGTTAGGCCCATTTTGGACACGCCCCCTGAGTCCGAGATCCCTTTGCCGCCCCCTTACTTTCCGTTAAGAGGAAGTGACGCAAATACAGGAAGTCCTGCAACCCTCCCCTCATTACCCCCATCCACTTCCGCTTCCTCCTTCAGTACAGGATCCACCCCCCCTCGTACTAAATCTCCCCTTCCGGAATCAGAACCAACCCCCATTAAAAACGAATATCCTGATTTGGCGCCACTTCAGACTTCCGGTCAAGCTTCATCTAGCTCGGCTCGAAGTGTTCTATTTACAACCTTTTCCCAAAACCAAGCTCCCATATCCCCATACCCTATTTCTCCCCGACTGGAACCTATGACTGACGCCCCTCCACGTAGCCCCATACAGACCCGACAGTTGACCGGTGCCCAACAATTAAGACACTATCAGATGCCTCTTCGTCTGAATCCTGGGTCAGCCTATATCGATGCCGCAGGCCAAATGGCACATGCTGACCCAGTCTTTGTATATGTCCCATTCACGACAACCGATCTTTTAAACTGGAAGACCCACAATTCCTCGTATACTGAGAAACCACAAGCTATGACTGATCTGTTCACCTCAATAGTACAGACACATAACCCGACATGGGCTGATTGCCAGCAGTTATTAATGACTTTGTTTAACAATGAGGAAAGGACAAGAATAAATCAAGCAGCCATTAAAGCACTAGAGGATAAAGCCCGTACTTTAAACCAAGCCAATCCATCAGCATGGGCCGCAACACATTATCCCAACACCGATCCCGATTGGAATGTAAATGGTGCTGACATGGTTCAACTCAGAGCCTATAGAGACGCTATAATTGCTGGCATGAAAGCCGGAGGAAAGAAAGCTATTAACATGTCGAAGACAGTTGAGGTGATTCAGAAAAGCGATGAAGCGCCCAGTGTCTTTTATGACCGATTATTGGAGGCATACCGCTTGTATACCCCCTTTAATCCGGAAGACGCAGATAATTCCCGAATGGTGAACTCCGCCTTTGTCAGCCAAGCTTACGGAGATATTAAGCGCAAGCTACAAAAGTTAGAAGGGTTTGCAGGTATGTCAATCACCCAACTAATGGAGGTAGCGAATAAGGTTTATATGAATAGGGAAACAGAAAGTAAGAAAGAGGAAGAGCGCAAGATGCGTAAAAAGGCTGATATGCTAGCGGTAGCGATCGCAGGCGTAGATAGACGGGGCCCAGATAGAGGCAATAGTAGATGGAGTAGGGAGCCTTTGAGTAGGGATCAGTGCGCGTATTGCAAGGAAGAAGGGCATTGGAGGAACGAATGTCCGCAAAGAGAGCAGTACGAGAGAGACCTACCCAGGGCAGGCTACGGAAACTTTAGAGGCAGAGCGAGAGGTAGAGGAGGCCCCGGAGGGAGTAATGGTAATAGAGGGAATAATGGGAACAGAGGAAGTGTTAGGGAAGACAGGTATATTCCAGCAGCGCAAAGGTCCCGCGATAGAGAAGGCAGGGACTTCGTGGGATTGGCTGACACGGTCATGGAGGACTATTGATACCGACCGGGCTCCATCCCCCTTGGTCGAGCGTAGCCTATGGTCGATGTATCAATAGGGGGGAAAAGGAGTGCGTTCATGATCGACACTGGTGCTGAACATTCAGTGGTGACTAATCTAGTTGCTCCTCCATCTGGAAGGACTATTACTGTGATAGGAGCAACTGGAAGAAGTGCTGAAAAACCGGTTCTTAAAAGTCGACTCTGTACATTGGGAGGCCACGTAGTAAAACATCAATTCCTTTATATGCCTGAATGTCCAGTCCAATTGCTGGGACGTGATATGCTATCAAAATTACAAGCGCAGATTACGTTCCTACCAAATGGAACAACATCTTTAAAGTTTAATGGACCTTCAGGTATCATGACATTATCCGTACCAAAGGAAGAAGAGTGGCGACTTTATACAGTGTTGACTAGCCAAAACCCTAGGAGTGATGAGACATTATTTAACATACCAGGAGTTTGGGCAGAGAACAACCCACCAGGACTGGCCCGCAATATTCCACCTATAAAAATTGAACTAAAACTTGGGGTTTATCCAGTGAGCCTAAGACAATACCACATCCCGCAGAAGGCTAAGAAGAACATCCAATCCTATCTGGATAAGTTCATACGGTATGGTATCCTAAAATTCTGTACTTCCCCCTGGAACACCCCATTGCTGCCTGTTTAAAAGCCCGGTACAGATGAGTATCGACCTGTGCAGGACTTGAGAGCAGTCAATGATGCGGTTGTTAGTATACATCCAGTTGTACCCAATCCATATAACCTGCTCGCTTTAATTCCGGGCGGGGCTACCTACTTTACAGTCTTAGACCTCAAAGATGCCTTCTTTTGCCTCCGAATTGCCGCAGAAAGTCAATGTATTTTCGCTTTCCAATGGGAGAACGCTGTAACGGGCTCAAAACGCCAGATGACTTGGACAAGACTGCCCCAAGGGTTTAAAAATTCACCTACCCTATTTGGTTCAGCCCTAAGTCAAGATCTACTGGATTTCGAGTCCATCCCAGGAGAGTGTGTATTGTTACAATATGTAGAGGACTTGTTGATAGCAGCAGTTACAAAAGAAATCTGTCAGCAAGCAACGCACGATCTACTGCACATTCTCTGGAAGGCAGGATACAAGGTGTCTAGAAAGAAGGCTCAGTTGTGTTTGCCAACTGTCAAATATCTGGGATTCCATATCTCTGAAGGTCAAAGAATTATGGGGCCAGAGAGAAAAGAAGCTGTCTGCCAAATACCAATACCCAAGAATAGAAGACAAGTGCGAGAATTCTTGGGGGCAGCAGGCTTCTGTAGGATATGGATTCCCAGCTATGCGATACTGGCAAAACCTCTGTACGCAGCTATCAAAGGTACAGAGCACGACCCCTTCTTATGGACCCAAGAACAGCAAACGGCATTTGAAGATGTGAAGAAGGCTTTGATGAGTGCCCCAGCATTAGGTCTACCTGATCACACACGACCATTCTACCTGTATGTACACGAGCAAAGAAGAATGGCTGTGGGAGTATTGACACAGTACTTGGGATCATGGCAAAGACCTGTTGCCTACATGTCTAAGCAATTGGATGCAGTGGCCAGCGGACTTCCACCTTGTCTAAGAGCCGTAGCTGCAGCCGCCCTGCTAGTAGCTGAAGCCGATAAACTCACTCTGGGTCAAGAACTTTATGTACGAGTCCCACATGCAGTACAGACGTTGTTGGATTACAAAGGAAATCATTGGTTTAGTAACAGCCGTATGACCAAGTATCAAGCAATGTTGTGTGAAAACCCAAGAGTGCATTTAGAGACTGTAAACACCTTAAATCCAGCTACCCTTTTGCCACAACCTACTGAAAGTCAACATGATTGTTTGGAAGTAATGGATGAAGTATTCTCAAGTAGACCAGATCTTCGTGATTTTCCCATCCAGAACCCCGATGTTCAATATTATACCGACGGCAGTAGTTATGTGAAAGAAGGGATCCGCTATGCAGGATATGCAGTAACAACAATAGACAAGGTGATAGAAGCTCGGCCACTGGCGAAAGGAACATCAGCACAAAAGGCAGAACTGATAGCACTGACACGAGCGTTACAATTGGCTGAAGGTTTAAGAGTGAATATCTATACGGACTCTAAGTATGCGTTTTTAACCACTCATGCCCACGGAGCTTTGTATAAAGAAAGAGGACTACTGAATTCAGAAGGCAAAGAAATCAAGTACGCAGCTGAAATCCTACAACTATTGGAAGCAGTGTGGGAGCCGAAAGAAGTCGGTATCATACATTGTCGAGCGCATCTGAGAGGAGATGGTGATGTAACCAAGGGAAATCGGATGGCAGATAGTGCAGCTAAGCGCGCTGCTGAATCAGGAAGACAGGAGTATGTGGGGCATATAGCTGCTCTTATACCAACTCCACTGTCCCAATGGACTCCAGTTTATACAGCTCAAGAAGAGGAGTGGTTAAAGACTGAACCGGGAAAGTATTTGGAGAACAAGTGGTATCAGCTAGAAGATGGAAGAATAGTCATACCAGCATCACTAGCGGTAGAAATTGTCCAAAATTATCATAACGGGACACATTCTGGGAGAGACAGTACTGAAGAATCTCTCAGAAAACATTTCTACATACCAAGATTGTCCAACTTGACTCAGGCCATTGTACGAAGATGTGTAACGTGTGCTAAAAATAATGCAAGACAAGGACCAGTAAAGCCACCAGGAGTCCAGTTTATGGGGGGACTCCCCATGTCCGATCTACAAATAGACTTTACAGTGATGCCTAAATCGGGTGGACATCGTTACCTGCTGGTAATTGTGTGCACCTATTCAGGCTGGGTAGAAGCATGTCCTACTCGTACAGAGAAAGCAGGAGAAGTTGTGAGATTCCTGCTACGAGAAATAATACCCCGATATGGACTACCCTGTTCTATAGGATCGGACAATGGTCCAGCTTTTGTTCATCAGTGCCTACAACAACTGACTCATATGCTTGGTATAAAGTGGAGGCTTCATACGGCATATAGACCCCAGAGCTCTGGTAAGGTAGAGAGAATGAATAGAACTATTAAGAACCAGTTGGCTAAAATGTGTCAGGAAACCCAACTTAAGTGGAACGTTCTCTTACCCATAGCTTTATTGCGAATCCGCAGTACCCCTACCAGAAGGATGGGCCTCTCTCCTTTTGAAATCATTTATGGGCGACCACCTCCCGTACTTGGTAACTTAAGGGGGGATTTGAGTCAGTTGGGAGAAGGAATTACCCGGCAGCAGGTTGTAGAGTTGGGTAAGACTATGGAGGAGGTACAGAAATGGGTACAAGATAGATTACCTGTGAATATTTATCCCCCTGTTCATAGTTATCATCCAGGAGATCAAGTGTGGATTAAAGAGTGGAATAATGTACCGTTAGGGCCCAAGTGGAGAGGTCCTTATGTTGTTCTTTTGTCTACCCCTACAGCGATAAAAGTAGCCGAAGTGACTCCGTGGATACATCACTCCAGGGTTAAACCAGCAGCAGTCGATTCTTGGCAAGTTACAGCAGATCCAGAGAATCCCTGCAAGATCCGGTTAAAACGCACTACTCAGTCGGAGTAACGAGGAACTATTGTGGATTACAAATTTTATTATTTTTGGGATTTGGTGCGTGAGTGAGAAGGCCATAATAAAGCCTGTCCGCTTACCAACACATAGTATATAAGCCAGGAAAGTCTCGAAGGGACACCTGTGAAGACGAGCAGAACTCCATTCCCTGCAGCCCTCACATCCTGGAAGCTGAGGTGCCTTCGCACGGACGAAGACTGAGGATGACGGCGAAAGATGTGCTTTTGATAGTGTTTATTTATATGTGTTTTTATATTCAGGAAGGTAGAGGTACCGACACTCCTAGCTGTGAGGTATGCATTAAGACTACGAGAACAGGTAACCATATTTCCCAAACCCTAATTTGGCATTCACAATACGAGTGTAAAGGAGATGTATCGAGATGTAGATACCTAAATATAGACTATAGTGTGTGCCATTTAGGAGTAGGAGAACCTAAGTGCTTCAGTCCGGAGTATCAACCTCGTACAATTTGGTTGACTCTCAGGAATGGAGATCCTCAGGGGACCCTAATTAATAAGACGGTGTTAGAATCCGTACATTCTTCGGGTGTTCTGCTATTTGATGCGTGTAAAGCGATATCGAGTGGTAGAAAGCCGTGGAATGTATGTGGGGATCTTAGATGGGAGAGGACGTATGGGTCTAATGATAAATATATTTGTCCCAGTAGTAAAAATAAATATGTGAGTCCTAGATGCCCAAATAAAGACTATAACTTTTGCCCATATTGGTCTTGTGTGGGGTGGGCGACTTGGGGACAGACAGTAGATAAAGACATGATAGTGACTAAGTTGCCGACTAGCCCATATTGTAAGTCTATGGAATGTAATCTCATCCATATACTTATAAATAACCCCGATAAGTTCTTAGACAAATATGGCAATTTATTTGGGTTTCAGATATACGGGACGGGTTTAGATCCTGGGACATTATTGTTTATAGGGATAGAGACTGATACGGTATCCTCCCAAACTCATCAAGTATACCATTCCTTTTATGAAGAGATGAGTATAGATAATAAGATCCCCCATAATGCTAAAAACCTGTTCATCGATTTAGCCGAAAGTATTGCCGGTAGTCTTAATGTTACCAACTGCTATGTGTGTGGAGGTACTAACATGGGAGACCAATGGCCTTGGGAAGCAAAGGAGGTAATGTCCGGTTCTGAGGCAGTTGACCAATTAATATCTACACAAGCCGATTATCATATGAGTGTTAGAGGTAAATCTGAGTGAAGATTAAAGACCTCCATCATAGGTTATGTTTGCATAGCAAGGAAAGGAATAATGTATAATACTTCTGTAGGAGAATTAACTTGTCTAGGGCAAAAAGCTTATGATGATAATACAAAGAATACAACTTGGTGGTCGGCTTCAAATGTCTCAGAACCATCTAACCCGTTTGCTAGATACGCCAATTTAAAGGATGTGTGGTTTGATTTATCCATCACATCTACCTGGAGAGCCCCAGCAAATTTGTACTGGATCTGTGGTAAGAAAGCCTATTCGGAGTTGCCACAGGACTGGGAAGGGGCATGTGTGTTGGGTATGCTCAAACCATCCTTCTTCTTGTTACCGATTGAAACAGGTGAGACTTTAGGTGTTAAAGTGTATGATGTGAATCATAGGAAGAAAAGGGGACCCATAGAGATAGGCACCTGGGAAGATAATGAATGGCCTCCCCAGCGTATCATAGATTATTATGGGCCAGCCACGTGGGCTGAGGATGGTACCTTTGGTTACAGAACCCCTATTTATATGCTCAACTGAATTATAAGATTACAGGCGGTGGTTGAGATTATCACCAACGAGACATCACAAGCGCTCAATCTTCTAGCGAAGCATAACACCAGGATGAGGACAGCAGTCTACCAAAATAGATTAGCCTTGGATTACCTTTTGGCAGTAGAGGGAGGTGTATGTGGGAAGTTTAACCTGAGCAATTGCTGTCTTCAAATAGATGACGAAGGGCAAGCAATAGCTGAGCTTACAAGCCATATGGTTAAACTAGCGCATGTGCCTACTCAGGTATGGAAAGGGTATAATCCAAGTAGTTGGTTTGGTAGCTGGTATGAGTGGTTTGGAGGGCTTAAGGCAGTGGTAGGTGGAGTCCTACTAATTTTAATGTTGTGTCTACTCCTGCCGTGTCTTATACCCTTAGTAGTTAGGTCTGTGCAAAGCCTGATAGGAAATATAGCAGAGAGGAAGGCTGCTGCACAGATAATGGCGATTTATAAGTATAAGGCTTTAGATCAGGGAGAACCAATGCAGGAAGATGAGTGTTAAAAAGATTCACATCATAAGATAAGTCTGGTCTGGTTCAAGGTAACTTGCGGTGTAAGCAAACCAAGGTTAAGTGATGCCTCAAGTAATTGTAAAATATCAAGAGGCATCAAAGGGGGGAATGTGGTGGAATCTCGGTAAAAATAAATTTAGTAGGCCGAGATTACCACGTGGCATGTGTACGTGCATATGCTGACGTATCGATCAGTTGGTTGCACGAGGCAAGATACGATCAGTAGTGTACGGAGCATGTGCAAGAATACAGGATGTAGTATTCCCCCTCCTCCATTGTGCTGGACAAGCCATGCGGTCAAACAGGAAGTTAATTCTTATTTGTGTTGATTGGTTAAGAGAATGTGCGGGTGGAGCTTAATATGGGAGGAGTTATGTGCCTATATAAGGAGCCTGCACTATTGTCCGGGGCTCAGAATTTGCTGTATTTTGGTGACGCTAGTCCCTCTGAGTCCCGATCGGTGATCCAATAAAGAATCTCTTCCTTCCTGAAGAAACCTGTGTCCATCTCTCTGTGCTTGGCTTCCGTCAGTTTCTCCGGTATCACCAGCACAGGTTGTTCTCCTTCAGCCTTTTTATACGAGGGTCCCTCAACAGGCACGACAGCATGAAAGACGCCATTTGCACAAGGTTGGATGCCGAGCTACGCATTTCCCGTTCCTCCTCCTCACACAGAGCAGAATAGGGACTGTTCCCCCTACATAGGGTCACTTGGCAGATATGGATTGACACCTGTCCTCAAAGCCCCTGATACACACTGACACAGAGCATAAAAGGGACTGTTCCCTCAACATAGGGTCACTTGGCAGATATGGATTGACACCTGTCCTCAAAACCCCTGATACACACTGACACAGAGAAGAATAGGGACTGTTCCTCCTACATAGGGTCACTTGGCAGATATGGATTGGCACCTGTCCTCAAAACCCCTGATACACACTGACACAGAGCAGAATAGGGACTGTTCCCCCTACATAGGGTGACTTGGCAGATATGGATTGACACCTGTCCTCAAAACCACTAGAGACTGTTCCCTGTCCACAGAGACCATGATACACACTGACACAGAGCAGAATAGAGACTGTTCCCCCTACATAGGGTCACTTGGCAGGTATGGATTGGCACCTGTCCTCAAAGCCCCTGATACACACTGACACAGAGCAGAATAGAGACTGTTCCCTGTCCACAGAGTCCATGATAGACACTGACACAGAGCTGAATAGAGACTGTTCCCCGTCCACAGAGACCATGATACACACTGAGACAGAGCAGAATAGAGACTGTTCCCCGTCCACAGAGACCATGATACACACTGACACAGAACAGAATAGGGACTGTTCCCTGTCCACAGAGACCATGATACACACTGACACAGAGCAGAATAGAGACTGTTACCCCTACATAGGGTCACTTGGCAGGTATGGATTGACACCTGTCCTCAAAGCCCATGATACACACTGGGGGGAGCTACTGTCCTCCCCAACCCCTGCGCGGTGGGTGGGGGCCATAAATCACAATGGGGGTACCTACTGTCCTCCCCCCCTCGGCCCCCACCCCTGCGCGGTGGGTGGGGGCCATAAATCACAATGGGGGGGCCTACTTTCCTCCCCCCCCGGCCCCCATCCCTGCGCGGTGGGTGGGGGGCATAAATCACAATGGGACGGACCTACTGATAGGAGTGGAGTATTGTTCATATCAGTTTAATACCTTCCGCGTCTCCTATCAGTGGACGTGTATATGGCAGCCATTTTAGGAACCGCACACCTGGGACTCGAGCAAGGTCACCTCGTTCAAGCTGCTCTGGTTCCTTGATGAGCCAGCTGCCCGTTAACATGTCCCATGGAGAAGCACTCTGTCCTGTAAAGCCTCACCACAAAAAAAATAAATAAAAAACAGCACTCGGAGTGGTGAGTTTAGTAAATGTTCATATCAGTTTAATACCTTCCGCGTCTCCTATCAGTGGACATGTATATGGCAGCCATTTTAGGAACCGCACACCTGGGACCCGAGCAAGGTCACCTCTTTCAACAGGCGACATGATTTGGCCCTGTAAAACTATCCTGGATATTCTCTACAATTTCTATGGATATGGCATTGATTTATGTAACAGGGAGATGGAAGAAGATGCTTGGTCGGTCCTCTTACTTGAAATTTGGGGCACTGCGCGGGCAAGCTAATGTGCCACCAGATAGGAATGGTGAGTTTAGTATTGTTCATATCAGTTTAATACCTTCCGCGTCTCCTATCAGTGGATGTGTAAATGGCAGAGATTTTTAATTGTTGAATCACCTCCCCTTTTTAGGCCAAGGTGGGAAGATGCTTAGACCACTGGTATATTGGTGCCATCTTGGAGGATTTTTTTTTGGTTTGGTTTTTGAAGCCACAGTGCTGCACCAGTGGGCCTAAAAATTAGGCATGTACACATGCCTGAAAAATTTGGTATTGTTGCAGCCACTGCTTTAGCAGCGGCCAGAAAAATTGATGTTTGTTTCACAGGCAGAAAGTGCCCTAAAACATGGCGGCTTGAACCCGAGTTGGTGGCGGATAAGTCATGCAAGTCAAACGTCATTCAGAGCTAAAATACAGCAGCGTGTGGACCATTTTTAGCCCAAGGCAGCTCATCTTATCAGGCCTTTTTTAATCAAATGTATCGCCCAGTGTCAGTCCCTTCGGGATCCATCCCTCATTCATCTTAATAAAGGTGAGGTAATCTAGACTTTTTTGACCAAGGCGACTTCTCTTCTCAGTGACAATACCTCCTGCTGCACTGAAGGTCCTTTCTGACAGGACACTTGAAGCGGGGCAGGCCAGAAGTTCTATCGCAAATTGGGATAGCTCAGGCCACAGGTCAAGCCTGCACACCCACTAGTCAAGGGGTTCATCGCTCCTCAGAGTGTCGATATCTGCAGTTAAGGCGAGGTAGTCTGCTACCTGTCGGTCGAGTCGCTCTCTGAGGGTGGATCCCGAAGGGCTGTGGCGATGCGTACGCATGTCCTCCATCAACAACACGTCTTTAAAGCATCCTGTCCTTGCCGGCGTGGTCGTGGGAGGAGGAGGAGGATGACTTCCACCTCTCCCCCTGTTAGATTCCCGTTGTGCTGTGACATCACCCTTATACGCTGTGTAAAGCATACTTTTTAATTTATTTTGCAAATGCTGCATCCTTTCCGACTTGTTGTAATTCGGTAACATTTCCGCCACTTTCTGCTTATACCGGGGGTCTAGTAGCGTGGACACCCAGTACAGGTCGTTCTCCTTCAGCCTTTTTATACGAGGGTCCCTCAACAGGCAGGACAGCATGAAAGACCCCATTTGCACAAGGTTGGATGCCGAGCTACTCATTTCCCGTTCCTCCTCCTCACTAATGTCATTGAAGGTATGTTCTTCCCCCCAGCCAAGTACAACACCACGGGTACCAGATAGGTGACAACGAGCACCCTGGGATGCCTGTTGTGTTTGGTCTTGCTCCTCCTCCTCCTCCTCAAAGCTACAATCCTCCTCTGACTCCTCTTCCTCACAATCCTCTTCCAGCATTGCCGCAGGTCCAGCAAGAGATGCTGATAAGGCTGTTTCTGGTGGTGATGGTGACCACAACTCTTCCTCTTCCTCTTCACGCTCATCTACAGCCTGATCCAGCACTCTTTGCAGGGCACGCTCCAGGAAGAAAACAAATGGTATGATGTCGCTGATGGTGCCTTCGTTGCGACTGACTAGGTTTGTAACCTCCTCAAAAGGACACATGAGCCTACAGGCATTGCGCATGAGCGTCCAGTAACGTGGCAAAAAAACTCCCAGCTCCCCAGAGGCTGTCCTAGCACCCCGGTCATACAAATATTCATTAACAGCTTTTTCTTGTTGGAGCAGGCGGTCGAACATTAGGAGTGTTGAATTCCAACGTGTAGGGCTGTCGCAAATCAAGCGCCTCACTGGCATGTTGTTTCGCCGCTGGATATCGGCAAAGTGAGCCATGGCCGTGTAGGAACGTCTGAAATGGCCACACACCTTCCTGGCCTGCTTCATGACGTCCTGTAAGCCTGTGTACTTATGCACAAAGCGCTGTACGATCAGATTACACACATGTGCCATGCACGGGGGGGTGCCGTTGATGTGGAGCAAGACGCAGCAGCACAAGAGGACTCAGCCGAGGAGGTTATGGAAGAGGATGGAGTAGGAGGAGTAGAGGAGGTGGCAGCAGGACTGCCTGCAATTCGTGGCGGTGTCACCAACTCCTCTGCAATGCCACGCATTCCTTGCTTGTCAGCCGTCAGCAGGTTTACCCAATGCGCAGTGTAGGTGATATACCTGCCCTGACCTTTGCAGACCAGGTATCAGTGGTCAGATGGACCCTTGCCCCAACACTGTGTGCCAGACATGCCATGACTTCCTTTTGCACAATCGAGTACAAGTTGGGGATTGCCTTTTGTGAAAAGAAATTCCGGCCGGGTACCTTCCACTGCGGTGTCCCAATAGCTACAAATTTTTTGAACGCCTCAGACTAAACCAGATTGTATGGTAAAAGCTGGCAGGCTAATAGTTCGGACAAGCCAGCTGTCAGACGCTGGGCAAGGGGGTGACTTGGTGACATTGGCTTCTTACGCTCAAACATGTCCTTGACAGACACATGACTGTGGGCAGATGAGCGGGAACTGCTCAAGGCGGGAGACGGAGTGGCGGATGGTTGAGAGGGGGCAAGAAGGACAGCAGTGGTTGACGTGGGTGAAGATGCTGGACAAGGAGGAAGATGGCGGCTTAGAGTAGGCGTGCTGCTTGTACTCATGTGTTGATCCCATAGGCGTTTGTGATGTGAGATCATGTGCCTACGCAAAGCAGTTGTACCTAGGTGGGTGTTGGACCTCCCACGACTCAGTTTCCTTTGGCACAGGTTGCAAATGGCATCGCTGTTGTCAGAGGCAGACACACAAAAAAAATGCCACACTGCTGAGCTCTGCAATGACGGCATTCTGGTGGTGATTGGCGTGCTGTCGGGCTGACCCCGGGTGCCGATGCATGCTGTTTGACTGTGCCACTAGCTCCTTGCGACGACCCCCCCCTGCTTCCAACTCGTCTCCTCCTCCTCTCTGTCTCTCCAACTGAACTTTCGCCCTGTTCTTCTTATTGCCGAGCGGGCACCCACGTGACATCCACCGACGCATCGTCATCATCAACCGCTTCGCTTGTATCTGACAACTCAGAAAAGGAAGCAGCAGCGGGTACAACATCATCATCATCACACCGTACCTCCATGTGTTTAATGCTGCCTGCCTGAGACATATCCCTGTTATCTACATCCTCTAGCAATAATGGTTGCGCATCACTCATTTCTTCAAACGGGTGTGACATACCAAGTAAAGCGGCTGTGGTGCTAGTTTTGGTGGTGGCGGCAGGCGGGTGAGTGCTATCTTGAGAGGTGCCTGAAGCTAAGCTGGAGGAGGATGGTGCGTCAAGGTTATGAGCGGAGGCTGTACAAGATTGGGTGTCCTGTGTTAGCCAGTCAACTATGTCCTCAGAACTTTTCAAGTTCAGGGTACGTGGCTTCTGAAAACTGGGCATTATTCTAGGGCAAAAGGGAATCACAGCACCACGACCACGACGGCCCTTGCGGGGTGGCCTGCCTCTGCCTGTCATTTTTTGGGGATTAGTGGTACTATGCGTGCAAGCTACTGTGAGACCAGATATAATTGGCAATGTGAACTGTAACAGTTCTGCAGAGCACACACTGTAGGCCTGACACACCCGCTTGAAGACAAGTAACTGCTATTCAATCTATAACTGAAAAACTAATTTTGGTTTTAAAAGCACGCTATAGATACACCAGATATGATTGGCAATGTGCACTGGAACAGTTCTGGAGAGCACACGCTGAAGGAAGGACTGACAGAGCCGCTTGAAGGACACTGACTGGCTGCTATTAGCTTACACTAGAAACCTTTTTTCTTTGTAAAAGCACGCTATAGAGACACCAGATATGATTGGCAATATGCACTTGAACAGTTCTGCAGAGCACACACTGTAGGCCTGACACACCCGCTTGAAGACAAGTAACTGCTATTCAATCTATAACAGTGAAAAGCAAATTTTGGTTTTAAAAGCACGCTATAGAGACACCAGATATGATTGGCAACTGTCAAAGTACGCTGGCAGGGTTGTGCAGGGCACACGCTGAAGGAAGGCCTGACAGAGCCGCTTGAAGGACACTGACTGGCTGCTATTAGCTTACACTGGAAACCTTTTTTCTTTGTAAAAGCACGCTAAAGAGACACCAGATATGATTGGCAACTGTCAAGGCACGCTAGCAGTGTTGTGCAGGGCACACGCTGAAGGAAGGCCTGACAGAGCCGCTTGAAGGACACTGACTGGCTGCTATTAGCTTACACTGGAAACCTTTTTTCTTTGTAAAAGCACGCTAAAGAGACACCAAATATGATTGGCAACTGTCAAAGCACGCTGGCACAGGTCTGCAGAGCACACGCTGAAGTAGGCCTGACACCCAGACGCTTGCAGACAACTAACTGCTCTTCTATTACAGTGAAAAAAAATTATTTCTTTTAAATCTAAAGCTTAAGCTATTGTAAAAACAGATATGAGTGGTGGCACTGGGAAAGAGGGCACAGTATCCACTGTGAACCTCACACAGAAGCTGGCAGGCAGGCAACTGCTCTTCTATTACAGTGGAAACAAAATTTTGGTTTTAAAAGCACGCTATAGAGACACCAGATATGAGTGGCAACTGTCAAAGTACGCTGGCACAGGTCTGCAGAGCACACGCTGAAGGAAGCCTGACACCCAGACGCTTGTAGACAAATAACTGCTCTTCTATTACAGTGAAAAAAAATTATTTCTTTTAAATCTAAAGCTTAAGCTATTGTAAAAACAGATATGAGTGGTGGCACTGGGCAAGAGGGCACAGTATCCACTGTGAACCTCACACAGAATCTGGCAGGCAGGCAACTGCTCTTCTATTACAAAGGAAACAAAATTTTGGTTTTAAAAGCACGCTATAGAGACACCAGATATGAGTGGCAACTGTCAAAGTACGCTGGCAGGGTTGTGCAGGGCACACGCTGAAGGAAGTCCTGACAGAGCCGCTTGAAGGACACTGACTGGCTGCTATTAGCTTACACTGGAAACCTTTTTTCTTTGTAAAAGCACGCTAAAGAGACACCAAATATGATTGGCAAATGTCAAAGCATGCTGGCACAGGTCTGCAGAGCACACGCTGAAGTAGGCCTGACACCCAGACGCTTGCAGACAACTAACTGCTCTTCTATTACAGTGAAAACAAATTATTTCTTTTAAATCTAAAGCTTAAGCTATTGTAAAAACAGATATGAGTGGTGGCACTGGGCAAGAGGGCACAGTATCCACTGTGAACCTCACACAGAAGCTGGCAGGCAGACAACTGCTCTTCTATTACAGTGGAAACTAAATTTTGGTTTTAAAAGCACGCTATAGAGAAACCAGATATGAGTGGCAACTGTCAAAGTACGCTGGCAGGGTTGTGCAGGGCACACGCTGAAGGAAGGCCTGACAGAGCCGCTTGAAGGACACTGACTGGCTGCTATTAGCTTACACTGGAAACCTTTTTTCTTTGTAAAAGCACGCTATAGAGACACCAGATATGAGTGGCAACTGTCAAAGTAAGCTGGCAGGGTTGTGCAGGGCACACGCTGAAGGAAGGCCTGACAGAGCCGCTTGAAGGACACTGACTGGCTGCTATTAGCTTACACTGGAAACCTTTTTTCTTTGTAAAAGCACGCTAAAGAGACACCAGATATGATTGGCAACTGTCAAAGCACGCTGGCACAGGTCTGCAGAGCACACGCTGAAAAAGGCAACTGTCAAAGCACGCTGGCAGTGTTGTGCAGGGCACACGCTGAAGGAAGGCCTGACAGAGCCGCTTGAAGGTCACTGACTGGCTGCTATTAGCTTACACTGGAAACCTTTTTTCTTTGTAAAAGCACGCTATAGAGACAACAGATATGAGTGGCAACTGTCAAAGTACGCTGGCAGGGTTGTGCAGGGCACACGCTGAAGGAAGGCCTGACAGAGCCGCTTGAAGGACACTGACTGGCTGCTATTAGCTTACACTGGAAACCTTTTTTCTTTGTAAAAGCACGCTAAAGAGACACCAGATATGATTGGCAACTGTCAAAGCACGCTGGCACAGGTCTGCAGAGCACACGCTGAAGTAGGCCTGACACCCAGACGCTTGCAGACAACTAACTGCTCTTCTATTACAATGAAAACAAATTATTTCTTTTAAATCTAAAGCTTAAGCTATTGTAAAAACAGATATGAGTGGTGGCACTGGGCAAGAGGGCACAGTATCCACTGTGAACCTCACACAGAAGCTGGCAGGCAGACAACTGCTCTTCTATTACAGTGAAAACAAAATTTTGGTTTTAAAAGCACGCTATAGAGACACCAGATATGAGTGGCAACTGTCAAAGTACGCTGGCAGGGTTGTGCAGGGCACACGCTGAAGGAAGGCCTGACAGAGCCGCTTGAAGGACACTGACTGGCTGCTATTAGCTTACACTGGAAACCTTTTTTCTTTGTAAAAGCACGCTAAAGAGACACCAGATATGATTGTCAACTGTCAAAGCACGCTGGCAGTGTTGTGCAGGGCACACGCTGAAGGAAGGCCTGACAGAGCCGCTTGAAGGACACTGACTGGCTGCTATTAGCTTACACTGGAAACCTTTTTTCTTTGTAAAAGCACGCTATAGAGACACCAGATATGAGTGGCAACTGTCAAAGTAAGCTGGCAGGGTTGTGCAGGGCACACGCTGAAGGAAGGCCTGACAGAGCCGCTTGAAGGACACTGACTGGCTGTTATTAGCTTACACTGGAAACCTTTTTTCTTTGTAAAAGCACGCTAAAGAGACACCAGATATGATTGGCAACTGTCAAAGCACGCTGGCACAGGTCTGCAGAGCACACGCTGAAAAAGGCAACTGTCAAAGCACGCTGGCAGTGTTGTGCAGGGCACACGCTGAAGGAAGGCCTGACAGAGCCGCTTGAAGGTCACTGACTGGCTGCTATTAGCTTACACTGGAAACCTTTTTTCTTTGTAAAAGCACGCTATAGAGACAACAGATATGAGTGGCAACTGTCAAAGTACGCTGGCAGGGTTGTGCAGGGCACACGCTGAAGGAAGGCCTGACAGAGCCGCTTGAAGGACACTGACTGGCTGCTATTAGCTTACACTGGAAACCTTTTTTCTTTGTAAAAGCACGCTAAAGAGACACCAGATATGATTGGCAACTGTCAAAGCACGCTGGCACAGGTCTGCAGAGCACACGCTGAAGTAGGCCTGACACCCAGACGCTTGCAGACAACTAACTGCTCTTCTATTACAGTGAAAACAAATTATTTCTTTTAAATCTAAAGCTTAAGCTATTGTAAAAACAGATATGAGTGGTGGCACTGGGCAAGAGGGCACAGTATCCACTGTGAACCTCACACAGAAGCTGGCAGGCAGACAACTGCTCTTCTATTACAGTGGAAACTAAATTTTGGTTTTAAAAGCACGCTATAGAGACAACAGATATGAGTGGCAACTGTCAAAGTACGCTGGCAGGGTTGTGCAGGGCACACGCTGAAGGAAGGCCCGACAGAGCCGCTTGAAGGACACTGACTGGCTGCTATTAGCTTACACTGGAAACCTTTTTTCTTTGTAAAAGCACGCTAAAGAGACACCAGATATGATTGGCAACTGTCAAAGCACGCTGGCAGTGTTGTGCAGGGCACACGCTGAAGGAAGGCCTGACAGAGCCGCTTGAAGGTCACTGACTGGCTGCTATTAGCTTACACTGGAAACCTTTTTTCTTTGTAAAAGCACGCTATAGAGACAACAGATATGAGTGGCAACTGTCAAAGTACGCTGGCAGGGTTGTGCAGGGCACACGCTGAAGGAAGGCCTGACAGAGCCGCTTGAAGGACACTGACTGGCTGCTATTAGCTTACACTGGAAACCTTTTTTCTTTGTAAAAGCACGCTAAAGAGACACCAGATATGATTGGCAACTGTCAAAGCACGCTGGCACAGGTCTGCAGAGCACACGCTGAAGTAGGCTTGACACCCAGACGCTTGCAGACAACTAACTGCTCTTCTATTACAGTGAAAAAAAATTATTTCTTTTAAATCTAAAGCTTAAGCTATTGTAAAAACAGATATCAGTGGTGGCACTGGGCAAGTGGGCACAGTATCCAATGTGAACCTCACACAGAAGCTGGCAGGCAGGCAACTGCTCTTCTATTACAGTGAAAACAAATTATTTCTTTTAAATCTAAAGCTTAACCTATTGTAAAAACAGATATGAGTGGTGGCACTGACTGTGCAAATGGGCAAGGCATCCAACCTGACACAGAAGCTGGCAGGCAAGCAACTGCTCTTCTATTACAGTGAAAAAAAAATATTTCTTTTAAATCTAAAGCTTAACCTATTGTAAAAACAGATATGAGTGGTGGCACTGACTGTGCAAATGGGCACAGCAGCCAGCCTGACATAGAAGATGGCAGGCAGGAAACTGCAATTACATTACACAGAAAAAAAAAAAAAAAATCAGCCTGATGTTCTAGCCCTAAAAATGGCTTTTTAGGGTGCTGTCCTTACAGCAGAGATCAGATGAGTCCTTCAGGATTGTAGTGGACACTGAATACCCTAGCCTAGCTATCAATTTCCCTATCTAATAAGCAGCTGCTAAACTTTCCCTCCTCTCACTAAGCATGCAGCTTCAGAATGAATCGAAAATGGATGCTGGGAGGGAGGTTGGAGGGTGTGGAAGGGAGGGAGTGCTGCTGATTGGCTGGAATGTGTCTGCTGACCGAGAGGCACAGGGTCAAAGTTTGCCCAATGATGACGAATAGGGGGCGGATCGAACTGCGCATGTGTCCGCCCGCCGCGGCGAACACGCTAAGTTCGCCGGGAACTGTTCGCCGGCGGACAGTTCGGTACATCACTAGTGATGGGGTCTATTATCGAAGAGAAACCTTTGATGAATCTCCTATAATAGCTAGAGAAACCAATAAACCTTTGGATGGCTTTTAACCTATTGGGTAACTGCCTCTAGTTTGCCAGGATCCATTTGGAAACCAGAGGCAGAAATATTATACCCCAAAAACTGATCCTCATGCTGATCAAATACGCATTTCTCAAGTTTACAATAAAGTCCATTATCAAGCAATGTTTGTAATACTTGTTTAACATGTTCATGATGAGTTTGGAGGTCTGGGGAATAAATAGGGAAAAATCCAGGTAAATCCAGGTAAACTAGAACAAATGAATAGATATAGTCCCTGAGTACATTGTTGATAAAATCCTGAAACACGGCCGGAGCATTGCAAAATTCGAAGGGCATGAAAAGAAATTCATAGTGTCCACTCCTAGTGTTAAAGGTCGCTTTCCATTCGTGATCCTCCCTAATCCTCACCAAATTGTATGCACTCCTAAGGTCAAGTTTTGTGTAAAGATCTTAGCACCCTGGCGTCTATCAAACAATTCGGATATAAGGGAAATGGGATAGTAATGTTTTATAGTAATCTTGTTTAATGCCCTGTAGTCAATGCAAGGACATGACTCTCCATCTTTTTCAGCTACAAAAAAAAGAACAAAAAATAAAAATGGGTCGCAAGAGTATACTAAGAACGGGCAGCAGCTGAAATAGCCTGCACTTCGGTAGGTCCCCGCTCAGATCTCAAGCTGTTTTTTGCTCATATTGTGCCATTACAGAGAGAACATATCTGAAACATATCAGACTGGTCCGACCCATACGGGCAGTCCATATCCGAAATGCCAGCAAGATCTCTCTGCACGAGAGACACAGCAACCCCAGACGATCGTTTCATCCTTGTTAGGCATCATCAGTGAGGCATAGCTGATATCTCCCTAGGCACCGTGAGCAAGGGATCCACGTCTGGATTATCCCTTTAAACTTGTGGAGAGCAAAAAAAAATGGGTCGCAAGAGTATACTGAGAACGGGCAGCAGCTGAAATAGCCTGCCCTTCGGTGGGTCCCCGCTCAGATCTCAAGCTGTTTTTTGCTCATCTTGTGCCATTACAGAGAGAACATCTCTGAAACATATCAGACTGGTCCCACCCATACGGGCAGTCCAGATTCGAAATGCCAGCAAGTTCTCTCTGCACGAGAGTTTTATGCTCTCCACAATTTTAAAGGGTAATCTAGTGATGTACCGAACTGTCCGCCGGCGAACAGTTCCCGGCGAACTTAGCGTGTTCACGTTCGCCGCGGCGGGCGGACACATGCGCAGTTCGATCCGCCCCCTATTTGTCATCATTGGGCAAACATTGACCCTGTGCCTCTCGGTCAGCAGACACATTCCAGCCAATCAGCAGCACTCCCTCCCTTCCACACCCTCCAACCTCCCTCCCAGCATCCATTTTCGATTCATTCTGAAGCTGCATGCTTAGTGAGAGGAGGGAAAGTTTAGCTGCTGCTGATTAGATAGGGAAATTGATAGCTAGGCTAGGGTATTCAGTGTCCACTACAATCCTGAAGGACTCATCTGATCTCTGCTGTAAGGACAGCACCCCAAAAAGCCCTTTTTAGGGCTATAACATCAGGCTGCTTTTTTTTTTTTTTTCCTGTGTAATGTAATTGCAGGTGCCTGCCTGCCAGCTTCTGTGTGAGGTTCACATTGGATACTGTGCCTACTTGCCCAGTGCCGCCACTCATATCTGTTTTTACAATAGGTTAAGCTTTACATTTAAAAGAAATAATTTTTTGTCACTGTAATAGAAGAGCAGTTGCCTGCCTGCCAGCTTCTGTGTCAGGTTGGATGCCATGCCCATTTGCACAGTCAGTGCCACCACTCATATCTGTTTTAACAATAGGTTAAGCTTTACATTTAAAATAAATAAAAAAATTTCACTGTAATAGAAGAGCAGTTGCCTGCCTGCCAGCTTCTGTGTCAGGTTGGATGCCTTGCCCATTTGCACAGTCAGTGCCACCACTCATATCTGTTTTAACAATAGGTTAAGCTTTACATTTAAAAGAAATATTTTTTTTTCACTGTAATAGAAGAGCAGTTGCCTGCCTGCCAGCTTCTGTGTCAGGTTGGATGCCTTGCCCATTTGCACACTCAGTGCCACCACTCAATTCTGTTTTAACAATAGGTTAAGCTTTACATTTAAAATAAATAATTTTTTTTCACTGTAATAGAAGAGCAGTTGCCTGCCTGCCAGCTTCTGTGTCAGGTTGGATGCCTTGCCCATTTGCACAGTCAGTGCCACCACTCATATCTGTTTTAACAATAGGTTAAGCTTTACATTTAAAAGAAATATATTTTTTCACTGTAATAGAAGAGCAGTTGCCTGCCTGCCAGCTTCTGTGTCAGGTTGGATGCCTTGCCCATTTGCACAGTCAGTGCCACCACTCATATCTGTTTTAACAATAGGTTAAGCTTTACATTTAAAGGAAATATTTTTTTTTCACTGTAATAGAAGAGCAGTTGCCTGCCTGCCAGCTTCTGTGTCAGGTTGGATGCCTTGCCCATTTGCACAGTCAGTGCCACCACTCATATCTGTTTTAACAATAGGTTAAGCTTTACATTT
This sequence comes from Pelobates fuscus, assembly GCF_036172605.1. Lineage (NCBI taxonomy): Eukaryota > Metazoa > Chordata > Amphibia > Anura > Pelobatidae > Pelobates > Pelobates fuscus. The sequence continues at coordinate 270,438,261 of NC_086318.1, read as the reverse complement.
AAAAGAAATATTTTTTTTCACTGTAATAGAAGAGCAGTTGCCTGCCTGCCAGCTTCTGTGTCAGGTTGGATGCCTTGCCCATTTGCACAGTCAGTGCCACCACTCATATCTGTTTTAACAATAGCTTAAGCTTTAGATTTAAAAAAATAATTTGTTTTCACTGTAATAGAAGAGCAGTTAGTTGTCTGCAAGCGTCTGGGTGTCAGGCCTACTTCAGCGTGTGCTCTGCAGACCTGTGCCAGCGTGCTTTGACAGTTGCCAATCATATCTGGTGTCTCTTTAGCGTGCTTTTACAAAGAAAAAAGGTTTCCAGTGTAAGCTAATAGCAGCCAGTCAGTGTCCTTCAAGCGGCTCTGTCAGGCCTTCCTTCAGCGTGTGCCCTGCACAACCCTGCCAGCGTACTTTGACAGTTGCCACTCATATCTGGTGTCTCTATAGCGTGCTTTTACAAAGAAAAAAAAGTTTCCAGTGTAAGCTAATAGCAGCCAGTCAGTGTCCTTCAAGCGGCTCTGTCAGGCCTTCCTTCAGCGTGTGCTCTGCAGACCTGTGCCAGCGTGCTTTGACAGTTGCCAATCATATCTGGTGTCTCTATAGCGTGCTTTTACAAAGAAAAAAGGTTTCTAGTGTAAGCTAATAGCAGCCAGTCAGTGTCCTTCAAGCGGCTCTGTCAGGACTTCCTTCAGCGTGTGCCCTGCACAACCCTGCCAGCGTACTTTGACAGTTGCCACTCATATCTGGTGTCTCTATAGCGTGCTTTTACAAAGAAAAAAAGGTTTCCAAGTGTAAGCTAATAGCAGCCAGTCAGTGTCCTTCAAGCGGCTCTGTCAGGCCTTCCTTCAGCGTGTGCTCTGCAGACCTGTGCCAGCGTGCTTTGACAGTTGCCAATCATATCTGGTGTCTCTATAGCGTGCTTTTACAAAGAAAAAAGGTTTCTAGTGTAAGCTAATAGCAGCCAGTCAGTGTCCTTCAAGCGGCTCTGTCAGGACTTCCTTCAGCGTGTGCCCTGCACAACCCTGCCAGCGTACTTTGACAGTTGCCACTCATATCTGGTGTCTCTATAGCGTGCTTTTACAAAGAAAAAAAAGTTTCCAGTGTAAGCTAATAGCAGCCAGTCAGTGTCCTTCAAGCGGCTCTGTCAGGCCTTCCTTCAGCGTGTGCTCTGTAGACCTGTGCCAGCGTGCTTTGACAGTTGCCAATCATATCTGGTGTCTCTATAGCGTGCTTTTACAAAGAAAAAAAAGTTTCCAGTGTAAGCTAATAGCAGCCAGTCAGTGTCCTTCAAGCGGCTCTGTCAGTCCTTCCTTCAGCGTGTGCTCTCCAGAACTGTTCCAGTGCACATTGCCAATCATATCTGGTGTCTCTATAGCGTGCTTTTAAAAACAACATTTTTTTTTCACTGTTATAGATTGAATAGCAGTTACTTGTCTTCAAGCGGGTGTGTCAGGCCTACAGTGTGTGCTCTGCAGACCTGTGCCAGCGTGCTTTGACAGTTGCCAATCATATCTGGTGTCTCTATAGCGTGCTTTTAAAAACAATTTTTTTTTCACTGTTATAGATTGAATAGCAGTTACTTGTCTTCAAGCGGTTGTGTCAGGCCTACAGTACTGTTACAGTTCACATTGCCAATCATATCTGGTCTCACAGTAGCTTGCACGCATAGTACCACTAATCCCCCCAAAAAATGACAGGCAGAGGCAGGCCACCCCGCAGGGGCCGTCGTGGTTGTGGTGCTGTGATTCCCTTTTGCCCTAGAATAATGCCCAGTTTTCAGAAGCCACGTACCCTGAACTTGAAAAGTTCTGAGGACATAGTTGACTGGCTAACACAGGACACCCAATCTTGTACAGCCTCCGCTCGGAACCTTGACGCACCATCCTCCTCCAGCTTAGCTTCAGGCACCTCTCAAGATACCACTCACCCGCCTGCCGCCACCACCAAAACTAGCACCACAGCCGCTTTACTTGGTATGTCAGAGGAGTTATTCACACACCCGTTTGAAGAAATGAGTGATGCGCAACCATTATTGCTAGAGGATGTAGATAACAGGGATATGTCTCAGGCAGGCAGCATTAAACACATGGAGGTACGGTGTGATGATGATGATGTTGTACCCGCTGCTGCTTCCTTTTCTGAGTTGTCAGATACAAGCGAAGCGGTTGATGATGACGATGCGTCCATGGATGTCACGTGGGTGCCCGCTCAGCAAGAAGAAGAACAGGGCGAAAGTTCAGATGGGGAGACAGAGAGGAGGAGGAGACGAGTTGGAAGCAGGGGGGGGGTCGTCGCAAGGAGCTAGTGGCACAGTCAGACAGCATGCATCGGCACCCGGGGTCAGCCCGACAGCACACCAATCAACGCATGCTGTGTCCACCACCAGAATGCCGTCATTGCAGAGCTCAGCAGTGTGGCATTTTTTTGGTGTGTCTGCCTCGGACAACAGCGATGCCATTTGCAACCTGTGCCAAAGGAAACTGAGTCGTGGGAGGTCCAACACCCACCTAGGTACAACTGCTTTGTGTAGGCACATGATCTCACATCACAAACGCCTATGGGATCAACACATGAGTACAAGCAGCACGCCTACTCTAAGTCGCCATCCTCCTCCTGGTCTAGCATCTTCAGCCACGTCAACCACTGCTGTCCTTCTTGCCCCCTCTCAAGCATCCGCCACTCCGTCTCCCGCCTTGAGCAGTTCCCGCTCATCTGCCCACAGTCATGTGTCTGTCAAGGACATGTTTGAGCGTAAGAAGCCAATGTCACCAAGTCAACCCCTTGCCCAGCGTCTGACAGCTGGCTTGTCCGAACTATTAGCCCGCCAGCTTTTACCGTACAATCTGGTTGAGTTTGAGGCGTTCAAAAAATTTGTAGCTATTGGGACACCGCAGTGGAAGGTACCCGGCCGGAATTTCTTTTCACAAAAGGCAATCCCCAACTTGTACTCGATTGTGCAAAAGGAAGTCATGGCATGTCTGGCACACAGTGTTGGGGCAAGGGTCCATCTGACCACTGATACCTGGTCTGCAAAGCATGGTCAGGGCAGGTATATCACCTACACTGCCCATTTGGTAAACCTGCTGACGGCTGACAAGCAAGGAATGCGTGGCATTGCAGAGGAGTTGGTGACACCGCCACGAATTGCAGGCAGTCCTGCTGCCACCTCCTCTACTCCTCCTACTCCATCCTCTTCCATAACCTCCTCGGCTGAGTCCTCTTGTGCCGCTGCTTCTTGCTCCACATCAAAGGCACCCCCCCAGCTCCCCAGGTACTATTCCACATCCCGGATACGGCAGTGTCACGCCGTCTTGGGTTTGACTTGCTTGAAAGCAGAGTCACACCGGACAAGCACTCCTGTCCGCCCTGAACGCACAGGTGGAAAAGTGGCTGACTCCGCAGCAACTGGATATCGGCAAAGTGGTGTGTGACAACGGAAAAAATTTGATAGCGGCATTGAAGTTGGGCAAGTTGACACATGTGCCGTGCATGGCACGTGTGTAATCTGATCGTACAACGCTTTGTGCATAAGTACACAGCCTTACAGGACATCCTGAAGCAGGTCAGGAAGGTGTGTGGCCATTTCAGGCGTTCCTACACGGCCATGGCTCACTTTGCCGATATCCAGCGGCAAAACAACATGCCAGTGAGGCGCTTGATTTGCGACAGCCCTACACGTTGGAATTCAACACTCCTAATGTTCGACCGCCTGCTCCAACAAGAAAAAGCTGTTAATGAATATTTGTATGACCGGGATGCTAGGACAGCCTCTGGGGAGCTGGGAATTTTTTTGCCACGTTACTGGACGCTCATGCGCAATGCCTGTAGGCTCATGCGTCCTTTTGAGGAGGTGACAAACCTAGTCAGTCGCAACGAAGGCACCATCAGCGACATCATACCATTTGTTTTCTTCCTGGAGCGTGCCCTGCGAAGAGTGCTGGATCAGGCTGTAGATGAGCATGAAGAGGAAGAGGAAGAGTTGTGGTCACCATCACCACCAGAAACAGCCTTATCAGCATCGCTTGCTGGACTTGCGGCAATGCTGGAAGAGGATTGTGAGGAAGAGGAGTCAGAGGAGGATTGTAGCTTTGAGGAGGAGGAGGAGGAGCAAGACCAAACACAACAGGCATCCCAGGGTGCTCGTTGTCACCTATCTGGTACCCGTGGTGTTGTACGTGGCTGGGGGGAAGAACATACCTTCAATGACATCAGTGAGGAGGAGGAACGGGAAATGAGTAGCTTGGCATCCAACCTTGTGCAAATGGGGTCTTTCATGCTGTCCTGCATGTTGAGGGACCCTCGTATAAAAAGGCTGAAGGAGAACGACCTGTACTGGGTGTCCACGCTACTAGACCCCCGGTATAAGCAGAAAGTGGCGGAAATGTTACCGAATTACAACAAGTCGGAAAGGATGCAGCATTTGCAAAATAAATTAAAAAGTATGCTTTACACAGCGTATAAGGGTGATGTCACAGCAAAACGGGAATCTAACAGGGGGAGAGGTGGAAGTCATCCTCCTCCTCCCACGACCACGCCGGCAAGGACAGGACGCTTTAAAGACGTGTTGTTGATGGAGGACATGCGGACCTTTTTAAGTCCTATGAATCGCCACAGCCCTTCGGAATCCACCCTCAGAGAGCGACTCGACCGACAGGTAGCAGACTACCTCGCCTTAACTGCAGATATCAACACTCTGAGGAGCAATGAACCCCTTGACTAGTGGGTGTGCAGGCTTGACCTGTGGCCTGAGCTATCCCAATTTGCGATAGAACTTCTGGCCTGCCCCGCTTCAAGTGTCCTGTCAGAAAGGACCTTCAGTGCAGCAGGAGGTATTGTCACTGAGAAGAGAAGTCGCCTAGGTCAAAAAAGTCTAGATTACCTCACCTTTATTAAGATGAATGAGGGATGGATCCCGAAGGGACTGACACTGGGCGATACATTCGATTAAAAAAGGCCTGATCAGATGAGCTGCCTTGGGCTAAAAATGGTCCACACGCTGCTGTATTTTAGCTCTGAATGACGTTTGACTTGCGTGACTTATCCGCCACCAACTAGGGTTCAAGCCGCCATGTTTTAGGGCACTTTCTGCCTGTGAAACAAACATCAATTTTTCTGGCTGCAACAATACCAAATTTTTCCGGCATGTGTACATGCCTAATTTTTAGGCCCACTGGTGCAGCACTGTGGCTTCAAAAACCAAACCAAAAAAAAATCCTCCAAGACGGCACCAATATACCAGTGGTCTAAGCATCTTCCCACCTTGGCCTAAAAAGGGGAGGTGATTCAACAATTAAAAATCTCTGCCATTTACACGTCCACTGATAGGAGACGCGGAAGGTATTAAACTGATCAGAACAATACTAAACTCACCACTCCTATCTGGTGGCACATTAGCTTGCCCGCGCAGTGCCCCAAATTTCAAGTAAGAGAACCGACCAAGCATCTTCTTCCATCTCCCTGTTACATAAATCAATGCCATATCCATAGAAATTGTAGAGAATATCCAGGATAGTTTTACAGGGCCAAATCATGTCGCCTGTTGAAAGAGGTGACCTTGCTCGGGTCCCAGGTGTGCGGTTCCTAAAATGGCTGCCATATACATGTCCTCTGATAGGAGACGCGGAAGGTATTAAACTGATATGAACAATACTAAACTCACCACTCCTATCTGGTGGCACATTAGCTTGCCCGCGCAGTGCCCCAAATTTCAAGTAAGAGGACCGACCAAGCATCTTCTTCTATCTCCCTGTTACATAAATCAATGCAATATCCATAGAAATTGTAGAATGCCGTCATTGCAGAGCTCAGCAGTGTGGCATTTTTTTGGTGTGTCTGCCTCGGACAACAGCGATGCCATTTGCAACCTGTGCCAAAGGAAACTGAGTCGTGGGAGGTCCAACACCCACCTAGGTACAACTGCTTTGTGTAGGCACATGATCTCACATCACAAACGCCTATGGGATCAACACATGAGTACAAGCAGCACGCCTACTCTAAGTCGCCATCCTCCTCCTGGTGTAGCATCTTCAGCCACGTCAACCACTGCTGTCCTTCTTGCCCCCTCTCAAGCATCCGCCACTCCGTCTCCCGCCTTGAGCAGTTCCCGCTCATCTGCCCACAGTCATGTGTCTGTCAAGGACATGTTTGAGCGTAAGAAGCCAATGTCACCAAGTCACCCCCTTGCCCAGCGTCTGACAGCTGGCTTGTCCGAACTATTAGCCCGCCAGCTTTTACCGTACAATCTGGTTGAGTTTGAGGCGTTCAAAAAATTTGTAGCTATTGGGACACCGCAGTGGAAGGTACCCGGCCGGAATTTCTTTTCACAAAAGGCAATCCCCAACTTGTACTCGATTGTGCAAAAGGAAGTCATGGCACAATCTTCCATTATATTCAGAAGACAGTGTTAAATCAAAATACTGAGGTTTTAGTACACTAATGCCAGGATTATGACATTTCTAGTGAAAATGCAATTTATGTGATTAAAAAGACAAACATAAAAGTAGAAATTGCTACATGGGCCCATCATTTCTATTAAAATGTCTAGATCAAACATCTCAAGGTCTGCCATTTGTTGTACTCTGGGTTGCCTACTTTTGAAAATGGTATGCCATAACAGTGGAAATGTTATTGTGGTGGAATCCCGTTCGGTGAATCGAATAAAGAATCTCTTCCTTCCTGAAGAAACCTGTGTCCATCTCTCTGTGCTTGGCTTCCGTCAGTTTCTCCGGTATCATTTGGTGCATTGGCCGGGAAGCTCATCGTTCAACGGTAGCTGAGAAGCAGAGGCGTGAGACGGTCTATCTTTGCCCACGTTCTCTACGGCTGCACCCCTGAACTTCTGCGTGGACCTCCCTTCATCTCGGCGCCACTGGTCTGTTGTCCAGGAGATCATCGGCCTCTACGTAGTAAGTGCTGGGGTGTCCCCGTCGATGAGTGTGAACTCAGGTTCAGGAACGAGGAGGTAAGACGACCGCTGTTTTAGACGGCTGACCCACTAGGGGTATTGGATACTGATTTTGCGGTAGGCCCATAAGGGGTTATTTGGAATCTGCCCCCTCCAGTGGAGGGAAGGAGCGAAGGCGCACCGCTCAATTAAACGCCCTGTAGTCAGCCCGTTTAATTTTGGTTTGGAATCAGGCGGGGTACTGGTGTAAATAGCCCTAGCCGGACACCGGTGTCTTGTCTAGACTAGCGTTCTAGGGTGTATATTTTGTTCGCTAGGTCGGAGGGACCGGGAGACTAAGCGGCGCCTGTGTAAATTCGGTTCGCTAGATCTCAACCTATCTTGGCTAAGTGGGAAGGCGTGTAAATTTGGAACCCACTAGACTATTGATAGAGTACATAGACTAAGAGGGTACTGTTGTAAATTCCGCCCTCTAGTTCGCTATATGTGGTGCTTGGGCAGTGTGGCTAACCAAAACGTATGTAGATAGTTTTAGGTAGTCCATTGAGGTACTGGCCAATAGATTAGTTGGGAATTGTAAATGTGCTAAAGATTGTTGTAGTAGCGTGTATATCTGGCTAGATAGCGTGAGCTCTGCCGTCTAGCGAGGGTGTGAATAGTGTGTAACTGTATTATAGCGCACGATACCATAACCATGTATAATTACTGACACTGTAAATAAGTACTAATAATTGTCGTCTATGTTGTATGTTTAACACCATAACCACTACTAATTGAACTGTGACTTTAAATTTTACTCTAACCAATGCTAACCGTACTATAACTACTGTTTGTAAAGACGATGTTACTGGGGTATGTTAAAGACGGGTAATTCAGATATAGGGAATTATAGCGTGGGTGACCGTATAGTTTCGCCAAAGGGCACAGTATTAGTTACTTAGTGACTGGTGTAACAGCGGTGTGTGTACGGGAATTCCCTGAGTGTTTTGTTGGGTGCGTTTCGCTTAGTAACTGTACCACGTGGTGCTGTTGCCGAGGGAACGGGTGTGACCGTTGGAAGAGTGTTTGTGTAGTTTCTGTTGGAGACGACGCTCCATTGTTAAGTATGTGCGCGTCAGATTCAACGATTTTGGATCCCTTAGGATGTATGATAAAAAACTTTAAAAAGGGATATACTGTATGTTATTTTGGGGTAAAGATGTCTCCGGCACGCCTGACTACTTTATGTAGTAGGGAATGGCCTACTTTGGTTGCCGCATGGCCACCACGTGGCAGTTTGGATCCTAATCTGGTACAGCGTGTACACGTGGCTGTATCAGGTAGGCCTGAACTTTACGGCCAGTTTCCATATATTGATTGTTGGAGGCAGGCCGTAAATGACTCGCCAAAATGGATCCGAGGATGCCACGAGGAACAATGTCGCCTCATGGTGGCAAGGACTCGCTTGTCCACTAAGGCCGTAATCACGCCTATTTTGGACATGCCCCCTGAGTCTGAGACCCCCATGCCGCCCCCTTACTCCTCCTCCACCGGAAGAGGAAGAGGAGGTGCTGTTGGAAACGCTCCTCCCCTTGCCCCGTTGTCCCCACCTACCCCCTCCTCTAGTTCAGAGCCCAGCCCTCTTGTTTCAAACCCTCCCCTTCCGATACCTGCCTCCGTTAACTCTACCTACCCAGATTTGGCGCCATATCTAGTTTCCGGTCAGGCTCCTCCTAGCCCGGCCTGGAATATTCTACTCACCAACCTTCCCCTTAGTAAAGCTTCCCCATCCCCTTGTCTTACTACCCCTCGACCGGAACCCCTAACTGACGCATCCCAACGAAGCCCCATACTAACCCGACAAGTGACTGGTACCCTACAACCCCGACATTATCAGATGCCTCTTCGATTGACTCCTGGCCCAACACACATTAACGGTGACGGCCAGATACAAAATGCTGATCCAGTCTTCGTCTATGTCCCTTTTAGAACCACGATCTCTTTAATTGGAAGACCCATAACTCCTCTTACACCGAAAAGCCTCAAGCTATGACGGATTTGTTTACCTCAATAGTCCAGACACACAATCCCACTTAAACGTTTCTACCTAATGGAACAACATCTTTAAAGTTCAACGGACCTTCAGGTATAATGACAATATCTGTACCAAAGGAAGAAGAGTGGCGACTTTATACAGTGTTGACTAGCCAAAACCCTAAGAGTGATGAATCCTTGTTCAATATACCAGGAGTGTGGGTAGAGAACAACCCACCAGGACTTGCTCGCAATATTCCACCAATTCGAATCGAACTGAAACGTGGGGTTTACCCAGTGAGCTTAAGACAATATCACATCCCACAAAAGGCCAAGAAGAACATACAATCATATTTGGATAAGTTCATAAGGTATGGTATCCTACAATTCTGTACTTCCCCCTGGAACACCCCATTGTTGCCTGTTCAAAAGCCCGGTACAGATGAGTATCGCCCTGTGCAGGACTTGAGAGCAGTCAATGATGCGGTCGTAAGTATACACCCAGTTGTGCCCAATCCATATAACCTGCTTGCTTTAATTCTGGGCGGGGCTACTTATTTCACTGTCCTAGATCTCAAAGATGCCTTCTTTTGCCTTCGAATTGCTGCGGAAAGCCAGTGTATCTTCGCATTCCAATGGGAAAATGCTGTAACGTGCTCGAAACGCCAGATGACTTGGACAAGACTGCCCCAAGGGTTTAAAAATTCACCTACCCTATTTGGATCAGCTTTAAGTCAAGACTTACTGGATTTCAAGTCCATCCCAGGAGAGTGTGTACTATTGCAATATGTAGATGATTTGCTGATAGCGGCAGTTACAAGAGAAATATGTCAGCAAGCAACACATGATTTACTACACATTCTCTGGAAGGCAGGATACAAGGTGTCCAGGAAGAAAGCTCAGTTGTGTCAGCCAACTGTCAAGTAGCTGGGATTCCATATCTCTGAAGGTCAAAGAATAATGGGGCCAGAGAGAAAAGAAGCTGTATGCCAAATACCAATACCCAAGAATAGAAGACAAGTGCGGGAATTCTTGGGGGCAGGAGGCTTCTGGATTCCCAGTTATGCGATATTGGCGAAACCTCTTTATGCAGCTATAAAAGGTACAGAGCACGATCCCTTCCTGTGGACCCCTGAACAGCAAAAGGCATTTGAAGATGTGAAGAAGGCTTTGATGAGTGCCCCAGCATTAGGTCTACCTGATCATACACGCCCATTCTACTTATATGTGCACGAGCAAAGAAGAATGGCTGTGGGAGTATTGACACAGTACTTGGGATCATGGCAACGACCTGTTGCATATATGTCTAAACAACTGGATGCAGTGGCCAGTGGTCTTCCACCTTGTCTAAGAGCCGTAGCTGCCACCGCCCTGCTGGTAGCCGAAGCTGATAAACTCACTCTGGGTCAAGAACTCTATGTGCGAGTCCCGCACGCAGTACAGACGTTGCTAGACTATAAAGGCAATCATTGGTTTAGTAACAGCCGCATGACTAAGTATCAAGCTATGTTGTGTGAAAACCCAAGAGTGCATTTAGAGACTGTTAACACCTTAAATCCAGCTACCCTTCTGCCACAACCTACTGAGAGTCAACATGATTGCCTGGAGGTGATGGATGAAGTATTCTCAAGTAGACCAGACCTTCGTGACTTTCCCATTCAGAACCCTGATATCCAGTACTATACGGACGGCAGTAGTTATGTGAAAGAAGGGATTCGCTATGCAGGATATGCAGTAACAACCATAGACAAGGTGATAGAAGCTCGGCCATTGTCAAAAGGAACATCGGCACAGAAGGCAGGACTCATTGCACTAACACGAGCGTTACAATTGGCTGAAGGTTTAAGAGTGAACATTTACTCCAAGTATGCGATTTTAACCACTCATGCCCACGGAGCTTTGTATAAAGAAAGAGGATTATTGAACTCAGAGGGTAAATAAATCAAGTACGCAGCTGAGATATTACAACTACTGGAAGCCGTGTGGGAACCAAAAGAAGTTGGTATCATACATTGTCGGGCGCATCTGAAAGGAGATGGAGAAGTAACCAAAGGAAATCGGATGGCAGATAATGCAGCTAAGCGTGCCGCTGAATCAGGAAGACAGGAGTATGTGGAACATATAGCTGCTGTTATACCGACTCCACTGTCTCAATGGACTCCAGTTTATACAGCCCAAGAAGAAGAGTGGTTAAAGACTGAAGCTGGAAAGTACCTGGAGAACAAATGGTATCAGTTAGAAGATGGAAGAATAGTTATTCCAGCATCACTAGCTGTAGAAATTGTCCAGAACTATCAGAACAGGACACATTCTGGAAGAGATAGTATGGAAGAATCTCTCAGGAAACATTTCTACATACCAAGATTGTCCAACTTGACTCAAGCCATTGTACGAAGATGTGTGATATGTGCCAAGAATAATGCAAGGCAAGGACCAGTGAAACCACCGGGAGTCCAGTATATGGGGGGACTCCCTATGTCCGATCTTCAAATAGACTATACGGTAATGCCTAAATCCGGTGGACATCGCTACCTACTAGTAGTTGTGTGTACCTACTCAGGTTGGGTAGAAGCATGTCCTACTCGTACAGAGAAAGCAGGAGAAGTTGTACGATTCCTGTTGCGAGAAATAATACCCCGATATGGACTACCATGTTCTATAGGATCGGATAATGGTCCAGCCTTTGTTCACCAGTGCCTACAACAACTGACTCATATGCTTGGTATTAAGTGGAAGCTTCATACGGCATATAGACCTCAGAGTTCTGGTAAAGTAGAAAGGATGAACAGAACTATTAAGAACCAATTGGCAAAGATGTGTCAAGAGACTCAGCTTAAGTGGAATGTTCTTTTGCCCATAGCTCTGTTGCGTATTCGTAGTACACCTACCAGAAAGATGGGTCCCTCACCTTTTGAAATCATGTATGGGCATCCACCTCCCGTACTTGGTAACTTAAGGGGGGATTTGAGTCAGTTGGGAGAAGGAATTACCCGGCAGCAGGTTGTAGAGTTGGGTAAAACTATGGAGGAGGTACAGAAATGGGTACAAGACAGATTACCTGTGAATATTTATCCCCCTGTTCATAGTTATCATCCAGGAGATCAAGTATGGATTAAAGAGTGGAACAGTGTACCGTTAGGGCCTAAGTGGAGGAGTCCTTATGTTGTTCTTTTGTCTACCCCTACAGATATAAAGGTGGCTGAAGTGACTCCGTGGATTCATCACTCCAGGGTTAAACCAGCAGCAGTAGATTCTTGGCAAGCTACACCAGATCCAGAGAATCCCTGCAAGATCCGGTTAAAGCGCACAACTCAGTCGGAGTGACGAGGAGATACTGGGATTCCAAGTGTAATTAAAGAGATCAGCAAGTAAGTGTTTTAATGGCCATAATAAAGCCTGACCACTTACCCACGTGACATAGCCAGAGTGTCTTGAAGGGACCTCTGTGAAGGGAAGAGAGGACCTGAAGAACTCCATTCCTTGCAGCCCTTACACCCTGGAAGCTGAGGTGCCATCACACGGACGAAGAATGAGGATGAAGACGTCAGGAGAAATGCATTTAATAATGTATATATTTGTGTTTTTAATTATTCAGGAAGGTAGAGGTACCGACACACCTGGCTGTGAGGTTTGAATTAAGACTACTAAAACAGGTAATCATATTTCCCAGACCCTTATTTGGCATTCACAATATGAGTGTAAAGGATATGTATCTAGGTGTAGATACTTAGGTATAGATTATAGTGTATGCCATTTAGGAGTAGGAGAACCTAAGTGCTTCAATCCAGAGTATCAACCCTGTACAATTTGGTTGACCCTTCGGAATGGAGGCTCACAGGGGACCCTAATAAATAAGACAGTGCTAGAAACCGTACATTCTTCAGGTGTTCTGCTATTTGATGCATGTAAGGCGATATCAAGTGGTAGAAAACCGTGGAATGTATGTGGGGATCTTAAATGGGAAAGAGCGTATGGGTCTAATGATAAGTATGTTTGCCCCAGTAGTAAGAATAAGTATATAGATCCAAAATGCCCAAATAAGGATTATAATTATTGTCCATATTGGTCTTGTGTAGGGTGGGCAACTTGGGGACAGACAGTAGATAAGGATATGATTGTTACTAAGTTGCCTACCAAACCATATTGTAAGTCTATGGAATGTAACCCAGTCCATATACTTATTAATAATCCTGAACAGTTTATAGATAGGTTCGGAAACTTATTTGGGTTCCAGATATATGGGACGGGTTTGGATCCTGGGACAATATTATTTATAGGGATAGAGACCGATACCATAGCATCCCAAACTCATCAGGTGTTCCATTCTTTTTATGAAGAGATGAGTGTAGAAAATAAGATCCCCCATAATGCTAAGAACCTGTTTATTTATCTAGCTGAGAGTATTGCTGGTAGTCTTAATGTGACCAACTGCTATGTGTGTGGAGGTACTAATATGGGAGACCAATGGCCCTGGGAAGCAAAGGAGGTAATGTATTCCGGTTCTGAGACAGTTGAACAGTTAATATCTTCTCAAACTGATTATCAAGTGAGTGTTAGAGGTAAATCTGAGTGGCGATTAAAGACCTCCTTTATAGGTTATGTTTGCATAGCAAGGAAAGGAATAATGTTGAACACATCTGTAGGAGAATTGACTTGTCTAGAGCAAAAAGCTTATGATGATAATACAAAGAATACAACTTGGTGGTCGGCTTCAAATGTCTCAGAACCACCTAACCCGTTTGCAAGTTATACCAATTTAAAGGACGTGTGGTTTGATCTATCTATTACATCTAGTTGGAAAGCCCCAGCAAATTTGTACTGGATCTGTGGTAAGAAAGCCTATTCAGAGTTACCTCAGGACTGGGAAGGGGCATGTGTGCTAGGTATGCTCAAACCATCCTTCTTCTTGTTGCCTATTGAAACAGGAGAGACTTTGGGAGTTAAGGTATATGATGTGAATCATAGAAAGAAAAGGGGACCCCTAGAGATAGGTACTTGGGAAGATAATGAATGGCCTCCACAGCATATTATAGATTATTATGGGCCAGCTACATGGGCAGAGGATGGTACTTTTGGATATAGAACCCCAATATATATGCTCAATCGTATTATAAGGTTACAGGCAGTGGTTGAGATAATTACCAACGAGACATCGCAAGCGCTCAATCTCCTAGCGAAACATAATACTAGGATGAGGACAGCCGTTTACCAAAATAGATTAGCTTTGGATTACCTATTGGCAGTAGAGGGAGGTGTATGTGGGAAGTTTAGCCTAAGCAATTGCTGTCTTCAGATAGATGATGAAGGTCAAGCAATAGCTGAGCTTACTAACCATATGGTTAAACTAGCGCATGTGCCTACCCAGGTATGGAAAGGGTATAATCCAAGTAGTTGGTTTGGTAACTGGTATGAGCAGTTTGGAGGACTTAAGGCATTGGTAGGTGGAGTCATGCTAATCTTGATGCTGTGTCTTCTCCTGCCATGTCTTATTCCTTTGGTAGTTAGGTCTGTGCAGAGCATCATAGAAAATATAGCGGAGAGAAAGGCTGCTGCACAGATATTGGCTATATATAGGTATGAGGCTCTAAATCAGGGAGAACTAGTACAGGAAGAGGAATGTTGAGGGATTCATGTATTTAGGGAGTCGCAAAGTCTGGTCTGGTTCATGGCAACCTGAGGTATATGCAAACTATAGTTAAGTGATGCATCTGGAATTGTGAAAATATCAGAAGCATCAAAGGGGGGAATGTGGTGGAATCTCGGTAAAAATAAATTTAGTAGGCCGAGATTACCACGTGGTATGTGTACGTGCATATACTGGTGTATCGGTCGGGTTGGTTGCACGTGGCAAAGATACAATCAGTAGTGTACGGAGCATGTGCGAGAATACAGGATGTAGTATTCCCCTCCTCCATTGTGCTGGGCAAGCTATGTGGTCAAACAGGAAGTTAGTTCTTGTTTGATTGATTGGGTAAGAGTATGTGTGGGTGGAGCTGATTATGGGTGGAGTTGCATGCCTATATAAGGAACCTACACTATTGTTCGGGGCTCAGATCTTGTTGTGTTTTGGTGACATTAGTCCCTCTGAGTCCCGGTCGGTGAATCGAATAAAGAATCTCTTCCTTCCTGAAGAAACCTGTGTCCATCTCTCTGTGCTTGGCTTCCGTCAGTTTCTCCGGTATCAAATACAGTATCCTGTTCGTCCAGAATACTCCAACACCTAAGACCGTTTAGGGGACTGGCCTTGCGTGTGACATCAGAGTCCCCTCACTTGCCTCTAAATAGATTGCTTCTCCCTGTTTCCCTGCTTATGAATGACACTTTTGATATAGGGAGCGTTCAAGCATTGGTTGACTCAGGAATGGCTGAAAATTACATAGATACCACCTTTGTCAGGAGATACAAAATACCTTTAAATACCCTTAAAATACCCTTAAAGAGTTGGTATGTGCGGATATGCTGTGTGTCATGTTATCACCAATAATAAACAGGGAAATATTTCCCTTTAGTGCGATAATCATTGTTTAATTTAAATAACAATATTACTAGAATATATTCTTCCAGTAATACATTCAAAGCATACTTGAGTGAGAGAGGGAGTGACTGTAGCAGTACTTACCTGGTCTGTGAGCCAGCAGGGGTCCTCTGAATGAGCCACACGTGGCCCGAGCACTCATGCCTCCAGACGAGCTGCGTGTGGCTCGGAAGCACTATAGTCACCAGAACAACTACAGCTTAATGTAGTTGTTCTGGTGAGCATAATCATTGCCATCAGGCATTTTTATGCAAACACTGACTTTTCAGAGAAAAGGCAGTGTTAACATTGCCCCTAGGGACACCTCCAAGTGGCCACTCCTCAGATGGCCACAGGAGGTGCTTCCTGGCCCAGTGCTGCACAGTAGGCAGCAGTGCCATTCAGCATCTCCATGCTCTGCATGGGGTCGATGATTTTTCCTCCTAATGGCCAAAGCATCGGATCGGCTAAAAATTGTCAATGCTGATGATGTCACCAAGGTGGCGGAGCTAGCACCGGCAGACCCGTGCAATGCTGGAATTAAGGTTTTAATTCCTTTTAAGGGGCTTAAGGGGGAGGGGGGCAAGCCACCTAATTGGTGGGTTAAATGCTATAGGGTCAGGAAAACATGTTTGTGTTCCTGAACCTATAGTGTTCCTTTAAGAGAGAAAGAAACACCGTTGGCCATTGAGGCCATAGATGGTAGACCTTTACATTCTCCCATGATTACTCATGACACAGTTCCTATTTTTATGTCTTCAGGGGTGTAACATACTGAAAAAAAATCTGTTCCATATTATCTCTTCTCCCTCTTCTGAAATCGTGCTGGGTTATCCTTGGCTGTCCAAACACAACCCTACTATTAATTGGAAAACAGGTCAGAAAGAATCATTGAGTACCATATGTCAAGCTTCATGCATCACTAAGGATACTCCTTTAAATTCTATTAATGTTCCGACAGCTCCTCCTTTATTTACTGTTGTACCCCCACAGTACATATCACTGGAAAATGTTTTTGATAAAAGACATGCAGATAAATTACCACCCCATCGTTCATATGACTGTACGATTGATTTACTACTTGGCACAGGGAATCATTACAGAAGGGGTTTATCAGGAATTCTTCTCCAGCTGGGGCTGGATTCTTTTTTCGAAAATTTTGATTTGAAGGCCTTGTATTGATTATAGGGGTTTAAATAAAATCACCATAAAGAACGTCTAACGTATTCCTTCAATCACGGAAAACTGCCTTTAACACTAGGAGGGGCCATTATGAGTAGATTGTGATGCCCTTTGTTCTCTGTAATGCTCCAGCAGTGTTTCAGGATTTTATCAACAATGTGCTGAGGGAGTTCATCCATTCTTTTGTTATTGTTTACCTGGAGGACATTCTGATCTATTCATCTGACCTGAATACACACCACACTCATGTCAAACAAGTACTACAGACACTTTTAGCCAATGTTCTTTATTGTAAGCTCGATAAGTGTTTATTTGATCAGACTGAGGTGCAATCCCTAGGTTATCTAGTCTCTTCTGCATGGTTTTTGTATGGATCCTAAAAAAGTATCTGTGTTTAGTGACTGGCCCCTTCCACACAGACTAAAAGCCATACAGTGCTTTGTTGGCTTTGCAAATTATTATAGAAGGTTCATTAAGAACTTTTCTTCAATCATTGCACCTATCACTTGTTTAACAAAAAAGGACGCTGATTCCTATTCCTGGACCTCTGAAGCACTGTCACCTTTCAAATTTCTAAAATCCGTGTTTTCCTCAGCTCCCATCTTGAAACACCCAAACCCATCCTTGCCATTTATATTGGAAGTTGATGCCTCTGAGGTGGGTGTGGGAGCCAGGGGCGGGCTGGGCCGGGGGGCAGCCCACATCCACAAAAAAAAAATAAAAAAAATATTCCCCCTAGTGGCTGAACTACCAGGCCCGGCTGCTCTGTAAACCCCTGCTGGCAGGACTGGCTCACCTTGCAAAACTGCTATTTAGTATATTGCCAATTCAGCAATATACTAAATAGCAATTATCCTACTTCACTGATTGGCCAGTAACCTCAGTAAGGGGCAGAGTGTGGTCAGATTGATTATCCAGCTATCTTCATGTTTGTGTGTGTCGCGGAGGCACATCTAGCTCACATGCCAGAACACCTACCTCTTCCTGGACGGAGTTCTGGCAGAGCTGCCTCCTACCCTGCCTGCAGGGCCCCACCCTCAGTTCCCAAGATGACAGCACAGGGGAGCTAAGAGCAAGCCCAGCAGACCTAAGGCCCCCAGAAAGCCCTGTCCCAGCTTGCAGCAGTGGCACACAGGATTAAGGTAAGTGATATACTCTACCTCACCTCTCCCTGCACACACATGAGGCTGTCTCTTCTTGGCTCTACTTTTTTCTGTGTGTCTCTCACCTCCTTTCTGTCTCTCTCTAGTTTTTTAAATGTCTCTGGCTCTCCTTTCCTTGTGTCACTCTCTGTCTCTCTAGTTTTCTAGCTGTCTCTGGCTCTCCTTTGCTTGTGTCACTCTGTCTCTCCCCCCTTTCTGTCTCTCTATTTCTTTACATGTGTAGCTCTGTCTCCTATTGGCTCTCTGTGTGCCGCTCTCCCTCCATCTCTGGTACTCTCTATCTCCCTCTCTGTTTCTTTCCCTCTCTCTCTCAAACCGCAACAAATACAATCACACTCAGCCACGCTCACATAATCACACTCATCCAACTACACACATACATGCAACACTCACTCAGCAACAGTACAATCACACAAAGAAACCAAACACACTTCAAGCATGTGTATTGCTTAGTGGGGAGTGACGAGGAGCGACAATATGCACAAGGTGGAGTGACAAGGGGGCCCTACTTTAATACTTGCACAGGGGCTCAGAGGTCCCCGCCATGGGCCCACGGTACAGGTATTGCGGTCGAACCCGGGGCCCACACAATAAGGGTGCCCACCGGGTGGCCAATACACTTAGGGCCACCCAGTGGGCATGTTTCAGCAGGGGCCCGGTCGGGTGCTGTGGCTCTTTAACAGCGCAACCGGGCCCCTTTACGGCAGCATGAAAGCAAGTGTAGACCGTGAGTCACTCTCTCCCACAGAAACAATTAGCCGCGCGGGAGAGAGGCAGAGCCAGGAGGTAGTGCGAGAGCCAGCAAGCAGAGCCATACACCAACTCCCAAGCACCCTAGCCAGCATGCTGGACCCCAGGAAAGGTACCAGCAAAGGTAGGAAACTGGCTTTAAAAGTGTAAAGTTTGTGTGTGTGTGTCAGTATGTCTGTCTGTGTGTGCCAGTATGTCTCTGTGTGTGTGTCAGTATGCCTGTAACAATGTGTCTGTCTGTGTTTGTGTGTGTGTGTGTGTTTAGGTGACTGCCCCACCTTTCAATCACATGGGAAAGGTGTTTTTACTCTCCTCTTGGTGCAATGGACCACTTGACTGGATTTGCCCCCTAGGCCTAAAACTGCCAGCCCTCCGCTGGTGGGAGCTATTCTATCCCAAAGAGAGTCCCCTGACAAGCCTTTGCATTCTTGTGGTTTCCTTTCTAAGTAATTTGTAAAGCAAAAAGGAATTACAATTATTGTAACCCTTAAAGAATGGAGACACCTCTTGGAAGGATCTAAGGATCCGGTTATTATTTTTACAGATCATAAGAACCTGTCTTCGAGACAAGCCAGGTGGTCTGTTTTTATCCCACTTTAACTTTATCATAACCTATAGACCTGGTAACTGTAACACCAAAGCTGATGCTCTATCCAGACAATTTGAGATTACAGACAACCAATAGATGGACCTTACCCTTATTGTTACCCCACAGAGGATTGTTGCTACCACCCTACGTTTTAATTCTTCGTCTGTATTGAAAGACATACAATCCAAACAAAATGATGCTCCCATAGCCCCTTCTGAAAGGCATGAGTTAATGTGCCTTTTTCATTATACTGGACACCTTGGTATATACATAACATTTTCAGGGGGTGGGGACGGGCTGCCAGACACACTGGAAGCAGACTGGCATGGCTCAGGGCCCGGGCTCCAAAAAAACAGCAACAAAACCAAGCACAGACAGCTCCAAAGTTGAATTAACAGCCATAACAGCAGGGAGCACCAATGCAGATATCCCGGCCTACTCGCTACCACAAGCCTGAACACGAGTGGCACTTGAGTGACATCCAACAACTCGCTGCACCTCTCTGCCAGGAAAAGACAGATTCCCATAAGAAATCTACCTCTGCGGAGGGCCCTACTGGCTCGGGGCATGGCCCCACTCCCGGCCACATGGGGACAGCACACACGGGCGGGAGCTCCCGCAATGCTGCCCTCCTGTACTGGCAAAGGCTGCCAGAACGTAGCCTGCTAGCACACTGGAATGAGGGGACCTGCACATACCTACACTGGGGTACATCAGCCCACATTTTCAATCCCAGGACTGACTGGGCTGTGGACGGCTGCGGGCAGCCCACACACCAACATCATGATTGCTCAACCTCCGGGTTTGGAGTGTGACCGGAGGGAGTTGTACCCACCGCTGTGAGCCTGCAGGGACTTTGCTTGCCTGCGGTGGACCGGTGGCTGCGAGGCGACATGTCTTTTCCCCTGAATCAGTGCCCAGCAATGGGAGAGACACTTAAGAGAGTTCAGTGACCCTACCAAGGTACGGGAGTTCCAGAGGTTCCTACAGCTCCTCCTGCAGGTGGCACTGGGACTGCAGACTCTTAAGGGGGAGGCTGCATGAACTCACATTGCCCCAAGTGCCCACTTTACTGTGGTGCTTGCAGAGGGAGGCTTGAGGGGACATGAGGGAGAGTTTGGGGATCTGATGTTACATGGCTCTTCATCCTACCAACGAACTTAACAAGCATACCAGCTCCTGATTTCTGTTTAAATGTCACTCACCACCTTTCATAGGCTAAGCTCGGCACTGACCCAGTGCAACCAGTTACACTTTCTTGCTTTACATTACGTTAACTGCACAATGTTTTGTTTTATTCTATGAATACCTCTGGTCCGGTTTTGCAGAAATAATTTGTATCCATGTTTGCAGTTGATCACAAAATCAATGCTTAATAATCATCCGGATCCTGTGCATTATATAGTATTTAGATATGAAAAGTACCTATTTTCAGCCAGATGCAGTGCCTTACTTGATCAATGCTAGTTTGTGATGTGTTTATGCTTTGATTTTCTTACTTTACATTGCTGTAGGGCAACAGATACTATTCTACCGTCATGCCACTGGCAGAAGCCTAATTTGCTCAGACCTAGTAGCACAATATGATTATGTTTTAAAGGTCAATGTAGTACCTATGCTTAAAGGGACACTATAGAGACATACTAGGAATGGCAGATGGATTACTGTAGGATCTGGTAGACTTGGAGTTGTGGATAAAAGGCATATTGCACAGTCTGTTGTTCTACATAATTCATTTTCTGCACTTTCAGAGTGTAATGGTGTCATGGAGACAGGCACTGAGGCTAGTGGTGTTGTGCAGAGAGGCACTGAGGCTAGTGGTGTTGTGCAGAGAGGCACTGAGGCTAGTGGTGTTGTGCAGAGAGGCACTGAGGCTAGTGGTGTTGTGCAGAGAGGCACTGAGGCTAGTGGTGTTTTGCAGAGAGGCACTGAGGCTAGTGGTGTTGTGCAGAGAGGCACTGAGGCTAGTGGTGTTGTGCAGAGAGGCACTGAGGCTAGTGGTGTTGTGCAGAGAGGCATTGAGGCTAGTGGTGTTGTGCAGAGAGGCACTGAGGCTAGAGGTGTTGTGGAGAGAGGCACTGAGGCTAGTGCTGTTGTGGAGAGAGGCATTGAGGCCAGTGGTGTTGTGCAGAGAGGCACTGAGGCTAGTGGTGTTGTGCAGAGAGGCTTGAAGACTATGGTGAGGCCTAATAGAAAGCAGTTGTTGTTGGGGGATTCAATCATAAGAGGTGTGGAGATGGACAATGGTGGTCTTGTGAGGTGTCTTCCCGGAGCTACTGCTCACAGAGACAGGAGACGTATCTGTAATATTGTTAAGCAAGCAAAGCAGGAAGGGGAATTGGATGTACTTGTCCATTTAGGGACAAATGACTTGGCTTGCAATGAGGTTTCAGAGGTTAAGGACGTTTTTGGTGTTTTTGACAATGATATACGGCAGGTTGCTTCCACACTGTCATTCTCTGAAGTTCTGCCTGTGCATAACACTCAGAATGACAGGCGGATGCGTATTAGGGACTTTAACTTGTGGCTTGGTGAATGGTGTCGGGAGCAAGGATTTGGCTTTATTGCTCATGGTAGCTCTGTTTGGAATGGAAATAAACTGTACAAAAAAGATGGTTTGCATCTTTCTCAAAAGGGAACAAATGTTCTCAGTGAGCAGTTCAGAGGTTTTGCTAGGATGTATTTAAACTAGCAGGGGGGGGGGGGCAAAAGGGTGATAAAACATCAATCCAATTGTCCCCCAAAACAAGGACAGAAGGTGCCTGTAGCAAGTGTGTTAAAAAATGATAAGCTTAGAGTCATGTCTACAAATGCTCGCAGTTTAGGGAATAAGATCCATGAACTTGTGGCAATAATGGCAACTGATAGTGTAGATTTAGTCGCTGTTACTGAGACATGGTATAATGAAAGAAATGACTGGGACATAGCAATACCAGGGTACTCTTTATATAGAAAAGACAGGGAAGGCAAGAAAGGGGGAGGGGTGGCCCTGTATGTGAAGGATAGCATAAAATCTAGTCTAATAAAGGTTAGTGAGACGAACATAGAGTCCATTTGGGTTACGTTAGAATTTGGTAATCACACAGTAATTCATGTAGGTGTGATTTATAGGCCCCAAGGACAAATTGAAGAGTTAGATAATCTACTAGTTGAAGAAATAGCTAAAATGACAATGAAGGGGGAAGTTATCATCATGGGTGACTTTAATCTTCCTGATGTGAATTGGAAAACAAAAATAGCTACTTGTGCCAGAAGCACACATATTCTAAACTCCCTACTGGGATTGTCTCTAAAACAAGTCGTTGAGGAGCCAACTCGTAAAGAGGCCATACTAGATTTAGTGTTAACAAATGGAGATTTGGTATCAGATATTACTGTAGGTGAAAGTTTAGGATCCAGTGATCATCAGTCAGTGTGCTTTAATATAAGAACAGTGACTGAGTCACATCACACAAAAACAAAAGTTTTAGACTTTAGAAAAACAGACTTTTCTAAAATTAGAATATGTGTAAAGGAGTCATTATCAGACTGGAGCAACTTAAATGGAGTCCAAAAGAAATGGGATTATTTAAAAGCTGCACTACTGAAGGCAACAGAAAATTGCATTAGGCTTGTCAGTAAAAGCAAAAAATTCAAGAAACCACTGTGGTACTCCGCAGATGTGGCCAAAATAGTAAAAATGAAAAAGTTAGCATTTAGTAATTATAAAAAAACCCAGAGTGAGGAAGACAGAATGACCTATAAGATTAGGCAGAAAGAGGCTAAGCAAGTTATAAGAGCTTCCAAATCACACACAGAAGAGAAAATAGCACAGTCAGTAAAAAAGGGGGACAAAACTTTTTTAGATACATAAATGAGAAAAGAAAAGTAAAACAAGGATTAGTTAGATTAAAAACAAAAAAAGGAAGGTATGTAGATGAGGATAAAGGTCTAGCTGACTGCCTCAATGAATATTTTTGTTCGGTATTTACAGCTGAAAATGAAGGAAAGGGACCTCCGTTAAAAAAAAGGATAAATTAGTCATTTATTACACGTGAGTTTACAGAGGAAGAGGTTCTATTTCAACTGTTAAAAGTAAAGACAAGTAAGTCAATGGGACCTGATGGAATACACCCAAAGCTATTAAAAGAGCTTAGTGGTGTACTAGCAAAACCATTAACAGATTTATTTAACCTATCATTGTTAACAGGAGTAGTCCCAGAAGATTGGAAGTTAGCGAATGTTGTGCCCATTCACAAGAAAGGTAATAGGGAGGAGTCGGGCAACTATAGGCCAGTAAGCCTTACTTCAGTAGTGGGGAAAGTGATGGAAACCATGTTAAAGGATAGGATTGTTGAACATCTAAAAACACATGGATTTCAAGATCAGAGAAAACATGGGTTTACTTCAGGGAGATCATGCCAAACTAATCTTATTGATTTTTTTGATAACTAAACTTTGGGTAACTAAAATTATAGATCAGGGTGGTGCAGTAGACATTGCTTACCTCGATTTCAGTAAGGCTTTTGACACTGTTGAACATAGAAGGCTTATCAATAAACTGCAATCTTTGAGTTTGGATTCCAATATTGTTGAATGGGTAAGGCAGTGGCCGAGTGACAGGCAACAGAGAGTTGTAGTCAATGGAGTATATTCGAAGCTTGGGCTTGTCACCAGTGGGGTACCTCAGGGATCTGTACTTGGACCCATTCTCTTTAATATTTTTATTAGTGATATTGCAGAAGTTCTTGATGGTAAGGTGTGTCTTTTTGCGGATGATACTAACATATGTAACAGGGTTGATGTTCCAGGAGGGATAAGCCAAATGGCAAATGATTTAGGTAAACTAGAAAAATGGTCAGAGTTGTGGCAACTGACATTTAATGTGGATAAGTGCAAGATAATGCATCTTGGACGTAAAAACCCAAGGGCAGAGTACAGAATATTTGATAGAGTCCTAACCTCAACATCTGAGGAAAGGGATTTAGGGGTGATTATTTCTGAGGACTTAAAGAATACATCATACCACTCCGCAATGACCGTCACAACTTCCCTTGGCTTGCTGCTAACAAAGGTCCATAGCACGCAGGGTTTCCAATGTGAGCTTTGGTTGCTCCACAGGGGATCACATGGACCTAACACTACCACATATTCTAACCTTAATTTCTTGGATACTTGCGCAATGTATAACAGACTTCATATAGCAACCCTATATCTGATATCTTATGACTCTTAATCTGCTCTCAATAAATGCCAAAGGGCTCAACTCCTCACATAAACGCCGTATGGCGATAATGGAAGCAAAAAAACTGAACACTCACATAGCATTTTACCAAGAAACACATTTCCAAACACTTAACACGCCCAAATTTTACTCCAAACTTTTTCCGATAGGT
The DNA here is from genome assembly GCF_036172605.1 of Pelobates fuscus. Classification (NCBI taxonomy): domain Eukaryota; kingdom Metazoa; phylum Chordata; class Amphibia; order Anura; family Pelobatidae; genus Pelobates; species Pelobates fuscus. The sequence continues at coordinate 270,413,780 of NC_086318.1, read as the reverse complement.
TACCATTGCACTTATAAAAAAAAGAAACGGGGCGTTTCTACCCTGATAAGCAAGGATGTGTCTTTTCAATTGATAAAAAAAGTTAGCGATAGAAAAGGACGCTACCTCCTGCTACAATGTATAATCAATAACGCTCATTATACGTTAGTTAACATATATGGCCCACACAATAACCACCACGTTTTTCTGGACCAAATCCTCGCCCTAACGACCGCTCACAAATTTGGAACAGTTATAATGGGGGGAGACACGAATTTCATACTGGATCAAAATTTAGACACAACCTCATCCTCCAAGATCTCACTTAAAACAACAAAACAAAGGTCCCGTTCCATCTCCCTTCTTGAAGACATCTTACAAACACACGGCTACATCGACATATGGAGAGCGTCACATCCCTTACATAGAGATTACACACACCAATCCCTAGTTCATGGCACGTATTCCAGGATTGATCGCTTTCTCGTCCCATCCTCACTCGCATCACAAATAGCCAAAACGGACATAGGCACCATCACATGGACTGATCACGTCCCTATCACACTGGAAATCATAACGCAACACCCCACAACTGGGAACCGTACCTGGAGACTGAATGACGCTCTCCTGGCCGACCACAATCTGGTGGCACAAATCTCGGAAGACCTAAACACATACTTTATCTTGAACAATGCGGGAGAGGTAGGAATAGAGACCCTGTGGCAAGCTCATAAAGCGGTCCTACGGGGCCAATTTATTAAACATGCTAGCTACAATAAAAAACTACGGACCAAGGCTTACATTGACACACACAAAGCACTAGCCACACTTACCCAAACTAATAAGCAAGCACCTTCACATGATATCACGACCCAGATTCGAGTACTACAATCGAAACTGAAGGAAAACGACATACTTGCTGTCAAAATCGAAACACAAATTCTTCAGAGACGGGAATAGAGCAGGGAAAACATTAGCAGCACAACTTAAAGCTAAATCGCTTTCATCTAAAATCACATTTCTCACTACAGGACAAGGTGACAAAATTACCGACCCACAAGCAATTGTGGAAGAATTTAACCGCTACTATAGTGGCCTATACAATTTAGCAAAATCACCCGACTGCCCCGCTCCTACACAAACCGACATAGATCTCTACCTGAACGACATCCACCTACCCGTTCTCACCTTAGAAGAAAAGCAGGCTTTACTTCAACCCTTCACGGCTCAAGAAATATCTTATACCCTCAAACACCTGCCGAAACACAAATCTCCCGGCCCCGACGGGTTTACAAACCTGTACTATTACACCTTCCATTATATCTTAGTACCACACTTGACAAAACTGTATAATCATTACTTTCAGTCAGGGACCATGCCTAAAGCTATGTTACAAGCCTACATCTCGACCCTACCCAAACCTGGGAAATCTCCAACCCAATGCTCCAATTTCCGACCAATATCTTTGTTAAATTCCGACACAAAAATTTACGCCAAATTGATAGCGAATAGGATCAATCCCATTTTGACCCGCATAATTCACAATGATCAGGCAGGCTTCGTCAGAGGCAGGCAAGGCACTGACAATACCAGGAAAATTCTCAACATATTATCCCACATTACCGCGGCCAAATCAGAGAGTCTATTGCTAGCTTTGGACGCGGAAAAAGCTTTTGACAGGCTTAATTGGAAGTACATGATATCAGTCCTACTCAAATATGGATTCCCGCAAGAGATGACTAGAGGCATTATGGCATTATATAACGAACCGCAAGCTCAGGTATCAAACTCTGGGTTCACTTCACGACCGTTTGGTCTGTCAAATGGCACAAGGCAGGGATGTCCGCTGTCCCCTCTCCTTTTCATCCTAGCGTTAGAACCTCTGGCGCTAAAAATCCGAAATGACCCACTTGTCTCAGGGATACCCATTGGGAGCTCACATTTCAAACTATCAATGTTTGCTGATGACATTCTAATTACCATCAGCAACCCAGAAACCTCTATCCCACGTCTTATGTACCTCCTAAAAAAATATGGCAAGATATCGTATTATAAGCTGAATCAAAATAAAACACAAGCTCTGCCACTCCACATACCCATAACAACGGTTGAAAAGCTACGCCAGACATACCATTTCGATTGGAGGCAGAAACATATCACTTACCTTGGGGTAAAGTTCGCACTACATTCCCACACTACTATATCCCTAAATTACGGACCACTACCGCACATATGCACTTCACTTTTCCAGTCTTGGAAACGAGTCCACCTATCTTGTTTAGGACGCATCAATGTAATTAAAATGATCCTATTGCCAAAAATTATCTATATCTTTCGCATGCTACCACTTCAAGTATTGCCACGAACACTTAAAACCCTACAATCCATAATATCTAGTTATATTTGGAATAAGAAAAAAACACGCCTACCTGTGGCCTTTCTCCAACAGATTCCATCTGAGGGTGGACTGGGGGCACCTAGAATATCAGCTTACTACGAAGCTGCTATATTGGAATCTGCTATCCGCCTTCATGCCAATAATCACACATTCCAATGGGCAGATATGGAATCAGATAAATCCAAACCGCACTCACTACTACACGTCATGTGGTCCCCTAAAATACATCGTCCTCCAAAATTATCGCTTTACCCGACCTCAGTATTAACGTTGAAATACTGGGATAAACTGTTATCATCTGCAGCAGAGAAGGGGAAGTACTGCATTGAGGCCCCTATCGAGGCGCTTATGCAACTAACACCATGGCTGTCGTTGAAACCCTGGGCATCATATGGCATTAGATACATTAAAGACCTATGCTCGGCACGGTCCATCAAATCGTTTCCTGACCTGCAGGAACAATTTAACCTACCGAATTCCCTCATATTCCAATACCTCCAACTGAAAAGTATTATAGCATCCCAGGTTTCCAGGCATCATTCGTTATTACCTCAGAGAGTAAACGGCACGCTCGCTATTATGTCTCGTTGTCACAATGCTCCACTAAAGCCCAAATCCCTTTCATTGTGTTATAAAACTATTCTAGATTACCATACCCCCCTTTCTTTTAGCTTCGCACAACAATGGGAAAAAGAGGGAATCCCTACCTTATCGAATGAAACATGGCTTCTAGCTATAAATGCACTAAAAGGTCTTACATCTTGTTATTCGCACGTAGAGGCACATAAAAAAGTGCTTTACAGATGGTATCTTACCCCCCAAAGGCTGCACCAAATCTACCCTAGCGCAAGTCCCAAATGCTGGAGATGCTTGACTACTACAGGCACTATGTTACATATTTGGTAGGGATGTACGGGAATTAAACCACTATGGGCGAGAGTCCAGCGACTATTGCACCAACTAATATGACACACAACAACCCTCACACCTGACCTAGCACTTCTGCTCCTCTTCCCCACTCAATGGACACAGATAAGAAAATAGCCTCTATTATAATTTTAGCGGCCCGCCATCTACTGGCTCAACATTGGAAGAGTACTGTTTGCCCCCCTAGACAGGAGCTCATAGACAGGATAAATATGTACTACAAATATGAATTGCTTTCAGAGGACTCTTATACTAAGAGAAGCCAGACAGAACAGCTGTGGAGGCCTTGGGTCGATATCCTGGACAGACATTCAGCTCATAACTTGCCCATATGATCCTGATAGGTTACATAGAACAGCACCACATACGACTTGGTAAGCACGCCTCCATGACACAGACATAACAAACGATCGCTAATCAGAAGTATTAAGTGATGAATTATGATAATGTGGATAACAGGAATATTTAACCTTTAACTAAATGTGGAATATGTATGCGACTGGGTCGTTGCCTAATTGCCTAAGTGCCTAAAAGTAACTAATTTTAGATGACCGCCCAAAGACAAATGTTGATTGTGATGCATGTTATATAGAGTACGCTATGTAGGGTATATTGTATAATACTCTATAGTACGCCATATAAGGTATATTATATAAAACACTGTAAGATATTGTGATTTATTGCCGATGATGTATGACCCCACCCCCTCACCCTCCCCCTTCTTTATTCTGTATCCCTACCCTTTATATCTTCCTGAAAATAAAAATCTTAAATTTCAAAAAAAAAAAAATAATATCAGGAAGTATTACTTTACTGAGAGGGTAGTGGATGCATGGAATAGCCTTCCAGCTGAAGTGGTAGAGGTTAACACAGTAAAGGAGTTTAAGCATGCGTGGGATAGGCATAAGGCTATCCTAACTATAATATAATGCCAGGGACTAATGAAAGTATTTAAAATACTGGGCAGACTAGATGGGCCGAATGGTTCTTATCTGCCGTCACATTCGATGTTTCTATGTTTCTATATTCACCCAGACCACTTCAGCTCAATGGGTGCCAGGTCCCTCAGGTTTTAACCCTTCAGATGCAAACATAGCAGTTTCAGAGAAATATATATATATTATTATTATTATTTTATTATTTTTTTATTATTTATATAGCGCCATCACATTCCGTAGTGCTGTACATTGGGTGGACTAACAGACATGTAATTTTAACCAGACAATTGGACGTACAGGAACAGAAAGGTGGAGGGCCCTGCTCAATGAGCTTACATTCTAGAGGGAGTGGGGTATAGTGACACAAAGGGTAAAAGTAGGGGTACGAGGTAGGTTGTTAGAAAAGTATTCATTGAGGGCTTAGTAGGTAATTTTTGACAGTTGCAGGAGAGGAGTCACTGCTTACAGTTTAACTGATATGCTTTCTTGAAGAAGTGAGTTTTCAATGATTTTTTGAATGCGTAGAGACTGGGTGAAAGTCTTACGGAGAAGGGAAGGGCGTTCCACAGAAGAGGTAATATAGATATACATATAATATATACATATATTAGAAAACATTGATTGTTTGGTATAAAACTCTACTGGGAAAAACAGTAAACTGACCAGGGGTAAGTAGATATAGTGAAAATAGAAAATGAGAAAGGCAAAATATAAATAGGATATAACAAGAATGGGAAAAAAAATATAGAAATAGGTATAGACCTTAGTTCGTAATAGATCTACTAAACAGTGATATCATGGACATAAAAAAGTCTAAAATTAGACATAGAAAATAAAACTCAAAATCAAAAATCATAAATGTATATTGCACATAAATCAAGGTCCATCTGGGTAAGACACCTAAACGTAGGTAAATAAATAAATAAATAATAGTCTGTAGCTGTATCAGCTAAGAATGATCCCAGAAAAATTACCTACTATGAAACAAGCAGGAAATTATACTGGTAAAGCTGATTAAGATTATATAGTATCAGTCTTGTATTCTAAAATAAAATACAGACTGATACATAAATTTTAGGAAGATACAATCTAAATCAGGATAATGTATCATAAAAAAAACTGCAGAGTGCTTGAAGTACATAGAGTCTGTTCTAAATTCTATAATAAAAAATTCCCAGATTTTACTATTAACATGACGTAAAGTCATGATTTTATTAAAGACACAGAGGCTCCTATTATGCATATCTCTTTCTTTATTACTCTCAGCAGCAAAGATAGAGAAATATAAATATATCAAAATGAAAGAAAAAACTGTATAGGCACACAGGCAACCAATCACATAACAGAGGAAGTGACTATAAAAGGCCTGTGTCTCCCACAATCCCCTTCTTTCTTGCGAACCGAAGACCAGGAAACATGAACGTCATCACACCGGTAAGAACAGGAAACAGAAACAAACTGAACTTGAAGCTACAAAAGAGAGAGAAATATGGTAAAAATCCAAACTCCAAACTGAAACTCAACAAATAAAATTTGGCAGGAGCAGTCTAGGAACTCAAACCTAGAATATAGAAAATTACCATTAGTACCAAACCATAGAAACTTGAAACCTCATCAGTAAATATACACAATAAATATATATATAATAAACAGACTGGATTGCAGCATACCTGAAAGTCCAACAGCATCTCATCCCAAAACCCAACACCGGGAGGGTGGGTGGGAATAATACTCGCCTCCGTGTCTTTAATAAAATCATGACTTTACTTCATGTTAATAGTAAAATCTGGGAATTTTATTAAAGACACGGAGGCTCCTATTATGCAAGTTCAAAGCTGAGCCACCATATGAGATGCAATGTGATCAATTGGCCTGAAGTAGAAAATCACTAAACTGGATTATTGCCACCGGACAACAGCCCGTAAGGTATCCTCCAAACGACAACTGCCCTCCGAGGCCTTTGACATCATACCTCCATGTACCAAGTGGGATGTAACAAACGACATGTCGATACCGGCCAACAAGGCAGTCATAAAACCAATCGCGCCAATGTAGGAGTGGACACCGGTAGGTGGGGAGCGTGGAAGGAAAAGAACAAAGTGCACGGTACGGAGAACGTAGTGGCTGCGTAACCTCCAGGTAAGTCTTCAGACACTCCACCGGCCATAGTGTCAAAAACGTCCTGAACGTAGTGTAACAATTCCAGCTCCAGGTGGCCTAGCAAGGTGAATCCTCTACATAGATGACCTACAAAGGATGTCGACCGAAATTCCCAAAATCCAATGTCGAGGGTTAGATACGGAAACCAGTGTTGGTCTCACGCTTCCTACGGACCACACTTGTCATGATGACCGAAGGCTGATCGATTACCCGGCGTCCATGTGATACAGAGGAGATGGGGAGTTGATCGCGGAACATCCAAGATAATCCAAGCACCCCGAAAGTAGTCACGTCATCCAGTGTAGAAGGCCTTGGTCCACTAAGAGTGTTCCCATTCGGTCTAGAAGGGCTCTGAACGCTTGGGATCAAACCTGGGCAAACTATCGCCATTCTCAGTAATCGAGGGAACCATGGGCGCGCCCTCCGCAGAGTAGCAATCAACACCAACGCAACCTAGTGCTGGGCCAATTGCAAGAGCCGGCGAGCAACCAAATCGAATGGAGGGAAGGCATACATCCAAGTATCCGGTCAATCCTGAATGAATGAGTCAATCACTACAGTCGATAGGTACCATCCTCCAGCCGTAAAACTTCGGCAACTAGGTGTTAAGGCAAGATGCCAACAGATCCACCTCGAACAGCTTCCACAACCGTTCCAAACCTGGAAAAACGCTGAAGCGTGTAAGCGTCAGTCTCCAGAATCTCTTGAATAATCGTGAATTCCAATCGGCCCTAGAAGTGTCCAGGCCTGGAATGTGTTCTGCTGTCACCGGGTCATTGTGAAGACAAAATTGCCAGAGGTCCTATGCCACAATTAGCCACGTGCGCGGCTTCATGCCCCCTAGATGGTTGATGGAACTCATCGCTGACATATAGTCCACCCAGAGGATAACGCAGCTGTTCGCGTGACCGGGGCAACATGGCGAAAAGCAAAAGGCTCCCGCCAAGAGTTACATGCAGTCGATGTGCAACATCTTCCCAAACTCGGACCACTTGTCTCTGCAAGAAAAGGTTCATGGCTCGCAGAGTGTCCTGCTGATCCAGGCCTCCCAATGAGCCAAGACATAAGATCAATCTCTTTCTGGAGCCATCGTCCAACTTCCGCCTTGCCACATAAGAGTGACCTGGACAGAGAGAGGAATCCTTCTGACTTGAAGGGGTTGAAAGTAAGGAGGTCCTAGAGATGTAGCCTGGATGGAACTCGTAGGCAGGTCGGGTACCCTCACTAAACGCCTGATCGGCAGGTCCACTGCTCTAAGAGTCCATATCACTACTTTCGTCATGGCTTTCTTCCTGTAGCTAGGGAGGAACAAGCACTGCCTGAAATAATTACACTGTAAACCCAAGAAACTTCACCACCTGTGAGGGATACAGAAACTGACTTCCCAAGTGCTTAGAAAAAACAAAAACCCCAAATCTGAAGCACCGTAATCGGCTAGTTGACATGCAACCGAGAGTGGTACCCTGACAGGGTCATGACCAGGATGTAGTCTAGGTAGATATTCAGATGGATACCCCTAGTACCCCCCAGAAACCGATGAGAGACCGAACAGAAGCCATTGAAAACTTTGAACGTTTCCTTCTCCAGGCAAAGAAACAGAAAAAATCCTTGGATTCCTTGTTTATAGGAACCGTGATGCAATGGTCCTTCAGTTCCAGATTGGCAAACCAATCTGATGCCCGGAGATGATCCCGAAGGCAGTGGATACCCATCATATGGAAGTGTTGGTACCAAGGGAAAAATATAGAGAGGTCAGGGAAGAAGCGCAGGGTGAAACCCTCCTCCCTGCTAAGGTACCAAGATTAGGCTGGCCTGAAGCTCGGTAATCGCACGGCAACTCTTGGATCGCCCCTAACGCGAGCAGATCGCAGGTCTCCGTGGAGAGCAACAATTCCTGTCCCCCTGACAGGCAAGTGCTATGGGGACAAAAATGCTGAACAGGTTAGGATAGAAAAAACTCTAGACGGTAGCCCCGCACCGCTCTGAGAGACCATGAGCCTATAGTCAAGGCAGCCCATCCATAATAAAAATCTGGGCCAAACCTGCCCACCACCCATCCTCGAGGATGAGGGGAACAATGGGTATCCATCAGAAGGGCATCCGCCCGACGTGTTTCCACGAGGGTGGTAGGGATTTAATGTTTTCCCCCTTGATGTGGAGGAGTGTGGAGGCTAGGGTTCATGGAAATCCCGTAAAGGGAGGAGAAGGAGCCTTGACATGTTCGGAACGAGTCCCTGAAATCACAGCCAGACGTGCGGCTCCTGTCACGCCCGGCCTCACCAAACTTTGGAGAAAAAATCCATTCCCATTTTCCTGGGGTTTTTCAATAGCTGTGAATGTCTCCCAGTAGTACCCCAGTTCCTTAACAAAATTCTGCTCCCGAACAGCAGCCCTTCAGCTGAGTGACCGGTTCGGAGATGGCCATATTCACCAATTGGGGCCAACCTTCAAAAGAATCGCCTTCTGGCGTTCGGCCATTACAGCCATAGAAATAATGGCACTAGTGCCAATAGTTGATGCACCTGGCCATTCAAGTAGTACGTACACCTTGTACAAGAAAAGGGGTGGGGGCCCTAGCGTGTCCATAAGTAAAACTGAAATTCTCCAGGGAGAAGTCAGATCTAGTGCGGTTACCAACCTGATTCGTTTAAGAACTGGGGATTACCCCGAGGACCCAAAAGGGGTCAGACCCCTAACACCCGCCTGAGCGGGAGTACCTGAACTGGGGCAGTAGCCCCAGTAAGGGTCGCCATGGTGGGGGAACCATCCTACCATAACCTCAGAATCCTTCTCCTCACTCCGGTCGGCGACCGACCTCTTATCACGGGGACTAGCCCATATTCATCGTCTGGTCTTTTTTGCCCAACCAGGGGCTCATTTGCGCGGTGGGAGCACACCATCTTTGACTGCCTCAGCGAGTCCATCATAACAGGCAGGACCTGCATCAAGGAGTGGGAGACGAGGAGATAAGCCTCCGCCATAGCTTTACGGGCCCTGGGCGAGGCAGGGCAGAAGGGGGGGGGGGGGGTGCCCATACCCAGGAGAGCAGGGCTAGCCACAGGAGGCACTAAGGGAGCTTGTGTCAAAAAAACTGGGAAAGCGAAGACGACTCCGTTCCCAGGGCTGAGGTAAAAAAGCTCCTTGGCATGGAATATGCTATATTTGAGACTAGTAAGGCCTGACAAACTTCCCAGAGGTCACAGTCTCCCCAGTTGCACCTGAGGAAAATCATCAGAATGGCCCTCAGGCCCATCACCCTCAGTCTGCAGAGCAAGATGGGTTAACATATAAAAGATAAAAAGTAATGTATATTTGACAAAGCAGACTTGTAAGCCTGTAACCCATATAGGTCTAAAGGAGAATATTTTAAGAAATTTTAAACAAATAAAATAAACAGTCAGAAATACATTGTAAGATGCATTCTATGCACAACAAGAAAAAATAAATAAGTATGCACCTAGCAGGACAGGGTTGAGTAACCCACAGGAGAGAAAAAGGTTAATAGGCATACAAATAATAGCAACACAGAATACCTGAACAGTGGTGTGCCCAGGAAAAGATTTAGAGGCTGGCAGGGTGAGGAGGAGGAGGGCCGGGTAAGGGGAGAGGGAACCCTGCAAGCTCGCGGTAAAATCGCGCCAAAAAACTCCAGTCCAAGATGGCCGCCGCACGAGGTTTGGAGGAGCACCTCATGGAGAGCAAACAGCAGGAAAGGTCGCATGCACACTTCCCATGCGGCCGACCTATCTGCATCAGGGAGCCACCGCTGAAATGAGCGGAGGCTCGCAAGTGCCCGACCACAAACCCACATGGCCACCCACAGGAGGCAACCCATGACCCGAGGAGAGGGGCGGGGGAGGGGGAAAACGGCAGGGGAAAGGCTTGACCGGTCGGGAGGGGAGAATCCCAGCGGGGCACACCACACAGGCATAGGATAGGGCAACAAGTTAAGTAAAAGCCCCAAACAGCACAGTAAAATATATGCAATATAATAAATATACAATAGCCAGCATAGCAGAGCAAGTGAGTACTTATCTGGTCTGAGAGCAGCAAAGAAAGAGGGGGATTGTGAGAGACACAGGCCTTTTATAGTCACTTCCTCTGTTATGTGATTGGTTTACTGTGTGCCTATACAGTTTTTTCTTTCATTTTGATATATTTATATTTCTCTATCTTTGTTGCTGAGAGTAATAAAGAAAGAGACATGCATAATAGGAGCCTCCGTGTCTTTAATAAAATACAGAGACATGGTGCTCTCTGATAGAGATTTTATTGAAAAAGATAAAATGCACTCACAAAAGGGTTCAAAATGTTGGCATATCGTACTAAGTAGCTTACAGTCCAGAAAAATCCTAGTAGGGGGAATCTGCCTGTACCCTTTGCAAAGGTCAATGGTAGTCAGATATCGTCCCCTGGCTCATACACTCTGGGCATCGGGTAGGCATCGGTCACCGTCTTGTCATTTAACTGCCGATAGTCCACGCAGAACCGGGTGGGCCCATCTTTCTTTGGTACCAGGACTACTGGGGACGCCCATGGACTATCGGAGGGTTCAATCACTCCTAACCTTAACATCTCCTGTGTCTTATTCCTCATTCAGGCTCTGACGACTTCAGGGATCCAGTAGGGGGGCTGTCTGAGCAGGGCTTGTCTGGGTGTCTCTACCCAATAGGTGGCTAGCGTGGTGAAACCTGTTTCTTGGGAGAATGTTGGTCTCTTACTGGCGATTAGTTGGCTTACTTGCTCCCTCTATGTGGGCGTTAGCCTGTCTCCTAGTTTTATCTGACGGAAGGGATCGGTCTGTGGCTTCCTTTTCAATAGATCAGGTAAAAGTAGGCTGTCTGGGTCGTCTGTGGCTTGGGTGCATACCGCCGCTATGTCTTCCGGCCTTTCTTGATACTCCTTGAGCATGTTGACATGGAAGGCTTTACAAACCCTCTCATCTTTGTCACTGGCAATTACATATGTGGTATCTCAGAGTTGGTCTATCACCTTGTAAGGGCCCTGCCAGGCTGCCTGCAGTTTGTCTTGTTTGGTGGGTTTTAATACAAATACTTTTTTCTCCACCTGGAACGTACGTTGGCGGGCACCCTGATCGAACCATACCCTCTGTCACCCCTGGGTCCCGAAGCTCCACTAAATATGATACTATAGGGGTTCCCTCCTCTTCCGTGTCTCCCTCACAGTATTTCCTAATGAGATCCAGGGGGCCTCGCACCCTTCGCCCATATAGCAGCCCCTGAGATCCAGGGGGCCTCGCACCCTTCACCCATATATTTCTTTAGGGAACCCCACTCTGGTGAATATCCTGACTAATGCACTGGAAAAGGTGTCCGCCTGGATATTGGGCAGAGCGACGGCTTCAGGGTAGTGGGTGGCATAGTTCACCATGGTAAGTATAAATTGTTTACCGGATGGACTAGGTCTTTTGAGGGGCCCCACCAGTTTGTCTGCTATCTGGCTGAACGGCTCTTCTATGATTGGCATGGATAGCAGTTTCACTTTGGGGTGATCTCCCCTCTTCCCTACCCTCTGACAAACATCGCAGGTCCGGCAATAGTGTCGCACATCCGCGGAGACCCCCGGCCAAAAGAAGTGCTGGGTTACTTAATGGGATGTGCGAGTCATTCAAGTGTCCTGCTGGTGGGTTGCACTCCGTGGTGCGGTCTTGGGCACGGGTGGTGACAGGATTGGCAGATGCGGCAGGAGCATAGGCGGAGGTGAGTGGCCCAAGGTCGTTGCCCAACAGGACTTCTGCTGGGAGATTGTCCATGATCCCCCCATGCACAGTGCCAGATCCGGCCCACCAGTTGAGATGAACCGGGCAGTGGGAAGCCAATATATGGCCCCTCCGGCTACTCGAACAGCAACAGTTTTTCCGGTGCGGTCATTGTTGTTGACCAAGTGTCGCTGTAGAAGGGTTAACATGGCCCCAGTGTCTCATAGGCTCTGGGCCGGTTGCCCATTGACTAGGACCTCTTGGCGGTGGTGTTGCCTTTTGTCTTGAGCGCCCGCCTGGATGGGGTCAGCCTCATACAAGACCCCTAGATATTCCTCGGACTCAGGTTCAGCTTTCAAACAGTGGGCAGCTGGGGTAGGCTTGTGATCGCCCCCAGTTGGATCTGGGTGGTTCAAGGGGTCAATTGTTGCGGATGTGTCCCAGTTGTTGGCAGCCATGGCACCTGATCCTGCATTGGTTCTGCTAGAACCTAGGAGGTCCAGAATAGCGGGCAGGGGCTGAAGGAACCAGAGCACAGAACTCTGGTCTAGGAGGGGGTCTTACAGGGTCGGGGCGAGGACGCACAGCGGTCGGTTCTTGGCACTTGGAATCAGTATATTCATCAGCCAATTGAGCCGCGTCCTGCAAGGTGAGTGGCCGTCTATCCTGTACCCACTCTTTCAGGCCCAGTTGTAAAGATCCTAGGAAATGTTCCAGTAGAAAAAGCTGCAGAACCTCTTCCTCTGTTGCGGCTTGACTACCCTCCACCCAATGCAATGCAGTTTGGTGCAAATTTCAGGCCCACTCGGAATAAGAATCCCCTTATTTCCTCTTTGACTCCCTAAACCGTCGCTGGTATGCTTCAGGGGTTACAGCATACTGGAACAGCAATGCCTCCTTCACAGTGGCATAATTGGTGATGTCCGCAGTAGGGATGGCATGAAAAGCCTCATTGGCTTTACCTGACAATTTTCCAGATAAAATGGTACCTGGGGGTACCTGATGTAGCTCACATTGCTATTCAAAATCTGCCAAACATCTGTCAATTTCCCCATCTGTTTCTTGAAATTATTTAAAGGCTGCAAATGGTACCTTTTTCCATTCGCTGTGGTTCACAATTGGTAACACCGCTGGACTTTCGGGCCTCTGTGTGGTTAGTACATGGAGTTGATAGGCCCTTTTCTCTCTAGCCTCTTCCATTGCTGCTTTGAGGAGTTGGGTGACCAGTTACGCAGAGGTATTTTGTCCATAGAGTGCAAGCCTCTGTTGAACTATTTGCTGGATCGTGTCCTCCTCTCCGTTCGGTAGATTTGGTTCAGCCATAGTGATGGTTTGGTCCAATTCGACCAGCTCTGCTATCTATTCCCGTCGTGGTCGGTTACTAGCCGGGCATCCACAGCTTCCCAGCAAGTATTTCAAAGTCAGCTGCTTCAGCCTCTCATACTGAATCTCCATTAGTGCAGTACCTCCTCTGGGAAGACAGGACCATCCCGTCGCTGCCACCAAATGTTACCCCGATGAGTAGAGGGTGTCCTTCTCCTGAGTGTGAGGGTTATTCACAGCATTCCAGCAGGCATCCAAGTAGAGAAGCTCTTACAAGAGCTAGTGTGATAGCCATATAGCAGTTTCCCTCCAATAAGAGACAAGACTCTAGACTGAGGGTAAAGTAAGAACTGAAGGTTTAATGGCACAGCTGCTCTTTTATATAGTTTTTCCCCACAATGTTACCGCCCAGGTTTTACACTTAAACACTCCTAGTTACTGTACACAAGCCCTCCCCTCTGTTTGGGAGATAATTGAGTTAATTACTGTATCAACTCAATTATCTCCAAACGAAAAATATTTATTTTCACCCAAAGTACAGAAAACACAGCAAAACATGACATATCCCCATAAATTACATCCCCTGATAGCCCTGATCTCGGTGAACAACATATCCAAAAATCACCCAGATCAGGGCAGGGGTTCAGGAAATTCCTGGAAGTCTCTTTTGACCGACTTCATGCACATTTTCATGCCGAAAACAGTTCCAGAGAATTAGGCTGTACGGCCGGTCTATTTTCAATGTCTACAGGTGCCGTTCGTGCACAAAGTCCATGTTGAAGTGCCGTTCGAATTGTCAAATGGTGTTTGACTCCAGTCAACGAGTCAAAGTCCAGAGAAGGTAACGTTTCAGCGGTGTTCGTGCCGTCTTATGTCCGATTTGAGTTTCATGAACTCAACGACAAAACACCGCTGACCTCGTTCAACTGAATAAAATGGCCGCCGTCACGTGTTCGAATGGCGAATGGCGGCCACTTCAACTACTTCGACACTTCGGCTGTATCCGAAGTGCCACTTTGAAGGTGTAGATCTGTTCCAACAGTATTTAAAGAGGCAGAAACAGTGCCTTAGAGGCAGGGGCCATAATCACAAGGCAAAAGTCTGGCCATTAGTACAATAAATGTGAATCTGTTACAGATGAATGGTTTAGATGAACAAGAGTTTAAAATTCAGGGACAGAGGGTCTGTCACACCTCCACTGAAAAAAAAATGCATTCTTAAATAAATGAATGTTTTCATTGTGGATATATCTATTAAATAGGGATTCTTCTTATTTAGTTTTTTTTATTATTTGGGAGTGTCCTTTTAACAGTGATAGAGAGTAGAAATGCTGATAGTTAGCCGTTTGAAGCTGCAAGTCAGTGTCCATTTATATAAAAACAACTGATTTCGTTTTGGTGAACAGGTGTTTAGGAGGATGTATCCTACAAGGCTGTGCACTCTCAATTGTTCTTAAATTGTTGACATCTTACAATGAGAGGATGACAGTGGTGTGTAGTGGTTATGGTGCTTCAAGTGCTTCTATAAAGGGTTACTCAAACCACCATGACCACTTCTGCTTTGTGAAGTGATCATGGTGGTAGGAGTCTGGATGTGCAGTGTTTTAGCTTGTGCCCCCTCCATTCCCTCCTTACACCTTCCACCTTTACACCTATTCTGTCCATGAAGTTTTATTATAACTCCCTCCATACTCCCTCTCCCTCTGTTCTTGAGATGGCTAAATGGCCCATTTAAAGGCTTCTCTATGAGAAGCTCTTGACTGGACCTCTCCGCGGCTGCTGTGATGACAGGTCGGAGCATTTAAATGTAAGTTAAACTATATCATATATATATATATATTTTTTTAAACAGTCATAATGGTTGGAGTAACCATTTAAGTACAGGAACACAAAATTCAGTTTTAAGCTCATTTGAGTAGGAAGTTTTTATTTTGTTTTTGATAAAATGTAAACTACTTGTCGTCAGTTATGCCCATTCCATGTTTGTAAAAGTCTGCAGAATATGTTGACACTATATAAATAAAAAAATATTATACATAGAGCATATATCAGCTTAATAAATAATGTTAAATATTTTAATGAAATATAATTTTGCATGAACTTTGAAAACAATATGCTTACATTATAACAGAAGGATCACTTCCTTGTTGACTCAAGTGAAAAGACAGTGCAATCAAAAGACCACAGAAAGCTGAAAAGATGGCAGGTATATATTGACTGTCCCAAGGTTCCTATGGACAAAACACAAAACAAAATTAACTAAGTATATTATCAATTAATTGTTGGATATTTAAGATGTTAACTTTACTTATACATATCTTTAAGGAACACTTCAGGAAACATAACTACTGCAATGCACTGTACTGGTTATGATGTCAGCTGTGCCCTGATCCCTCTCCATTGTAAGGAGTCATTTCTTTTTAGAACAGTTTGACTTAGAATGGGGTCCATGGGGTTAAGCTCCACATCTCCTCTACAGATCGGTGAGAGCTGGAAGACCCTGCTCAGAAGTGTTTGTAAGATCCTCTGAGCTAAACCCTGCATTGACTGTCAATGACCTAAGTCAAAGAATCATATAGTCAAATAGTTTTACAGTCAAATAGTTCTAAAATGGTTTGGCTCCTCACGTAATTGTGTAGAGCAAGCACCCAGGCACATCTGGAGAAGAAAACAGAAGAAGAAGAAGAAGAAAACAGACAGCGCCAAATACTCAACTATGGATACAAAATAAAGAAATACACGTATAAGGTTCAAACCTAATATTTTGAATAAGAAGTTCAATAAATTTCTCAAAGAGAGATTCTTTAAGGTAGCAATAAAACCTGCTGGAGACAATGTCTTTTGGAGGTCAGTCTGTTATTTTCCTTGATGAGCAAATGATCAGATCTTTATGTAAGACGAGAGGGCAATCAGTTCTTGTTCTGTTATGGATGTCTCATATGGAATGTAAACACAGAGAAAAAACAAGTGTTACCCAGCATATGCAACGTTCTAATTTCTATAAGGGTAAAAACACACTCCCAAGTGGAGAGCCTCCAGTCAGCTCTTAGCGCTTAGAGCAGCTTATAATACCCGCCCACAAATATGTCATAAGGTGTACATTTTCAGTGCTCACAGTGCAATCGGCATATGTAATGAATAAAACAAATATAGTAGTTTATTCTTGGAATGATTACCATTCTAAATTCAGAATGAAATTTATGTACATCTTTGAGAGCATCATATGCTCTATGACAAGCTTCCCCAAACTCTGGCCCTCCAGATGTTGCTGAACTACAACATCTGAGAGTTTGGTGAAGCCATCAGCTTGGGTGGTTTGATCTCCACCAAGGATATATAAAGATAGATGAGAAAAAAGGTGCATATTAACGCCAAAACGCGGGTCTAGTAGGTGCCATGGATGTTAACTGAGAAAACCAATATAGTTTACTCTCTAATGCCGGGTAATAATATAATCACCTAGGAGACTCTTAGATACATAAGGGGACTTCCATGAAGCAGTAAGGAAGGTTGAGATTAGACAAATGTTAGTTTAGCTCCAAGTGAACTGGGGGAATCTGAGTACAGTGTAAAGAGGATTATGATGTAAGCTGAGGGGAGGAGATGTGTGGGAGGTTACTAATCCCAGATTGGATACTGTACTAATTGTTGAAAACTCCTCCCTTGCTTGCTTTATAAGGCACTGTGGAATAAAGATTGTTAGTTCTGCTCCTGAAACTGTGTGTCGTCCAGTTATTGGGATTGCTGCTGGGATATTGCTGTATTATTTTACCTGCCGGAAACCTTGCTTGTGGATTTACAATTGCCTTGTTCCTGAGTCTCCCTTGGATTATAAGCGGAGATAACCTGGAGAATATTGTATCTCAACTACAGTCATTAAAAAGAACTGTTAAATGAGGTTTTACTAGGCATTCTCGCCTAAATAATAATAATTTGTTAATCCATCCAGACCCAGAGATTTGTGTTTTGGAAGAGTACGGATGGCTATACGGATCTCATCTTTCATGAAAGGAGAAGTTAAGGATTGTATCTTGAGTTGTGTCAATTGAAGTAGGGAGACTTCCTCTAAAAAAAACAATGATGTTGCCTGGCATTGGTGGTCCAAATTCCTCTTTTCTGATGAGAGCAACTTTTGCATCTCATTTGGAAACCAAGGACCCAGAGTCTGGAGGAAGAATGGAGAGGCACATACTGCAAGATGATTGAAGTCCAGTGTGAAGTTTCCACAGTCTGTGTTGATTTGGGGAGCCATGTAATCTGCTGGCGTTGGTCCATTTAGTGTTCCTTGATCTAAACATTAAAATTCTTGAGGATGGTAAAGTTGAAACTGAACTTTTCATAAAAGATACATGAACCAACAGTTTGCTTAATTGGACAAGCTACCATCCAGTAAGATTTAAATCAGGAATACCATTTGGCGAGTATTTACGTGCAAGACACAACTGTTCAAATGAAGCAACCTTCCAATTGGAAGCCAAGACATTAAGGATTATTTTCAAACAGAAGGCAAATCCCAATAGAATCCTAAAATGTGCCTACCGACGAGGAATGACAATAAATAGGAGTGAAAGCCTAAGAACCATCAAACCAAGGGCTGAAACAAAGTTGACCCGTTGTATAGGCACAAATGATCTCTATTGGGATTCAATACAAAAAATAATGTCACACAATTCGCCAATTTTGCAACATGACACAGACCTAAATGACAATATTGGTAATTTCCCCCAAATAACAGCACATAGGGCAAAAAATCTTATAGATCTTTTGGTCCATAGCCACACTGAACCCATGAAATCACCACAATCAACCTGGTTAACACAAACAACTGGAATCTACTGGTATGGACACTGCAAGGCATGCCAATTCATTAAATCCACGAAAATGGCGATCAGCTTCAAAACAAAAAGGAATATAAAATCAAGGTCAACTTGAATTTAATCACTTGTAGCTGTGTCATCCAATATGTAGGTAAAACTTACCAGCAACTAAAACGTAGGGTGCTACAGCACATATGTTCTATTACAAATCCAAATATATCCACCCCAGTAACAAACCATGTTCGCAATTAACATCAGGGCGACCCCACACACCTTACGGTCCAAGCACTGGAGAAACTCACCTTGAATACTAGAAAGGGGAACTTTAACACAATTTTACTCATGAAAGAGTTAAGATGGATTTACCATCTAAAAACACTATCACCAGATGGTCTTAACGAAGAGTTTAATTTTACTCCCTTCATACACCAGTAAAGGCATTAATTCAGCTAACTAGGAACATAGCTATTTCTCTTTAAGATTATTTACTTATTACTACAGTGTTGCAATACTACTTCTAACCAAATGTAAGTAAATATTATTTTCAACAGCTACTATCTATCTTTAGTTGTGGACGAACACACTATAGTTTGGCATAATGTTGACTTCAATATCTTTATTAACCTCCTTATTATCTTATAGTTTTTTCTACTTATGATGAATACATTTGCACCTATATTATTAACATACTACAGCTATAAGACCAGTGATTTCTGTATGGTTGATAACATCTCTTGGAAGTATCCAATTGCGGATCATTGAACAATAATGAAATTTTTTCCCTCCCGTGGCTCCTGTTGAGTGCCACAAGGAGTACATAATTGTCTCTTTGGGTTTCTAACCGACATGTAGCTAGAATTGAATATACTATTCGGTATACGACCATTAATACTTTCTTGCTGGTGGTACAGAAACCATTATATAACATATTCTCAACACAATGAATCTTAAGGAAAATCAGTATTACTATATCTTTCACATAATTTGGAAGGGGTTCTGGTGATTCTCATAGTAACAATATAAGAAAGACTACTTTGGACCTATTATTTATTGTGGAGGCGGTAAGAGTTTATTACCACCTGTTTAGGAGTTGCTGGCACCTTTATCCAAATTATTTGGACAACCATTATCCAAATATTTACTTCTGTGCACCCAGTAAGGTCACTCTGCGATCTATTTGGTCCACAATGCGCTAAATGGAATTGAAGTTAATAATGAAGAAAAACTCAAACCATTAGTTATACACCTTTTATAAGAGGTTAATATTTAACTTAGCTAGAATGTTCCTAACAGATATATACCAGACAATGACTCTACGCTTGACAAGTTTCAAAGGAGTTCAAAAGAACAATTACTTCCCAAGGTTATATCTTAAAAAAATCTCAATAGTCCCCTTTACTTAGATTAGTGATAATCTAACTTTAAGTTTATGTTATTTCCAGTTATTTTCTCAATCAAAGAGATCTCCCCCCTCCGAGAGTTACGTCACCATACACGTTCTTTGAACTCACCAATTAGGAACTGCCACATCTAACCAATGAAAGAACGTCTTCTCATATTAAAATCAGATGCAATGTACCGACCGGTTCCCCTCTGACGAGCCAGGTCGGGCGAAACACGCGCGTCAAGGGTTCTCAGCGTGCCACTCTTATGATCTAGAGTTCAGCACACAGACTTTCGACCACGCCACCTTGTATCATTATTTAAATTATTTATTTAATAATTTATTTACTTTATTTTCTGTGGATATTTTCAAAATCAGTATATAGTAGCAAGTGGGACCAGAGATAGGTGCCCTTGAAGGCACAGGGGGATTATAGCCCTAGCAACAGCTTAGTGTCAGTTCTTTCCTTAGAACTTTGTCCAATAATTATTTTTAAAGATCGATCACAGAAACTAAGAGCTACCGATAGACCAGATCGGTGCACTTGAAGTCACAGGGGGTTTATATCCCTAGCAACAGCTGAGAGTCAGCCTTTTTCCTTAGGACTTTGTCCAATAGATGTAAAAAATATTGAGAGACCGATTGCGTAAAGTGTACATTAAGAGCTACTGATAGACCAGATCTATTGAAGCTCTATCACGGAATAATAACTATTAGATAGTTAATTACCAGAGCACAGTTTCTATTTTGTTACAGTCTGTTTATTTAGTGGGCACAATACCATACCAGCCAATATCTATTCCTAAAGCCATTCTGTGCACAAGCCAAGCCACCTGTGGGTTGTCCATCAGTCCAGTGCAGACTGGCATTTATTCCAATAGTTTACCAGCATTTCCAGTATTTTGGTTTGTTGATAGACACTCACGGCAGGTTATAGTATTTTAGTGCAGGCAGGCTGTATCGACATTCATACAGATTCCTCAGCCTACTATTTTCATGTAATGCACCGTTTCTGGTATATCTACACAGAATCTGAATGATTCCATGTACTAACTGTACCCTCCTAATTACTGTTACTGTCTAGTTTTACTATAGTATATTATTTTGCTACAGTTTGTCTATTTAGCGGGTACAATACTATACCAGCGGGCATTTATTCCAGAAGCTAAGCCGCCTATTGATTGCCTATCAGTCCTGTGGAGACTGACATTTATTCCAATAGTTTACCAGCACTTTCAGCATCTTGGTTTCCTGACAGGCACCTACAGCTTATGTCAGGTTATATTATTTTAGTGAAGGCAGGTTGTATCAACATTTATTAGGATTTCTTAGCCTAAAATTTTCACGTAACATATTTAAGCTGTTCACATCTGTTCTGTTCATACTGACACTTTTTGTAGAGCATCCCCAGGACTAATAGGGTATTAGTATGTTAAATATTAGGGTCTCCAGATTCTTGTCAATCACTAATACTAGGGACATCATTAGACAATATCTCAGCTGGCATTTGACATACTTAAACTTTTTTGAAATCTTCATCCGAAGTGTCCATACTTTTGGACTGTTTGTTTTTATACCACCAGGTTACTCTCAATAGGGTACCATTTTAGCACCTACTTTAGGTTCACGTTATGTACATTAGCATGCATGTTTTTTTCTTCACTATATATATTTATAATAAAATGTGTTTCTTTTTTTTTTTCATTCTTACCAGTCAAGTGCTTTGTCTGATAGTTATTCTTTTTGCAGACCCAGACATTTAAAGTCCACTACCATACTATCTAGGTACACCGCCTATGCTCTTTTACATGTTATTGCTCTAAAACACTCACATTTGTATTCAGCAATGTCTCACAAGTAAAACAGTACCCTCCTGTAAAGGTTTTAGCGAGTTTTGGAAAGTTACAGGGTCAAATATAGGACTTGCCCATTTATTTTGTTTACCCATTCATATATGTCGGATTGGTTATGGTGCCTTTAAGACCATATGGCAGCCCAGGAATGAGAATTACCCACATCATGGCACATCATTCACAAAAGTAGACAACGAAAGGTATTCAGAATGGGATATGTCCAGTCTTTTTTTTAGTAGTCGCAAACACTGACCATATTTTGCGTTCATGATTATTTTTTTTTAGCATTTTTCACACACAAAAAAAAACACTTTCACTGATGATATCATTGTCAATATAGGTTTCACTGCTCTAACACACATATTTATATAGGCATTAGCATACACTAAACAATATGATATAATAGGCATAACTGAAACATGGTGGGATGAGACACATGACTGGGCAGTTAACTTAAATGGGTACACATTATTTAGGAAGGATAGGAAAAACAAGAAGGGTGGTGGGGTATGTTTGTATGTCAACCATGATTTAAAGCCAAATCTTAAGCAAATTGAATGCGATGAGGAAAATGTGGAAGCTTTATGGGTAAATATCTGCTTGGGGGAAAAGAAGGGAAACCAACTATTGGTTGGTATATGTTATAAACCACCTAATGTTAATATTGACGAGGAACAACAGCTGTTTGAGCAAATTGAGAAAGCTGCAAATCTTGGTAACACTTTAATTATTGGAGATTTTAATTACCCAGACATAAATTGGGACATAGGGACTAGTAGCTCAGCAAAGGGAATTAGGTTTTTAAACTTGTTAAATGACAACTTCATGTCACAACTTGTACAAGCACCAACTAGAATGGACGCTTGTCTGGACCTGGTTTTAACAAACAACGTTGATCTTTTTACCAACATTCAAGTAGGTGAGCACTTGGGAAATAGTGATCACAATATAGTGTCCTTTGAAATAAACTCAAAAAAACAAAAGCACATGGGGTATACTAAAACATATAATTTTAAAAAGGCCAATTTCAATAAGATAAGGGAAGCTTTAAAATATATTGACTGGCATAAACTCTTTAGTGAAAAGAACACTGAGGATAAATGGATCATCTTCCAACAAATATTAGAAAGGTACATTTCTCAGTATGTACCATTGGGAAATAAGTATAAAAGAAACAAATTAAAACCAATGTGGCTTAGTAGAGAAGTAAAACAAGAGATTAAAAATAAGAAAAGGGCATTTAAAGCATTTAAATCAGACAAATCAGATGCATCTTATAAAAGATATAAGAAAGCAAATAATGCGTGCAAAAAGGCAATTAAACTTGCTAAACTTCAAAATGAAAAAATGATAGCTAAAGAGAGCAAAACCAACCCCAAAGCATTTTTTAAGTACATAAATTCCAAAAAACCCAAAAATGAAAGTATAGGTACACTTAAAACTGAAACGGGGGTGTTAGTTAATGAAGACCAAGAAAAGGCAGGAATTCTAAATAACTATTTCTCCTCCGTATATATTAAAGAAGAACCCATGGCAATAGATGTGCAAATGATTGCTACTAAAAACTTGCAGAATAATTGTAATTGGTTAACTCAAGACAATGTGCTGCAGCAACTAAAGAAAGTTAATATAAACAAAGCTCCAGGGCCTGACGGTATCCATCCACGTGTACTTAAGGAACTAAGTGTAGAAATAAGTGAACCTCTGTTTTTAATCTTTCAAGATTCTTTTCTTTCAGGAAGTGTTCCGGAGGATTGGAGGAAGGCAGATGTGGTTCCTATATTCAAAAAGGGTTCAAAATCCTTGCCTGGAAATTATAGACCTGTGAGCTTAACTTCTGTGGCTGGTAAAATATTTGAAAGGTTATTAAGGGATAATATTCAAGAATTCCTTGAGAAGAATATGGTTATCAGCAAAAATCAGCACGGTTTTATGAAGCACAGGTCATGTCAAACTAACTTGATTGCGTTCTACGAAGAAGTAAGTAGAAGTATAGATCAGGGTGTTGCAGTGGATGTGATCTATTTGGATTTTGCCAAGGCATTTGATACAGTTCCACACAAAAGATTAGTGTTCAAACTCAAGGAAATCGGTCTCGATGAAAATGCTTGTTCTTGGGTAGAACATTGGCTTAAAAACAGAATACAAAGAGTTGTCGTTAATGGTAAATTTTCAAGCTGGACAGAGGTGGCAAGTGGTGTCCCTCAGGGGTCTGTTCTGGGACCCCTTCTATTTAACATTTTTATAAATGATCTTGAAGACAGCATTGAAAGTCATGTTTCAGTGTTTGCAGATGACACAAAACTTTGTAAAATAATACAATGTGAGCAAGATATTACTTTGCTGCAGAAGGATTTAGATAGACTGGAGGACTGGGCACTCAAATGGCAGATGAAATTTAATGTTGAAAAATGCAAAGTTATGCACTTCGGCGTAAAGAATACACAAGCAACGTATACCCTTAATGGAAGCGAATTAGGGATAACAACACACGAAAAGGACTTGGGAATTGTTATAGACAACAAACTATGCAACAATGTGCAATGTCAATCAGCAGTGGCCAAGGCCAGTAAGGTATTGTCATGCATGAAAAAGGGCATTCATTCTCGGGACGAGAATATCATTTTGCCTCTCTATAAATCACTGGTAAGACCACATATTGAATATGCTGTGCAATTTTGGGCACCTGTTCTAAAGAGGGATATCATGGCACTAGAAAGAGTGCAGAGGCGGGCTACAAAATTAATAAAAGGAATGGAACATATCAGCTATGAAGAAAGGTTAACAAATTTAAACCTATTTAGTTTAGAAAAACGTCGCCTGAGAGGGGATATGATAACATTATACAAATATATTCGGGGCCAATACAAACCATTGTGTGGAAATCTATTCACAAACCGGACTTTACATAGGACACGAGGCCATGCGTTTAGACTGGAAGAAAGAAGATTTCGTCTAAGGCAAAGGAAAGGTTTTTTTACTGTAAGAACAATCAGGATGTGGAATTCTCTGCCTGAAGAAGTGGTTTTATCAGAGTCCATACAGATGTTCAAACAGCTACTAGATGCATACTTGCAAAGACAGAATATTCAAGGATATAATCTTTCAATGTAGGGTAATAACTGCTTGATTCAAGGATAAATCTGACTGCCATTCTGGGGTCAATAAGGAATTTTTTGTCCTAGCTTGTTGCAAAATTGTGCTTCAAACTGGGGTTTTTTTTTGTTTTTTTTTTCTCTTTTGGATCAACAGCAAAAAACAGGTGTGAGGAAGGCTGAACTTGATGGACGCAAGTCTCTTTTCAGCTATCTAACTATGTAACTATGTAACTATATTCATAGATTACTCGCAGATAAAAACATTTTTCTTTTTCACTCCCTACTTCCCTATTTTCCTGTCCTTTTCCCACTTCTCCTTAGTTTCCTTTCCCTTTCCATTATCCAAAACTTATTTTAAATCTAATAAAGTTATAATGTGCAATTCTATTAAAAGTATCTATTACAATTATGTTTACATAGAAAATAAAACTCCATTCACACAACCATTCATACCTGTCCCGGCATGAGACTGGAGGCGTTAGTTGGAAGGAGTCTAAGGCAAGTCTGTTACCAGAGGCCAGAGTCTCCATATGTCATTATATAACCCCAAGTTCTCAATACTAAAATATACAGCTTTCTCCTTTAGTATTTTAAAACACTCATATTTGTGTTCAGCAAAGTCTTATGAGTACAACAGTTCCCCGTATGTACAAGTTTTATAGTGTTTTGGAAAGTTACAGGGTTAAATAAAGGGCTAGTAAATTTAATTCAACTGGCTTTCTGCCTGCACTGTCAGGCATGTCCCTTGAATTATCATTAATAAAATTAATGAATCATATAAATATAGTAGATAAATATGCACATTGAATGAATACCGTATCTATATCTATATCGATATCTCCAATACACAAAAAATAGTGCACTCACTGGATTCCACAAATCAAATTAGTGTATTCAATTTCCACACAAAAGAAAAAGTGCCAATCAATTCAATTTCTTCTTTTTTTTTTATTTAAATTTTTCATTTTATTTTTATTACAGAATTGTTCACAAATATTGGTAAAGCAAGAAAACAGTTATGGTAATGTTGATACCATTTTGATAAAGCCCCAGCGGTGAAACGCGTTATGGTTATTTTATATTGTGTTTTATATGAATAAATGATTTTTGGGTTAGATATATGCACCATTATCATTTTTTACACACTATTATAATTTTTATCATCTAAACTATTTTTCCTGCCATTTTTATACTATATATCCTGAAGTGGGGATTATACCACTAACGCTACCCTAAAAGTGCAGTGTGACCTGCACTCCTTTTGTGAGTATATTTTATCGTATTTTATTCACTACCCTAATAATATCATCAGAGAGCACTATCTGCTGTTTTTATCTTCTTCTCCTGAAAGTTGGACAAAACCCCTGGAGGACAAGCACCAACACATCCTGTAAGCGGGGATTATTCCGCTATATGCCTACAAACCCAGAGCTGGCTATAGCTCATCTAAATGTGAGTGGAATTCGTATGATTTAATACTATTATATTTACTGTAATACACTCCGCACGATTGGTCCTCTCTTCTTGTGTCTTCCATATCACGAGACGGTGTGAACTACTACAACAAGAAGAAGTCACCCCCACAGCGGAAGTAGAGACTAAAACCATTTTTTCTCCTGATACTCATTGGAACTTATCTACTGTTTTTTATTATTATTTTTTATTATTTTTTATTTTTTTTTATTATTATTATTGTATACTTTTTATTTACTACTGTACATTTTTTTAATTTTGGCGCAACCTTTCTCTGTCTTTTAATGGTAATGTACAGACAAGAACATAACAGTATTAAACAGTATTCGACAGTACATTATTGTACTGATCAACAAATATCAATGTAGGCATGAGATGAGTGTTAAACATATCCTAATGAGAATTGACGTGGTAACTTAAGTGGCGCATCAAGCCACCGAATTAGAATGTGAAATAAAAATTGTTTGTGTTTATGGATTTTTGTACAAGTGGTACAAGTATAAAAGACCTTGATACAACAAAACATTGTATAATTAATACAATAAATGACAAATGCAATAAATGATAAATATTAGACATTGTATGGTAGACGATATGGATCATTTTAATTATTACTAAGGTAAGTTCCTGTTAATGTTTGGAGGATCAAGTCTTGTGTGTTAGTGTGGTTTATAATGTGTAGCTGGGGTAACGGGAAGGGGAAAGAGGGTATGAACCGGTAGGAAGTAAGGATAGAACCTGTTGCTTTGAGGGGAAAAAGATTTGAATTGTCAGGCCAGCTCATTCGTCTCCAACACTTTTTCCTCTAAGAAGTGCTTATAGTTTGGATTTTTATCGTGTGGTAGTATTCTGAGAATTACATGTATCTAGGACTGGGAGGATTTATGATTTGTGAAGTTGGTCCATGGCCCCCAAGTGGTCTCAAATTGTCCCCTTCTTCCTTGCTTGACAAGTGTAATTTCTTCCATTAATTTAATGATTTCTACTCTCAATATCCATTCTCTAATTGAGGGAGGGTTAGGTTTTTTCCAATACTTAGGTATCAGTTGAGAGGCTGCCATAGCAATGTGACGGAACAATGTCGTCACCTGTTTCGTGAATTTTTGAGGGGATAAGAGGAAGATGTAATGGTCTGGAATGCATGGGAAAGATTTGTGGAATTTCATCTGAGTGAGTGAATGTATTCTATTCCAGTACCTGGCAATTATTGGACATTGCCACCAGATGTGGGAATGGTGAGCGTTTTGGTTATTGCATCTCCAGCATATATCAGGCAATGTGTTGTAAAATCGGTGAAGTTTAGTAGGCGTGTTATGCCAGCGGGTTATACGTTTAAAATTGCATTCCTGAGCATGAACTGAGACAGATGATTTATGTGTGGAGGTGAAAATGCTTCGCCACTGTTGTTTGGTAAAATTGATTTTCAATTCGTCCGTCCATTTTACTGTGTAACTAGGCAGAGTTTGCGGAATTGAGTCTCTGAGAATCGAGTGAAGGGAGGAAAGGATTTTTATCTTGGGTGGGTGAGAAGTGCATAGATGTTCAAACTTGGTGAGGGGTCTGTCACCTCTTGGGAGTAATGCCTGAGTATTGATAAAGTGTTTCATCTGGTTATGGAAGAAGAGTTGGACTCCTGTGTGAGTTTTTGAGGAGGTAAGTTCTTGTAAAGGTTTTAGGTTGCCATCGCTAATTGCATCCATCAATTTTAAGAATGGTCCATTTTATTGGATGCCAAATTGTTTCCCTGATGTTCCTTGGTGTAGGTAGGGGTTGAGAGTTAAAGGGTATATGGGTGATGGGAAAGGTGAGATATCTGTTTTAGCTCTCAACTTAGACCAGGTGTTCAATGTCGTGGAGATTGTTGGGTGTTTGTTTATTTGACTTGAGAGGTGAGTGGATTGATGGATCCATGGGTATGTACTGAGAGGGGAGTTCACAAAGTTATTTTCTAAGTCGACCCACTGTTGAGTAACGGAGGTCTTTGTCCATTCTTTGTAAGTGTATCGCTTTGTGGTATGTATCTATGTCTGGGAGATTCAGTCCTCCTTGGTTCTGTCGTCTAATTAGTGTTTGATATGCTAGTCAGGAAGGAGGAAGGAGTGTGGGCCCATGTGTATTTCAGAAACAGTGATTTCATTGTGTTGAAGAATTTAATTGGGATCGTCTGCAGTAGATATAGAATACGAGGTAAGACGTTCATTTTAATTATGTTTATACGGCATATCCAAACAAAGCAAGGTTTGTGCCATCTATGTAGGTCTTTGGTGATGGAATTTATTAGTGGAGGAAAGTTAGACTCGTAAATCGATGTTAGTTTATTCGGGATGTGGATCCCCAAGTATTTAATCAACTTGGCTGCCCAGTTAAAAGTAAAGCTAGAGCGAAGTTGGGTGTCTAAAGTGTTCGTTGTGAAGACTGGCATTAAGTCACATTTTGTTAAATTAGCTTGAAAGTATGAGATTTTACTGTATGTCTCCATTTCTGATATAATGGCGGGTATAGTTGTGAGTGCATTTGACATACTAAATAGGAGATCATCAGCAAAGGCTGTGATTTTATAATTCTGTCCTCCTATTTGGAGTCCCTGTATGAGTTTGTTGTCTCTAATGCCCTGGAGAAACGGTTCTAAAACCAATATAAAAAGTAGTGGCGAAAGAGGGAAGCCTTGCCTCGTGCGGTTTGAAATGGTAACCAGGTCAGATAATTGGCCATTTATTCTCGCTGTTGGTTTTGAGTATATCGTATCCAGCCACTCTAGCCACCTAGGGCCAAAATTTAGAAATCTCATTGTAAGTTTTAGAAGTGTCCAATTAACTCTGTCAAACGCCTTTTCAGCGTCAATGGCCAACAAAGTACTCTGAATTTTGTGTGTTTGGGCCCAGTGTATAAGATTGATGAATTTGGTGGTGTTGTTTTTGGCCTCTCTTCCTAGGACAAAGCCTGCCTGATCCCGATGTATAAGGCCGGGCATAAATGGCTTGAGTCTAATAGCCATTATCTTAGTAAGTACCTTCAAGTCTATATTTATGAGTGAAATGGGTCTATAGTTCCCGCAAATTGTAGTGTCTTTGCCTGGTTTCGGGATAATTGTTATTGTGGCTTCTAGGGCCGAAGATGGAATGAGAGATGAGATATCACTAGTGTTGTATGCGCCTAAGAAAGGTTGGGCTAGAATGTGTGATAGTTCTTTATAATATTTCCCGGTGTATCTGTCTGGACCGGGGCTTTTCCCCATGGGCAGGGACTTGACTGTGTTATGGAATTCTTCGAGTGTTATTGGGCTGTCAAGAAATGCTGCTTCATTTGGGGGAATAGTGTGCTTAACTCTCGGCGTTAGAAACTCTAGTATGTTCTCGGCATAAGGTTTGGTGTTTGTCAGGTTATATAGCTGTGAGTAAAATTTGTGGAAAACCTTAAGTATGTCTGGCATATGGCACGTTAAAGTGCCATCTTCTTTCTTGATTTTGGAAATGAAAGAAGATGGTCTTTCTTGTTGTATGGACTTCGCTCAGAGTTTGCCAGCTTTGCCCCTTTGTGTGTAATATGTATTTTTTGTTAGGGAAATTTTGCGTTTGTAGTGTAGATGTAAGATGGACGTCAGTTCAGTTCTCTTATGTAGGATAAGTTTGTACTCTTCCAGGGATGGATTACATTGATGATTGCTTTCCATGTTTTTAATTTCCCTGGTGAGTTGTGCTACTTTTTGTTCTCTGTTCTTTTTCAAGGCCGCCGCTGATTTAATTAATCCCCCCCTAATCACCGCCTTATGGGCTTCCCATATCATGATAGGTGTTGTGTCAGGATTTGTATTTTCTTTAAAATAGTTTGACGCTGTCTCCCGTATCTTGGCCAAAGTTTCACTGTCATTTAGTATCAAATCATTCAATTTCCACTGAGTGAGTTGAGTGGGCACGGTCGGAATAGAGAGAGTCAATGTCAACGGGGCATGGTCTGACCAAGTGATTGGGCCGTAGCTTGCAGAGTGTATCAAAGGGAGAAATCTATGTTGCAGAAGGAATGTGTCTATCCGTGAATATGTACCTGAGGAAGTAGAGTAGAAGGAATAATCTTTTTTTGTGGGGTGAATAGCCCTCCAACCATCATATAGCTTAGCTTCATATAGTGTGTTTTTGATGAGAGTCCGTGTTTGTGATTGGTAGTCTCGTGAAGTGGAGGTGGTGTCTAAGAGTCCATCTAGTGCTGTGTTAAGGTCTCCCCCTATGATGAGAAGCCCCTCTTGGAATATTGAAAGTTTTTGTAGAATTTTTTTTAGGGATTTATTCTGTTTCTTGTTTGCTAAGGTTATCCTGGTGTTTCCTATTTTTCCCTTAACGAAGACGAATCTACCTGAGTCGTCTACCTGTTGTTCATGAAATGTAAATTGTGTGTGTTGTCCGATAAGGATTGCTACGCCTCTAGCTTTAGCCTCGGTATAATGACTAAAGTATCCAAAGAGATAATCTTTGTTTCGCAGAGTGGGAGGGGAGTTTTTCCGAAAGTGAGTTTCTTGTAAAAATACGATATGGGCTTTATGTCTGCGAGAGCCATCAACCTTTTTTCCGGAGTATTTAAGCCCTTAGCATTCTGTGTATGAATGATTATGTCAGTCATAATGAGATCTGTAAATGCTAGAGTAAGTTAGAGAAAGATAATGTAGGTCACCGGATTGTGTGTAGAGGTTTCTAGGCAGTCTTAGCTTGTATCACTTATCGTTGTATTTTGGGGTTGGTATCTGTATGTGGTGGGAGGAGGTCTGTGTGTCGCTGCAGCGTTTGTTTGGACAGACTGATTTGGTCAGTCACTCTTTGAATTCTAAGGTCCCTTTGAGTGGGTAAGTTTAGGAAGTAACTGTTGTAGGATTGCTCCTGTTCGTCTAATGATTGTACTTATCTTAGTTGTATCAATAGGTGGCTTGTCCCCTAGGTCTTGAGTTCTTAGTCCTTCAGTGCTTACAATACCACTTTTGAAGATATTTGACCTTTAACTTAAAAATTTAGAAAACAAAAAACAATAAATCTATGGAAAAGATGTACTTTGTGGAAAAATCAATATATCACATAAATATCTTTACGTCAAGTTGAGAGTTACCTCTCAATTTCAGGAAATTATGACTCAACTTGTTATGATAAAGTGTAACAATATGTCTCGCTATTTATGGTCTGGGTGAAACCAGAGTCCTGGTTATTATGGGGGAGAAGGTAAGAGGGAAGGGTGGGGTAGAGGGGTGGGTAGGAGGATTTGGCAATTGGGGGCTGGGGTATGAGGAGGTTTTCCCCCAAGGGGGGATATGGTTCAATCTCGACGCTAGAGATAGAACCAAAAGTTATTTGGGGTCGTGGACTTGCGCATAAGCCTGGGATCCGGATTTGCAATCCTAACGCTTAGCATGTTTTGAAGGGGAATTACTTTTCTGGAAGATTACTTTCAGTTAGAGCAACTTGGTGAGGTAACATATGTCCCATAAGGTAGTAATAGTTGATTCTTGATAACAGCGGTAAAGGTGGTTTCAGCTGAGTGCAATGAAATAAGGTTTTGCTAGGAGTAGAGAAACTGTGTTTGTCTCTTAGTTTTATAAAAACATGTATTATTATTTATTTATTTATTTATTTATTTATTTTTATTGAAAAGCTGTGGAAAGTGTATTTGTGTATAGCTTGTCTTCCCCTGAATTTGGTTAGGGGTAGCATGTCTAGTCTTATAACAGCACCCCGATTAGAAGGGTCCCTAAGGTGTAGTACGGGAGATACAAGTTGTTATACACTGATAGGATTGTCAGAAGGACTTTCTATTTAAAGGAGTTGTAAAGCCAACATTCCCAATGATAGCCTAAAAGGAGGTCTAGTGAGGTAACCCCATGATCAAGAGATTTAGAAGGACTCGGGACTTGGAGCTCCAGTCTGGTCTTCCTGTCTGGTGTGAGTAAAGGAAACAGAGCATGATTCCCCTGGCTGGGTGTTACATAGACATGAGGCTCATTGCGCTCTGTTTAAAGGGTTTGAACATATAGTAATTTGTATTGGCTATAGACCCCTTATCTCTATCTACATAGTGGGTAGGGAAAGAGGAAGAGAGAGAGGCGCACAGTTATCTACATCTCTGCATCACCACTCTACAGATTAAATACCGCTGTGAGGGCATATTTCACCACAATATTAGTATATTTACATCATATTAATATTATTGTTTTAGGACAATTCTGCAAAGATTATTATTTTAGAACACATGACAAATGCACAGAGATATATATACAACCTGGCGTTCAAGTTAATCCCAGACTACTCCGTAGGAAATTCCATATGGAAGTTTGTGTTGTAAGAGTTACTTGTGAGTAGTGTGCTGGAGAGGTAAGAATAAATTTTTTATATCAATCAGGGTATCTCCCACATGTCGATTATAATGTTCAGGATATACTGATTTTCACTGCAATTAGAGCTGCATCCTCTTTTTTCTCCTCTCCTGCTGCTTTACTATACCTGGTACCCATGAAGGCACCATTCTACCCTTCTTGTACTATATTTAGTTTGTCATGCACGCACTGACAACGTGTATTGTTAGGATTTGATGAACAGCACGAGAGGCATTTCATATCTGTTGTACTGCCGTTTATTTTCTTACGGCAGTTATTATCACGATTAGGACTGGCTAGACTCTATATTAGCATTTACTACACGCATCCTGAGGGAGCTGTGCTTTAATCTGACGTTTTCAGTTTTATTACTGCATTCCCCTTTCCCTTTATTATACCGCAGCCAACTATCACCTATCTCTTCTATGTAGCACATTACTGGTTACTGCTCACAGTAAGAGTATTACCTTTTGATACTCTATGGCATCGGTATTTTTGCTGCCACTGTGACACTTCTTTTACAGTATCACTCTTTATTGTTGCCTGTTACATCTGTTTCTCTTTGTATGTAGCAATTTCTGTTCTTTGCTCATAGCGGATTAGCAACTTTGCAGCATAGGCAGTCAATACGCATATACACCTCTTTAGGTAGATTATACTGCCACTGAGGCACCTTTAGGGCAGCAGTACTCTATCGACTTACCTAGTTTTGGTTTGATACATCTTTTTCACTTTAGTGTGTGTGGCGAAACCAACCTCGCCACTGGGCCCTGGAGAAGCCTGTTTGCTAGCCTCCTGCCTACTGACTATGGCCCCTGGGTTATTTGGGGCATATTGTACTTTATATGGCGGCTACTGGCCCTTTAAGCACAGTGAATGGTATTTTATTGTACTGCTGCTGGCCCTTTAAGAACTGTCTGGGGACATATTGAGACTTTGGGTAACAATACCCTTTAAGACTATGGCCCCTGAAAACGTATGGACTTTTATTTGGTGTGTATGGCCCTTTAGGAACCGGCTGGGGACATCTTGTGACTTTGGTGAACAATGTCCCTTTAAGACTATGTCCCCAGACCTGTAAAATAACTTGTTCCTGGCTTTCCCCCACTTGGTTCAGTAAATAGGGCTTACTGAACCAAGTACCACACAGGCGGACCACCCAGAAGCTAAAGTGTGCAGGCAATTTACCTCCCAGGCTGTGAGGTTACTGCAGGTTAATTGCCGAGCGCTGGGTGGCCGCCATTCGGCAGCCGAACACGTGGCGGCGGCCATTTTGGTCATTCGAATGCGGTCAGCGGTGTATGTTAAAGATTCTGTGGAACTAAAATCGGCTACACATTCTGCCGAACACCGCTGACCCTTACCTTCTCCCATACGGAACTTGCAGCTCCAGAGACTAAGTCCCGTTCGAAATGGGACTTAGTCGTTTTTTCGCATGAAATTGACCGACCGCACAGCCCAAATCTATGGAACTGTTTTGGGCAGGAAATTGTGCTTGCGGTCGGTCATAAAGGACTTCCAGCTAACTTTTGATCCACTGGAGGGATTTGGCTGATTTTTGGAAGTGTTTATGTTTGATGTATGCTGAGTCTGAATATGCAACTTTTATTGAAATTGGATGTATGGTTTTAAAGTTACAGTGTGTGTGTAAAAACTGTATTTTTATTGTATGTAATAATTGGTTTAACTGTTTATCTGAGGGGAGGGAATGTGTGGGTTGCACCAGATGTGTGATTGGTGATTTTATGCCTCCCCCTGGGTGTGGCCTGTAAGTGTACAAGTGTAATAAAAGCCAGGCTGGATGAGCCAGTCCAGAGTTCCTGTTTTACCCTCAAAGTGATGTGTCGTCTCATTATTGGGGGGAAGGATTTATTGCATGCTGTTCCAGTTGACTGCTAGGAGTACAAGCCTATTCGTATGGTTCCTATTCAATGGTCTACAGCATTCATATGCTTGGGAGAATTTAAAAGGTTTCTCGGATTCGGTGATTGTGGTGTCTGCCAGAGTGCTTGGAGTCCTCAGGAAGCACTAGGAGCATCCATTAACGGAGGTACTCAGTCGGGGTGCCAGGTGATCCGTTACAGTGTGTCTTACCTTACTTCCTTTTACCTTTTATCATTTAAGTTTTCTTTTCTTTTTGTGAATTAATAAAAGTTATTCTTTTAACTGTTTTTTTTGCTTGTACATTACAAATATTGACATATTGTACAGGACATATTTTTTCTTTCTTTTGTCTCATAAAATAGCATGTAACAAAACACTACCCTATGCCTGGGAACATCTGCTATTACCGGCCCTTTAAGAGCCAGACGGGCACCTACACAGGTACAGAGACATGGGATTATAACGATATATTGTTTATCCAGTGAAAGGATACCAAACTGGATATAAATTTAAAATGCTTACCTGCTTTCGTGGGGATTCTTCTTTAAAACAGTTTGCGTCTTTTAAAACATTCACTTAATTGTGAGACCCAGACGGTATAGACCCAGCATTCATCATACGAATGCAAACTACCGAACACCGGACCACCCTGCTACCTAATTAAGTGGTAATTTACCTCCCTGATCGGCACATCCAGTCTTTATGGGAAATGCACGAACGCTTTGTTTAAGTTCCTGGGTGGCCGCCATTTCAGAACTTTTCGCGGCCATCTAAACTCCCGAACAGCTGTGTTTTGCCATCGAGTGTCTGGAACTAAAATCGGACACTTGAGTAGTCGAACACCGCTGAGACCTCCATACCACCGTAAATTCGTGCCAAAACTACCGACTGCCATGCCGTTCGGTAGAGAGACTAAGCAGCATATGGGGATTCTGACGAACATCAAGATACCCACGGACGGCAAGCTTTTTGTGACTTTAAACTTTAAAGCTCCATAACTCCCGAACCCGTTAACCGAACGGGATGATTTTTAAATATGTTGCTCCCCCAGATGAGGGCTGTCTGGGGATACTTTATGAATGTACCCCAGATATTTAGGGTACATCCAAAACTAGGGGAAAACTGTATCCTTGTTAATTATGTTAAAGGTTTATCTGAGGGGAGGAGATGTGTGGGTTGTACCTTATATTTTATTGGTTACTATGTTAATTATGTAGGTGTCTCCCTTGCATGGGCAGCATCACATAAAAGGAGAATGCATGCCATTAAAATTCAGTTCTTCTTGACCCTTCAAACGTAGCCTTGTCTTGTTCTTGGAAGGAGATTTACAGCATAACCACCTTGCTCTTTTAATAGCTCTGCCTGACTCTTCACTTGGATCTCGTGAATGGGAATAAGCAACTTCACTACTACACAGTGACTTGCCGGGAAAAAGGACGTCTCCAATGGCTGATATCCTCTCACTATCTGGGTAGCCATTACAGTGATCTGTACATCCACAGAGCAAGTTCTGAATGGAGTCTCAGTATGCCAGAGTGAAGAGACCCACACTGAAGGATCTACTGGAGAGTCGTGGAAGGAGTGCCAGTAACAGACCACGGAGAGAGCTGATAGCCAACCTGAATGAGCTGGATGAAATGGATTGGTCCATGGAAGTCACCGAACCACTTGCTCCGATCAGCGAAGAAGACGACATCACCCGCATTGTGCAGAGGAGACTAGTCCTGTACCCAACAACATCAATTGAACCGCTGTTCCTCGACGTGAAAGCAGAGATGCAGGAGAAGAGGGGACACAAAATCGAACTGGTAAGAGCGCAACATCCCATTACACAGACAGTTCATACCCCCCCTCCAACTAACACGACAAAGAAGGTGTTCTTTAACATAATTTAAAGCATTTGTGGAGAACGAAGACAAAATCAATGGATACTTAGCAGATTTTGAGAGACAGTGCTCGTTACATCAAGTACCCTCATAGCAATGGGTCGCTATCTTGTCCGGGAAGCTGTCCGGCAAAGCGAACAAAGCCTTTCGTGCTCTCACCCCAGATTATATATTGCAGTATCAGCGGGTCAAGGATGCCCTCCTCACTAGATATGCCGTGACTACAGAGACTTACCATCGCCGCTTCCGGGAGTCCAAGAAAAAGGCTGTGGACTCCCACATGGAATGGGCTAGCCGGCTACAATGAGTGGCATCCCATTTGGTCAAAGGTTGCCACGCAGACACCGGGGAGGAAGTCTTACAGTTGTTTTTAATGGAACATTTCTTCCAGGACTTATCTGCCGACATACAGGACTGGGTGCGAGACCGCCGCCCCATCACCCTAAACGATGCTGCTCGGCTGGCAGATGAGTACGCCGAAACTAGAAAAGTGAGCCAAAGTACCCCTCGACCATCTAACAAGGTAGAACATCATACCCCAGCCACCGATCCTCGCCCGGAGTTCCGTGCTCCCGTACCCCCAGGGCCGTCTCGCCCCAAAGGTCCAACAACTACCCCCGAGATTTGTCTAGAACGACTTGTCATCGGTGAAGCAACATTGGTCATATTGCCTATTTCTGCCCCTTGAGATCATCCGCTACCAATTGGAGGTGCACCTCACCCAACGCTGAGACCACCCCACCTTGTACCTCTGCCGCCCATTGCCTAGAGACCGAGATGGGCCCGGAGGAATGTCTGGGCATCCTATGTGAGGCAGACCCGATACAGGCTGCATCCTCAGACAACCATCAGCATCACTGCCAAGAGGTGCGAGTAAATGGACAGTTAGCCCAAGGCTTGAGGGACACTGGTGCTATCATCACCCTGATGCAAAGGCATTTAGTCAAACTGGAACATTTGTCTAATCGCACCGTTGCTGTATTTGTGGCGAAATGGGCTGTGTTTCGCCTACCTACTGCCTGGGTACACCTGGACTGGGGGGTTGGGTCTGGGAAAACCACTGTGGGAATCATGGACAACCTGCCTGCCGAAGTCATGTTGGGCAACGATATTGGCCCTCTGGCTTTGGTCTATTTACCCACAACCGCTGCTGCTTGTCCAGTGACCACTCGATCACAGACTCGTGCTGCAGACGACCCTACACCCGGAAGGGAGACCCAGGTAAGCAATGAACTGACCCTTAGACCCAATACATTAGAGAGCCTGGGATACCCAAGAAGAGTTTGGGAGGGAAACCAGAGAGGACCAAACCCACCAAAAGTACCGGGAAATAGCCGACAGTGGGGGGGATGAGCGGGAACATTTTATATGGGATGACGACATGTTGTACAGATTAACTGAAGGCTAAGAGAGGCTGTGCCCTTCGCAGAAGCGCCAACTAGTGGTACCCAGAAAGTACCGGTTGTAACTTCTCCGAATTGGCCATGATATTCCCTTGGCAGGACACCTGGGTGGTAACTGCACAACTTACAGGATCATCCAGACCTTCTTTTGGCCGCGGATCTTGAAGGATGTGCGGCGTTACTGAAGCACGTGTGATGTCTGCCAACGAGTAAGGAAAAGAGGGGTCCACCCTAAGGCTCGACTGTCACCCATGCCCGTGATCGAAGAGCCGTTTAGCAGGGTGGCAGGCGATGTAGTGGGGCCCCTACCCAACCCCAGTCCATCTGGTAAAAAATACATTCTTACCATGGTGGACTATGCTACCTGCTACCCGGAAGCCGTCGCTCTGACGAATATCCAGGCTGACACTGTCGCCAGTGCATTGGTCGGGAAATTCACCAGAGTGGGATTCCCACAAGAAATACTGTCTGACAGAGGGACTCAGTTTACCACAGACTTAACCCAACAGTTATGGAAGGTCTGCAGTATTAAAACCCTTCTCAGCTCACCTTACCACCCCCAGACTAACAGTCTCTGTGAGCGCTTTAATGGTACCCTGAAACAGTTACTGTGGAGTAGTGTTGTTGCGAACCCGAAATTTTCGGTTCGCGAACGGCGAACGCAAACTTCCTCAAATGTTCGCGAACCGGCGAACCGCGCGAACCGCGCGAACCGCCATTGACTTCAATGGGCAGGCGAATTTTAAAACCAACAGGGACTCTTTCTGGCCACAAAAGTGATGGAAAAGTTGTTTCAAGGGGACTAACACCTGGACTGTGGCATGCCGGAGGGGGATCCATGGCAAAACTCCATGGAAAATTACACAGTTGATGCAGAGTCTGCTTTTAATCCATAAAGGGCAGAAATCACCTAACATTGACACCTGTCCTCTTTAAAATCTAAAGCTTTAGCTATTGTTAAAACAGATATGAGTGGTGGCACTGACTGTGCAAATGGGCAGGGCATCCAACCTGACACAGAAGCTGGCAGGCAGGCAACTGCTCTTCTATTACAGTGAAAACAAATTATTTATTTTAAATCTAAAGCTTAACCAATTGTTAAAACAGATATGAGTGGTGGCACTGGGCAAGTAGGCACAGTATCCAATGTGAACCTCACACAGAAGCTGGCAGGCAGGCACCTGCAATTACATTACACAGGAAAAAAAAAAAAAAAAAAAGCAGCCTGATGTTATAGCCCTTAAAAGGGCTTTTTGGGGTGCTGTCCTTACAGCAGAGATCAGATGAGTCCTTCAGGATTGTAGTGGACACTGAATACCCTAGCCTAGCTATCAATTTCCCTATCTAATCAGCAGCAGCTAAACTTTCCCTCCTCTCACTAAGCATGCAGCTTCAGAATGAATCAAAAATGGATGCTGGGAGGGAGGTTGGAGGGTGTGGAAGGGAGGGAGTGCTGCTGATTGGCTGGAATGTGTCTGCTGACCGAGAGGCACAGGGTCAAAGTTTGCCAAATGATGACGAATAGGGGGCGGATCGAACCGCCCATGTGTTCGCCCGCGGCGGTGAACGCGAACACGCTAAGTTCGCCGGGAACTGTTCGCCAGCGGACAGTTCGGTACATCACTACTGTGGAGCTTTACAGCCAAGTACAGAGACTGGGAGCGATTCCTGCTGCACCTCTTGTTTGCATATCAAGAGGTACCTCAGGAGTGCCCTATGGAAGGAGAGTTCGAGGCCCCCTCGACCTCATCCGAGAGCACTGGGAAGGAGAGATGGAACATGAGGGTGTCCCCATTGTGCCATACGTTCTGGAGATGCGGGACCGCATGGAGCAGTTAGCTGCGATGGCACAAGACCATCTCCATGCGGCCCAGGGTCGACAGAAACAATGGTATGATCGAGTATGATCTGTATTCCTGCTACAGAAGACCCCGACAGTCTACCTATCCCAGATCTACTAGTGTGCACAGGGCCCAATAGTTTGCTTAGTACTGTTCAACTAGGGGAGCGCTTAAATCCAGCAGAAAAGTGGCAGATCAGACAGTTGCTAACCGAAAAATGATTAACGTTCTCCCAAGATCCAGGCTACACCACGCTAGCAACCCACTACGTAGAGACTCTGGGACAAACCCCCCTTTGACAGACCCCCTACCGAATCCCTGAGGCAGTTAATGAGGAAATGAGGAAAGAGATACAGGAGATGCTTAGGCTAGGAGTCAGAGAGCCATCAGACAGTCCCTGGGCCTCGCCAGTCGTTCTAGTTCTTAAAAAGGACGGAACCACCCAGTTCTGTGTGGACTATAAACGGCTCAATGACCATACAGTGATGGATGCATACCCGATGCCCCAAGAGGACAAACTATTAGATCGCATTGCCAGGGGACGATATCTGACCACTATTGATTTGTGCAAGGGATACTGGCATATACCCCTGACAAAGGAGGCTATCCCCAAGTTGGCATTCGTCACCCCGTTTGGCCTGTACCAATTCAAGGTCATGCCATTCGGGACGAAGAATGCCCCAGCCACATTTCAACGCTTGGTGGATAGGCTCCTTGATGGCTTCCAGGACTTTGCTTGTGCGTACCTGGATGACATTGCGATCTATAGCAAGACCTGGGGGGAACATTTGAAACATGTAGAGGCCGTACTGGACCAGATTCGGGCCGCGGGCCTAACTCTGAAGCCAGAAAAGTGCCACTTTGGCATGGCCGAAGTCCAGTACTTGGGAAACTGGATAGGGTGTGGGAAACAGCGACCAGAGCCAGCCAAGGTCAAGGCCATGGCCAACTGGCCCACGCCCCACACCAAGACCCAGGTATTAGCTTTTCTAGGGACAGCTGGGTACTACAGGAAATTTGTCCCTGACTATAGCACCATCGCTAAGCTCCTGACAGACCTAACTAAAACGAACCTGCCTAGGATAGTCCTGTGGTCTCCCTCCTGTGAAACAGCCTTCCAAGCTTTAAAGAAAGCATTAATAAAAGCTCCTGTTCTATCTGCCCCCGTCCCTAACAAAAGATTTGTCGTCCATACAGATGCGTCCATGTAAGGACTGGGGGCAGTTCTAAGCCAGATCAGGGAAGATGGAGGAGAACACCCTGTCGCGTACCTGAGTAGAAAGTTGTTACCCAGGGAAGTGAGCTACGCGGCAGTGGAGAAGAGATGTTTAGTCCTGGTCTGGGCTTTAAAGAAACTTAACCCGTATTTGGACGGTCAGGAATTCACACTTATCACTGATCATAATCCCCTGGTATGGTTGAATAGAGTGGCTGGAGACAATGGGCGCTTACTGAGATGGAGCCTAGCTCTGCAACCATATTATTTTTCCATCCAATATCGTCCTGGCAAGTTCAACAGGAACGCGGATGGACTGTCCAGGCAAACCGAACTTCTGCCCTAACAGCCGGCCGGACAGCCCCAAGTTGACCTGAAAAGGATCAAGCCGGGTCTGCTGGGGTGTTCCACAAAAGGGGAGCCATGTAACAAAACCCTACCCTGTGCCTGGAAACACTCGCTATTACTGGCCCTTTAAGAGTTAGCCAGAGACATACACAGGAACAGAAACCTCGGATTATAAGGATATATCTTTTATTCAGTAAAGGACATCAAGCTGTATACAAATTGAAGGTTCTTACCTGCTTTCGTGGGGATTTTTCTATAAAGCATTTCGGGACTTTTAAAGCATTCGCTCAATTGTGAGACCCAGACGGTATGGACACTGCATTCATCATACAAATGCAAACTACCGAACACCGGACCACCCTGCTACCTAATTATGTTGTAATTTACCTCCCTGATCGGCGAATACAGTCTTCATGGGAAACACACAAACACTTTGTTTAAGTCCCTGGGTGGCTGTCATTTCGGGACTTTTACACGTGTCTGCGGCCATCTTAACTCCCGAACAGCTGTGTTTTTCCGTCGAGTGTCAGGAACTAAAACCAGACACTCGAGTAGGCGAACACCGCTGAGACCTCCATAGAACCAGAAATCCGTGCCAAAACTACAGAACGCCCTGCCGTTCGGTAGAAAGACTAAGTAGCATATGGGGATTCTGGCGAATGTCAAGATACTCACGGATACAGGATTTATGAATGTACTCCAGATATTTGGGGTACATCCAAAACAGGGGGAAAAATGTATCTTTGTTAATTATGTTAAAGATTTATCTGAGGGGAGGAGATGTGTGGGTTGTACCTTGTATTTAATTGGTTACTGTGTTAATTATGTAGGTGTCTCCCTTGCATGGGCAGCATCACATAAAAGGAGAGTGTCTGACATTAAAATTTAATTCTTCTTGACCCTTCAAAACGTAGCCTTGTCTCGTTCTTGAAAGAGGATTTACAGCATAATCACCTGACTCTTTTAAGAGTTCTGCCTGACTCTTTACTTGGATCCAGTGAATGGGAATAAGCAACTCCACTACTACACAGCGACTTGCTGAGAAAAAGGACGTCTCCAACGGCTGATACCCTCTTACTAACTGGGTAGCCGTTACAGTGATCTCCAAGCAATTGGTTATCTAACAAACTGATGGGCACATACCTTTGTGTGGGGTGCAAGGCCAGCAAAAATATACAAAAATGCAATGCAGCGGGATTGGTCTATCTTCTCACCTGTGAATGCAGATTGAAATATGGGGCATATGACATTTAGCCCTTTTAAACACAGAATGCGCAAGCATATACATTCAGCAAGAACTAGTTTGAGACCCCGTCTCAAGACACCTCAAACAACATCACAAAGGTGATCCAAAGGGGTCAAGCTGGTCATATAGGACCAATGAAAATTAAATCTGATCTAGAGACTTAGGAGGAGAGAGTGCCAGACTATCTCCGCTATGGTTTGAATTAGGGATTCTAGGTTTTTGTTTGTTTGTTTTTTTAGTACCATTCATTAAATATGAAGAGGGAATTCTTTAAGAAGACACAGTTTACATTATATAACACTGAGATTGACTTACTGAGAATTGAAGATAGTACCGCCATGTGCAATGGTGCATATCTCTTGTCAGTGTGTTATCACTGTGACAGATTCATCTGTATACGCAAAGTAGATGGTGGGAACCGCACTCAATCCCAGCGGCCAAGGGTGCTCCGGATCAGGACCAGCAATCCCAGAATTATACACGAAAGAAGAAAGGACCACAGGCACTCCAGGCTTGAAAAAGACCTTTGTTGGTCGAAACGTTGCTTGGCGTTGCATTTTTTCCTAATAAATCTGCACACGGTTTCAATTTGGAGTGCCTGTGGTCCTTTCTTCTTTCAGATTCATCTGTATAGACTTATATTGCTGGTTCGTCTGTTTGCCTTCATTTCGTTGGATTTCCTGTCCGTATGCCCCTGTTCATGTGTTTCCCCAAGTACCGATTGAAACTACCGAACGGACGGCCACCCAGGAGAGGAGTGTGCTGCTAGTTAACCTATTGGCCTCAATTAGAACGTTGCGGTTAACCGCAGACACCTCTCCATTCCATTCATACGGGTGGTCATCGTTCGTATGCCGACCACGAGGCAGCGCCCATTTTGGGACACGAGGAGAATCAGCGGTGTTCGGTGCAAATCCTATGGAACTAAAGACAGATACTTTATCTGCCGAACACCGCTGGAAGCTGCCGCCCACCTTCTATTTCGTCGAGGCGTACGAACACCGGTCAGTTCGGAGGTTTCTATCCTTCGTATGGACTTTACCCAGGTAGCCGTCCCATGGAGTCATTCGTATACCGAAGGACTTGTGAAAGACTTTGACTCCATGGCGATTGAACTAGGTACATCGGATCTGAGCACTATTCGGTAGAAATATGCACTCAGATCCATGCTATCTGGGGATATGTTGCACGAACCATATGCATTCGATATTTCTGAAATTATGTATTTTATTGTATTGTTTTAAAATGGCGTTTGTCTCTATCCTGGGAGATAATTAGGTTTCTTCCTAATTATCTCTGGGATAGAGAAGAAAGATTTATGGGTAAAATGGGAAGGGCTTATATTGAAGTCACTGCCATTGGCTACTGTCCAATATATTGTACAGTCTTCCACAAGGTCCCCTAGGGGAGTGTCCACCTTGTGGAGACCCGCATAAATACCGGGCAGGTAGCCCCCATTAAACACATTCCTGTTTGACCTTCAAGACGGAGCTTGGTCTCGTTTGTGGAGGGATTTATTATTGGGACAGTACTTTTCGTTATTTCTAGTGGTGAAAGGGTTTTGACTTAATTGCTGATCGGGAGTTGCCGCGTTCATATGCTCCGTTCGGGAGTTTGACGATCGGCTGGATTAAAACTGCATATCTGGAGAAAGGGGATTATTCACTAAACGGCAGCTTCGTTCCCCTGGCGGTGAGTGTTGTAACAATCACAATCATTGAGAGAAAGATAGGGGAAACATACTACCACATATTTTAAACATCTTAATTATTGTAATACATGGACTACTTTTTTTTAAATTCTCTTTACAATTTTTTTATGGAATTTTTATTTTATGAGGAGAACAATGAAAATACAAAGTAACATTGTGTATTACATCGATATCAGTAATATCAGTAATATATAAATAACGTGAATAACATGAGTAAAATGGTAATAGTTACAAGAGTGCATGTTGAAACAATTGTTGCATATGAGAGGATAGTGGCATATATTAGTGGCATCAATGTGCCTGGGAGGTGTCGTCATTGGCGACAGAAAGAGAGGAAGAAGAAAAAAAAA
Source organism: Pelobates fuscus (assembly GCF_036172605.1). Taxonomy (NCBI): domain Eukaryota; kingdom Metazoa; phylum Chordata; class Amphibia; order Anura; family Pelobatidae; genus Pelobates; species Pelobates fuscus. Next base: position 270,369,481 of record NC_086318.1, on the reverse strand, counting down.
TACATGAGAAATAAAAAGACAAGAGGTAAACATAACAGTGATACATTGCCTATTTTTATTGGAATTCTTGTTATGATTAGGATAATGTAAGAGGTGACATAAATTGATATCCCATTATACATTATAGAGGCTAAGTAGGCAATTTTACCTATTCAACAGGAAAGTAAAGCAACCAGTAGAATTATTATTATTATTATTATTATTATTATTTTATCATTTATATAGCACCAGAAAATTCTGTAGCGCTGTACAATGGGTGGACTAACAGACACATAATTGTAACCAGACAAATGGATGCACAGGAACAGATTGATTGAGGGCCTTGCTCAATGAGCTTACATGCTAGAGGGGGTGGGGAATAATATAGAAACATAGAATGTGACGGCAGATAAGAACCATTCGGCCCATCTAGTCTGCCCAGTTTTCTAAATACTTTCATTAGTCCCTGGCCTTATCTTATAGTTAGGATAGCCTTATGCCTATCCCACGCATGCTTAAACTCCTTTACTGTGTTAACCTCTACCACTTCAGCTGGAAGGCTATTCCATGCATCCACTACCCTCTCAGTAAAGTAATACTTCCTGGTATTATTTTTAAACCTTTGTCCCTCTAATTTAAGACTATGTCCTCTTGTTGTGGTAGTTTTTCTTCTTTTAAATATAGTCTCCTCCTTTACTGTGTTGATTCCCTTTATGTATTTAAATGTTTCTATCATATCCCCCCTGTCTCGTCTTTCCTCCAAGCTATACATGTTAAGATCCTTCAACCTTTCCTGGTAAGTTTTATCCTGCAATCCATGAACCAGTTTAGTAGCCCTTCTTTGAACTCTCTCTAAGGTATCAATATCCTTCTGAAGATAGGGTCTCCAGTACTGTGTACAGTACTCCAAGTGAGGTCTCACCAGTGTTCTGTACAATGGCATGAGCACTTCCCTCTTTCTACTGCTAATACCTCTCCCTATACAACCAAGCATTCTGCTAGCATTTCCTGCTGCTCTATTACATTGTCTGCCTACCTTTAAGTCATCAGAAATAATCACCCCTAAATCCCTTTCCTCAGATGTTGAGGTTAGGACTCTATCAAATATTTTGTACTCTACCCTTGGGTTTTTACGTCCAAGATGCATTATCTTGCACTTATCCACATTAAATGTCAGTTGCCACAACTCTGACCATTTTTCTAGTTTACCTAAATCATTTTCCATTTGGCTTATCCCTCCTGGAACATCAACCCTGTTACATATCTTAGTATCATCCGCAAAAAGACACACCTTACCATCAAGACCTTCTGCAATATCACTAATAAAAATATTATAGAGAATGGGTCCAAGTACAGATCCCTGAGGTACCCCACTGGTGACAAGCCCAAGCTTCGAATATACTCCATTGACTACAACCCTCTGTTGCCTGTCACTCAGCCACTGCCTTACCCATTCAACAATATTCGAATCCAAACTCAAAGATTGTAGTTTATTGATAAGCCTTCTATGTGCAACAGTGTCAAAAGCCTTACTGAAATCTAGGTAAGCAATGTCTACTGCACCACCCTGATCTATAATTTTAGTTACCCAATCAAAAAAATCAATAAGATTAGTTTGGCATGATCTCCCTGAAGTAAACCCATGTTGTCTCTGGTCTTGAAATCCATGTGTTTTTAGATGTTCAACAATCCTATCCTTTAACATGGTTTCCATCACTTTCCCCACTACTGAAGTAAGGCTTACTGGCCTATAGTTGCCCGACTCCTCCCTATTACCTTTCTTGTGAATGGGCACAACATTCGCTAACTTCCAATCTTCTGGGACTACTCCTGTTATCAATGATTGGTTAAATAAATCTGTTAATGGTTTTGCTAGTACACCACTAAGCTCTTTTAATAGCTTTGGGTGTATTCCATCAGGTCCCATTGACTTATTTGTCTTTACTTTTGACAGTTGAAATAGAACCTCTTCCTCTGTAAACTCACGTGTAATAAATGACTCATTTATCCTTTTTGTTAACAGAGGTCCCTTTCCTTCATTTTCATCTGTAAATACCGAACAAAAATATTCATTGAGGCAGTCAGCTAGACCTTTATCCTCATCTACATACCTTCCTTCTTTTGTTTTTAATCTAACTAATCCTTGTTTTACTTTTCTTTTCTCATTTATGTATCTAAAAAAAGTTTTGTCCCCCTTTTTTACTGACTGTGCTATTTTCTCTTCTGTGTGGGATTTGGAAGCTCTTATAACTTGCTTAGCCTCTTTCTGCCTAATCTTATAGGTCATTCTGTCTTCCTCACTCTGGTTTTTTTTATAATTACTAAATGCTAACTTTTTGTTTTTTACTATTTTGGCCACATCTGCGGAGTACCACAGTGGTTTCTTGAATTTTTTGCTTTTACTGACAAGCCTAATGCAATTTTCTGTTGCCTTCAGTAGTGCAACTTTTAAATAATCCCATTTATTTTGGACTCCATATAAATTGCTCCAGTCTGATAATGACTCCTTTACACATATTCTAATTTTAGAAAAGTCTGTTTTTCTAAAGTCTAAAACTTTTGTTTTTGTGTGGTGTGACTCAGTCACTGTTCTTATATTAAACCACACTGACTGATGATCACTGGATCCTAAACTTTCACCTACAGTAATATCTGATACCAAATCTCCATTTGTTAACACTAAATCTAGTATGGCCTCTTTACGAGTTGGCTCCTCAACGACTTGTTTTAGAGACAATCCCAGTAGGGAGTTTAGAATATGTGTGCTCCTGGCACAAGTAGCTATTTTTGTTTTCCAATTCACATCAGGAAGATTAAAGTCACCCATGATGATAACTTCCCCCTTCATTGTCATTTTAGCTATTTCTTCAACTAATGACACAAAGGGTATAATTAGGGGTAATGAAATAGGATGCTAGAAACATATTCACTGAGAATGTCTTTTTTTCACAGTTGCAGTAGAGGAATAAAAACCCAATAACAGTTTAAATGATATGCCATCCTGAAAAAGTGTGTTTTCAAAGTGGAGACTGGGTGAAAGTCTAACGGAGAACAGAAAAGGTGCAGCCCTGGAGAAGTCTTGGAGGTGAGCATCAGATGTGGGAGTACGGACAGAGGATAGACATAGGCCTTCGGCAATAATGTATAAATAACTAGCCATAATCTATACTTGGGAAGATTAGGTATCCTACTTTTGGACATATAAATTTGAGCTGTTAGGAGTCTTACCAAGATTAGATGTATGATTTATGCCATGGCATAGCACCCAAATAGGCTCCCATTACTTATTAACCTATACATATGGGACTCCCTATGCAACCACTTATCTTACTTTGATTATTAAACCTTGATGGTAGCGATTGGGCTGCTGTAATGGATACCATTGCTATACATTCTATTCATAACACTTCTACACCCTATACTTGGAATTTATACATACATTTCCTTCAAATGATTTTATTTTTATCATTGGGTATATATTCAGATAGCTCATTTAATGATCTTTAAATGATACATCAATCAAGAGTATGAACATTCTGTGCCCAATCTTGATATTGAGCGGTACTAGTCTAATACTATCCTTACCTTTTGTGTCATTTTACCCCACTCCCTCTAGCATGTAAGCTCATTGAGCAGGGCCCTCAACCCCTCTGTTCCTGTGTGTCCAACTTGTCTGGTTACAACTACATGTCTGTTCATCCACCCATTGTAAAGTGCTGCGGAATTTGACGGCGCTCTATAAATATCATAATAATAATAATAATAATAATAATAATACTGGTATACACAAACTTCAATGTGTACCTCTAATGATAATATATAGAGAGAACATATACTACCTTTCCCTGGTGTTTTCATATTTACATTTGAGCACTTGGCGAATGATACGTAGTGACTGTCGGAGGGTCTACCCTCTCCCTGGATTTGCACAAACCTGAGATAGGTTTAAGATCAAATTTTCAATATATGTTATTTCGGATAAGCTATTGTCTCCTCTCCTTTGGTGACCGGGGGTTTATTTAGTAGGAATTGTTCTTCCTGTTCTTGGAATCTTAATGAGTGTCTGATTACTCAGCCCCTCTAGAATACATCAATATTGAGGAGGCCCAGTTAGAGAGGATGGATTCAGCAATCGTATCACAATGTATCTATGCATGCTGGCTCAGTCATTACACTGATATCCCAGCCCACACCCAATATGTGGGCTTACTATACTAGTTGGCCATATTACACAGATATGCGTGACTTTTCCTGATTGGCTTATGGGGGGGACCTGGACCCTTTTATTTACCTGGGAATCTTCTAATGCCACATTTTCACCTGACAAAGATGCCATGTAGCACCAAATCGCACATCAAGAATCTGTTATTTTATCACGTTTCATTTGTCACTGGGCTCTCGTCTTTTCACTTGGTTATTATGCCGATTTTTAGTGGTTGTAGGTTGTCCCACTGGTACTTTTATCAGTAATAGGGTTTACTCCTAGTATGTGTTGGTTGTCTCCAGGAGTTGAGACAACTCAGGCTTAAGCTATTATTACACTGATAGTCCTAGCTAGCTGTAGGTTGTCTCTCTTTGATGACACAAGTGAGGTTAAGTTATCCTCTTAAGATAACTTTTAGTGTATGTAGGTTGCCTCATCCCCATGAGACAACGGAGGCACTTGTCACATGGTGAATTTCTGATATATGTAGATTGACTCTTATTTATGAGACAACTGAGATTTATCTGGCAATTTTAGTCACTTTTTGAGATTTTGGATCTTCATATACACAGCCATTATAGGTGACCGAATATATTTTATCCCTCATATTGCTATCTCAAAGAATTGTATGATGGGAGTATGATTCGTATGAGACCCCAAAAGTGTTACTCCAACGACTGATATACTTATCAATAAGAGTATAGTGATAGTGCCATACATATAACTTTTATTTAATTCACACAATTATTACTGTACTCTTTGATTTTTTAATAGTCGATTTATCTCTACAATATGGAACCCTTATTGTGATCTGATTGGCACACAGATAATAAAGCCTGCTTAAGTACTAAATGCATTGTTTAACTTTTAAGCTGCTTTTACTTTGTATCCATAATCAGTTTGAGAAGCAGACCCAGTGGGTCAGAGAGGATAGGGCGCCCCCTAGTGAATATCTATATATACATATGTACAGAGGATAAAATATAACTTTTAATAGTTAATGCATAAAAATGCTTAAGGTAAGGACCCGGAAACAGAAATAAAGTGAAAGTGAAAATATCATACAAAAAAATAATCTTACAAAAAATAATAATAATAAAGAAAAAATAAATAAAGAAAAAATAATAATAACTAGATGGGAGGATATAAATAGATGTGAGAGCGTGCTGGGTGGGGATAAAGTAACTTGAGGAGATGTCTCAAGAGTTACTGTATGAAAAAACGCACCCCCCAGAAACCAGCTGTCTATCTCACAACTACACAGTAAACTCTTAGTTAACTCGTGCTGTACACCCTCCGTATATTCCCACTGACAGTATCCAGTACGGAATCTGATGGGGTAGAAACAGTGGCACACTATAATATGCCTCTAGAGAGGGGAATTGACGCAACAAAAGAGTAACATTAAGAGTAAGTGTATCAAATAGTGGAGATCTGTCTAAGGATTATACTAGTGTATCTACAATTGATACAGTTGTGGGAGCAATGCCTCTGGGGTTGGGGAACAGGGTTCGGTGAGGAGAGGGTAACCAACGCTGTTGAGACAGTGCTAAAAGGCACTAACCACCCATTTATGCAGTGGTGTCTTGGAAGGAAAATCTCTCTATACCCGCCAAACATCCCCCCATCCGCACCCCACTTGAATAGAGATACTGCATCTCTCGGAGATGGCTGCAGGAACAAAGTCTTGGTGTATAGAGAGCGCTCACTAGCTGTCATGCGGGGTTACCTAGGACCAGATCCCCCTGTACCCTTGTCGCATACAGCACCGGCTCGATATATCAAAGCACCAATTCTGTCCCCTAGTCGCCACCCCTCTAAGTCAAGGAGAAACGCTGTATCACTTGTGAGGATCAATACCAATTTGCTCAGCTTGCTATCTAGTTATCCAAACAAACAGACTCGTGGCATATCCTCCCTATCTGCCTGCCTGACACGTGTTTCGGTGCCAATACAAGCGCCTTCTTCTGAGGCTAATCGTTTAGCCTCAGAAGAAGGCGCTTGTATTGGCGCCGAAACACGTGTCAGGCAGGCAGATAGGGAGGATATGCCACGAGTCTGTTTGTTTGGATAACTAGATAGCAAGCTGAGCAAATTGGTATTGATCCTCACAAGTGATACAGCGTTTCTCCTTGACTTAGAGGGGTGGCGACTAGGGGACAGAATTGGTGCTTTGATATATCGAGCCGGTGCTGTATGCGACAAGGGTACAGGGGGATCTGGTCCTAGGTAACCCCGCATAACAGCTAGTGAGTGCTCTCTATACACCAAGACTTTGTTCCTGCAGCCATCTCCGAGAGATGCAGTATCTCTATTCAAGTGGGGTGCGGATGGGGGGATGTTTGGCGGGTATAGAGAGATTTTCCTTCCAAGACACCACTGCATAAATGGGTGGTTAGTGCCTTTTAGCACTGTCTCAACAGCGTTGGTTACCCTCTCCTCACCGAACCCTGTTCCCCAACCCCAGAGGCATTGCTCCCACAACTGTATCAATTGTAGATACACTAGTATAATCCTTAGACAGATCTCCACTATTTGATACACTTACTCTTAATGTTACTCTTTTGTTGCGTCAATTCCCCTCTCTAGAGGCATATTATAGTGTGCCACTGTTTCTACCCCATCAGATTCCGTACTGGATACTGTCAGTGGGAATATACGGAGGGTGTACAGCACGAGTTAACTAAGAGTTTACTGTGTAGTTGTGAGATAGACAGCTGGTTTCTGGGGGGTGCGTTTTTTCATACAGTAACTCTTGAGACATCTCCTCAAGTTACTTTATCCCCACCCAGCACGCTCTCACATCTATTTATATCCTCCCATCTAGTTATTATTATTTTTTCTTTCTTTATTTTTTCTTTATTATTATTATTTTTTGTAAGATTATTTTTTTGTATGATATTTTCACTTTCACTTTATTTCTGTTTCCGGGTCCTTACCTTAAGCATTTTTATGCATTAACTATTAAAAGTTATATTTTATCCTCTGTACATATGTATATATAGATATTCACTAGGGGGCGCCCTATCCTCTCTGACCCACTGGGTCTGCTTCTCTATCTATACAAATTTGTAAGGGTTAACCCCTAATTGGTCGCCCCGGGACACATCATAAGTTGCTTCCCAGTCTGGGTAGTCAACTTACTTCCTCCATAATCAGTTTGCATCTGCTCATCTGCTATTTCATTTGTGTACACTTTAACTTTACTGATATTTCTGTGTGGTCCCAATCAATATACCTTATCAGGATACTTTTCTACACTCTCTTGGGTGTTCGTTAAATCCTTACATGAAGAAATCTTTATTTCTCATGAGATTGAAAGTGAAATTTTTGAATATCCTTGATTTTAAACTGAGTATCTTGGAACTATCAGCATAACAATGCATAGAAAACAAAAGGCATCAAACAACTTGAGCTGGGACACCCGTTCTTAAAAAAATGGATTCAGGGGGGCGGGGCCTGACCGCCGAGCAGTCTGGTCGCACTAAAACAGAGCTCCGTGTGAGAACCGTCAAAAAGCAACTTTTACCTAATATTACACACCAAAATTACTAGCCTGGCGCAACAGAGCAGCGAGATTACCCTGAGACTCAAAGGTCTGGACAACCGGGCTCGGATAGGCACTCAGAAGTGGAGACAGAGCTGCGGCCTACCAGCGGGTGCAGGCGGGAGAGAGGTCGCCGAACTCCCCACAAACGGACCTGCGGGAAAACGCTGCGATGCCTAAGACCCCGTTCACCCCCCTTGCCGGGGAGGGATATCCCGGCACAATCAATCAAGTGACAGATAAGCTGACAGACTTTGCCTTGAGATGGCAAGCAAAACTTACCTGATCCAGGCACGACGCACCGCATCAAAGCCAAAATGGCGACTGCCATGCCGAACACATGCGGCGTGCTGGAAAACTTTGAACAGTGGCACTTTTTACAGACTTCTGGAAGAAACTGTGGCACAGAGGGGCAAAACCTAAGGAGACGACTGACAAGCGATGGCACTTGCACCCTGGAGGTGTAAAAAATAAGGCGGGAGAGCCTCAGAGAACCCGACCAGCCCCCAAACTAAAGAAACAGGGAAATAAGAGAGACAGCCTGAGAGCCACAGCCTGCCCAGTGTCACCCACCGCTGGCTACTGTCCTCCGGGGCTGAGAGACCGACACATGAGAGAACCGAGAGGTTTGCGCCCAAAGAGAACCACTAACACCACCAAGCAACCGCGACTCAAGAGAAGGCCCTCTCATGAAACCCACAGCAGAGCCGCAGGGACCGTGGGGCACTTCTCCGATCAGAGCACCTAGCTGCGACACCCCGCAGACCCAAACAGACCACCCACAGACCTCGACCAGTCACGGCCTGGCCGACTCCCACTCCGGCAGGAAGATCTGCACAACGCCATATTGTGAGATAAAAACATGCCAGGTGAACATTTTACACAAGGAAGGTGGAAGCCCAGCCAGGGAATCGGCTGACTGCCTAAACTTTGGAAGCTGGCTGCCGGCTGAGATAAGTCATCGGACAGGGAATCTAACTAAGGCTGCAAACAACCCAGCGACAGAAAAGCAAGAAAACTTATACCAAGTCAAAAATGTTATTATATTGATCTCACTTTAGATTAGAAAAGCCTCCTCTTCTAAACATATACTGCATAATTATTTAGCTTTAACTAGTACTATGTCAGAGGCATATCAGTTGCATGCATGTTAGCTTACCATATGAAGAAAAGTGTATTGCATGACTTAGTAGCAAGCATGATATATTTTGTCTATGTAATCACCATGTCTATAATATCTTTTGTCTATGCGACTTAACTCATGCTCCTTTTATAGGAACAAGCATTTACATATACTCTTTAGCCCATTTTAAACGGCGTTATTTTATTTTCGTAAGCTTTTTCTCATGTCCCTCTCAAGCTTATCTTTCAGCTAAATATATTTGTGTTATCAGATAGGCTCATAGCCCAAAAGCCTCCTCATGTCGATTGCTGCAATGGGTTAATCCTTTTCGAAAGCTAAACTATTTGCAAGTACATTGCTTCACATAAGCTGAGGGTCAAGATTAGAGTTGGTAAATTAGCCTGTTAACTTGCCGCTGATACTCACTTCCATGCCTAGATATACCAGCGAGGTCACATTCAGCTGTGTATCAGACTTAGTTAAGTAAACCTTTATTGTTTAGCCTGCTTAGCTTGTTTATCCTGTATAATACAACTGTTAAAATGTTCATAAAAAAAGAGGCCGTTATTCTTGGGAGTACATGCAACCATTGTATAAACCAGTTATGCATAACGTATGTTTTTCATGCATTAACCCCTTGTTTTACTTTCTGTACTGAGCCATCATACGCCTGAATAAAAAAGATTGACAAAAAAAAAAAAATGGATTCAGGCTGGACAATACCTATGCCTGAGGAGAAACGGTTCCACAAGTCAAAACTTTGTGGGTAAGATCTATGATGCGCAGTGGCGGATCCAGGGGGGGCTAAACGGGGCAATTGCCCCCTCCCGAGAAAACCGACGGTATCGCTCTCCCCTGCCAGCACATGCAGGTGCCCTGCCGTTCGGTAGAAAGACTAAGTAGCATATGGGGATTCTGGCGAATGTCAAGATACTCACGGATACAGGATTTATGAATGTACTCCAGATATTTGGGGTACATCCAAAACAGGGGGAAAAATGTATCTTTGTTAATTATGTTAAAGATTTATCTGAGGGGAGGAGATGTGTGGGTTGTACCTTGTATTTAATTGGTTACTGTGTTAATTATGTAGGTGTCTCCCTTGCATGGGCAGCATCACATAAAAGGAGAGTGTCTGACATTAAAATTTAATTCTTCTTGACCCTTCAAAACGTAGCCTTGTCTCGTTCTTGAAAGAGGATTTACAGCATAATCACCTGACTCTTTTAAGAGTTCTGCCTGACTCTTTACTTGGATCCAGTGAATGGGAATAAGCAACTCCACTACTACACAGCGACTTGCTGAGAAAAAGGACGTCTCCAACGGCTGATACCCTCTTACTAACTGGGTAGCCGTTACAGTGATCTCCAAGCAATTGGTTATCTAACAAACTGATGGGCACATACCTTTGTGTGGGGTGCAAGGCCAGCAAAAATATACAAAAATGCAATGCAGCGGGATTGGTCTATCTTCTCACCTGTGAATGCAGATTGAAATATGGGGCATATGACATTTAGCCCTTTTAAACACAGAATGCGCAAGCATATACATTCAGCAAGAACTAGTTTGAGACCCCGTCTCAAGACACCTCAAACAACATCACAAAGGTGATCCAAAGGGGTCAAGCTGGTCATATAGGACCAATGAAAATTAAATCTGATCTAGAGACTTAGGAGGAGAGAGTGCCAGACTATCTCCGCTATGGTTTGAATTAGGGATTCTAGGTTTTTGTTTGTTTGTTTTTTTAGTACCATTCATTAAATATGAAGAGGGAATTCTTTAAGAAGACACAGTTTACATTATATAACACTGAGATTGACTTACTGAGAATTGAAGATAGTACCGCCATGTGCAATGGTGCATATCTCTTGTCAGTGTGTTATCACTGTGACAGATTCATCTGTATACGCAAAGTAGATGGTGGGAACCGCACTCAATCCCAGCGGCCAAGGGTGCTCCGGATCAGGACCAGCAATCCCAGAATTATACACGAAAGAAGAAAGGACCACAGGCACTCCAGGCTTGAAAAAGACCTTTGTTGGTCGAAACGTTGCTTGGCGTTGCATTTTTTCCTAATAAATCTGCACACGGTTTCAATTTGGAGTGCCTGTGGTCCTTTCTTCTTTCAGATTCATCTGTATAGACTTATATTGCTGGTTCGTCTGTTTGCCTTCATTTCGTTGGATTTCCTGTCCGTATGCCCCTGTTCATGTGTTTCCCCAAGTACCGATTGAAACTACCGAACGGACGGCCACCCAGGAGAGGAGTGTGCTGCTAGTTAACCTATTGGCCTCAATTAGAACGTTGCGGTTAACCGCAGACACCTCTCCATTCCATTCATACGGGTGGTCATCGTTCGTATGCCGACCACGAGGCAGCGCCCATTTTGGGACACGAGGAGAATCAGCGGTGTTCGGTGCAAATCCTATGGAACTAAAGACAGATACTTTATCTGCCGAACACCGCTGGAAGCTGCCGCCCACCTTCTATTTCGGCGAGGCGTACGAACACCGGTCAGTTCGGAGGTTTCTATCCTTCGTATGGACTTTACCCAGGTAGCCGTCCCATGGAGTCATTCGTATACCGAAGGACTTGTGAAAGACTTTGACTCCATGGCGATTGAACTAGGTACATCGGATCTGAGCACTATTCGGTAGAAATATGCACTCAGATCCATGCTATCTGGGGATATGTTGCACGAACCATATGCATTCGATATTTCTGAAATTATGTATTTTATTGTATTGTTTTAAAATGGCGTTTGTCTCTATCCTGGGAGATAATTAGGTTTCTTCCTAATTATCTCTGGGATAGAGAAGAAAGATTTATGGGTAAAATGGGAAGGGCTTATATTGAAGTCACTGCCATTGGCTACTGTCCAATATATTGTACAGTCTTCCACAAGGTCCCCTAGGGGAGTGTCCACCTTGTGGAGACCCGCATAAATACCGGGCAGGTAGCCCCCATTAAACACATTCCTGTTTGACCTTCAAGACGGAGCTTGGTCTCGTTTGTGGAGGGATTTATTATTGGGACAGTACTTTTCGTTATTTCTAGTGGTGAAAGGGTTTTGACTTAATTGCTGATCGGGAGTTGCCGCGTTCATATGCTCCGTTCGGGAGTTTGACGATCGGCTGGATTAAAACTGCATATCTGGAGAAAGGGGATTATTCACTAAACGGCAGCTTCGTTCCCCTGGCGGTGAGTGTTGTAACAATCACAATCATTGAGAGAAAGATAGGGGAAACATACTACCACATATTTTAAACATCTTAATTATTGTAATACATGGACTACTTTTTTTTAAATTCTCTTTACAATTTTTTTATGGAATTTTTATTTTATGAGGAGAACAATGAAAATACAAAGTAACATTGTGTATTACATCGATATCAGTAATATCAGTAATATATAAATAACGTGAATAACATGAGTAAAATGGTAATAGTTACAAGAGTGCATGTTGAAACAATTGTTGCATATGAGAGGATAGTGGCATATATTAGTGGCATCAATGTGCCTGGGAGGTGTCGTCATTGGCGACAGAAAGAGAGGAAGAAGAAAAAAAAATACATGAGAAATAAAAAGACAAGAGGTAAACATAACAGTGATACATTGCCTATTTTCATTGGAATTCTTGTTATGATTAGGATAATGTAAGAGGTGACATAAATTGATATCCCATTATACATTATAGAGGCTAAGTAGGCAATTTTACCTATTCAACAGGAAAGTAAAGCAACCAGTAGAATTATTATTATTATTATTATTATTTTATCATTTATATAGCACCAGAAAATTCTGTAGCGCTGTACAATGGGTGGACTAACAGACACATAATTGTAACCAGACAAATGGATGCACAGGAACAGATTGATTGAGGGCCTTGCTCAATGAGCTTACATGCTAGAGGGGGTGGGGAATAATGACACAAAGGGTATAATTAGGGGTAATGAAATAGGATGCTAGAAACATATTCACTGAGAATGTCTTTTTTTCACAGTTGCAGTAGAGGAATAAAAACCCAATAACAGTTTAAATGATATGCCATCCTGAAGAAGTGTGTTTTCAAAGTGGAGACTGGGTGAAAGTCTAACGGAGAACAGAAAAGGTGCAGCCCTGGAGAAGTCTTGGAGGTGAGCATCAGATGTGGGAGTATGGACAGAGGATAGACATAGGCTTTCGGCAATAATGTATAAATAACTAGCCATAATCTATACTTGGGAAGATTAGGTATCCTACTTTTGGACATATAAATTTGAGCTGTTAGGAGTCTTACCAAGATTAGATGTATGATTTATGCCATGGCATAGCACCCAAATAGGCTCCCATTACTTATTAACCTATACATATGGGACTCCCTATGCAACCACTTATCTTACTTTGATTATTAAACCTTGATGGTAGCGATTGGGCTGCTGTAATGGATACCATTGCTATACATTCTATTCATAACACTTCTACACCCTATACTTGGAATTTATACATACATTTCCTTCAAATGATTTTATTTTTATCATTGGGTATATATTCAGATAGCTCATTTAATGATCTTTAAATGATACATCAATCAAGAGTATGAACATTCTGTGCCCAATCTTGATATTGAGCGGTACTAGTCTAATACTATCCTTACCTTTTGTGTCATTTTACCCCACTCCCTCTAGCATGTAAGCTCATTGAGCAGGGCCCTCAACCCCTCTGTTCCTGTGTGTCCAACTTGTCTGGTTACAACTACATGTCTGTTCATCCACCCATTGTAAAGTGCTGCGGAATTTGACGGCGCTCTATAAATATAATAATAATAATAATAATAATAATAATACTGGTATACACAAACTTCAATGTGTACCTCTAATGATAATCTATAGAGAGAACATATACTACCTTTCCCTGGTGTTTTCATATTTACATTTGAGCACTTGGCGAATGATACGTAGTGACTGTCGGAGGGTCTACCCTCTCCCTGGATTTGCACAAACCTGAGATAGGTTTAAGATCAAATTTTCAATATATGTTATTTCGGATAAGCTATTGTCTCCTCTCCTTTGGTGACCGGGGGTTTATTTAGTAGGAATTGTTCTTCCTGTTCTTGGAATCTTAATGAGTGTCTGATTACTCAGCCCCTCTAGAATACATCAATATTGAGGAGGCCCAGTTAGAGAGGATGGATTCAGCAATCGTATCACAATGTATCTATGCATGCTGGCTCAGTCATTACACTGATATCCCAGCCCACACCCAATATGTGGGCTTACTATACTAGTTGGCCATATTACACAGATATGCGTGACTTTTCCTGATTGGCTTATGGGGGGGACCTGGACCCTTTTATTTACCTGGGAATCTTCTAATGCCACATTTTCACCTGACAAAGATGCCATGTAGCACCAAATCGCACATCAAGAATCTGTTATTTTATCACGTTTCATTTGTCACTGGGCTCTCGTCTTTTCACTTGGTTATTATGCCGATTTTTAGTGGTTGTAGGTTGTCCCACTGGTACTTTTATCAGTAATAGGGTTTACTCCTAGTATGTGTTGGTTGTCTCCAGGAGTTGAGACAACTCAGGCTTAAGCTATTATTACACTGATAGTCCTAGCTAGCTGTAGGTTGTCTCTCTTTGATGACACAAGTGAGGTTAAGTTATCCTCTTAAGATAACTTTTAGTGTATGTAGGTTGCCTCATCCCCATGAGACAACGGAGGCACTTGTCACATGGTGAATTTCTGATATATGTAGATTGACTCTTATTTATGAGACAACTGAGATTTATCTGGCAATTTTAGTCACTTTTTGAGATTTTGAGATCTTCATATACACAGCCATTATAGGTGACCGAATATATTTTATCCCTCATATTGCTATCTCAAAGAATTGTATGATGGGAGTATGATTCGTATGAGACCCCAAAAGTGTTACTCCAACGACTGATATACTTATCAATAAGAGTATAGTGATAGTGCCATACATATAACTTTTATTTAATTCACACAATTATTACTGTACTCTTTGATTTTTTAATAGTCGATTTATCTCTACAATATGGAACCCTTATTGTGATCTGATTGGCACACAGATAATAAAGCCTGCTTAAGTACTAAATGCATTGTTTAACTTTTAAGCTGCTTTTACTTTGTATCCATAATCAGTTTGCATCTGCTCATCTGCTATTTCATTTGTGTACACTTTAACTTTACTGATATTTCTGTGTGGTCCCAATCAATATACCTTATCAGGATACTTTTCTACACTCTCTTGGGTGTTCGTTAAATCCTTACATGAAGAAATCTTTATTTCTCATGAGATTGAAAGTGAAATTTTTGAATATCCTTGATTTTAAACTGAGTATCTTGGAACTATCAGCATAACAATGTATAGAAAACAAAAGGCATCAAACAACTTGAGCTGGGACACCCGTTCTTAAAAAAATGGATTCAGGGGGGCGGGGCCTGACCGCCGAGCAGTCTGGTCGCACTAAAACAGAGCTCCGTGTGAGAACCGTCAAAAAGCAACTTTTACCTAATATTACACACCAAAATTACTAGCCTGGCGCAACAGAGCAGCGAGATTACCCTGAGACTCAAAGGTCTGGACAACCGGGCTCGGATAGGCACTCAGAAGTGGAGACAGAGCTGCGGCCTACCAGCGGGTGCAGGCGGGAGAGAGGTCGCCGAACTCCCCACAAACGGACCTGCGGGAAAACGCTGCGATGCCTAAGACCCCGTTCACCCCCCTTGCCGGGGAGGGATATCCCGGCACAATCAATCAAGTGACAGATAAGCTGACAGACTTTGCCTTGAGATGGCAAGCAAAACTTACCTGATCCAGGCACGACGCACCGCATCAAAGCCATAATGGCGACTGCCATGCCGAACACATGCGGCGTGCTGGAAAACTTTGAACAGTGGCACTTTTTACAGACTTCTGGAAGAAACTGTGGCACAGAGGGGCAAAACCTAAGGAGACGACTGACAAGCGATGGCACTTGCACCCTGGAGGTGTAAAAAATAAGGCGGGAGAGCCTCAGAGAACCCGACCAGCCCCCAAACTAAAGAAACAGGGAAATAAGAGAGACAGCCTGAGAGCCACAGCCTGCCCAGTGTCACCCACCGCTGGCTACTGTCCTCCGGGGCTGAGAGACCGACACATGAGAGAACCGAGAGGTTTGCGCCCAAAGAGAACCACTAACACCACCAAGCAACCGCGACTCAAGAGAAGGCCCTCTCATGAAACCCACAGCAGAGCCGCAGGGGCCGTGGGGCACTTCTCCGATCAGAGCACCTAGCTGCGACACCCCGCAGACCCAAACAGACCACCCACAGACCTCGACCAGTCACGGCCTGGCCGACTCCCACTCCGGCAGGAAGATCTGCACAACGCCATATTGGGAGATAAAAACATGCCAGGTGAACATTTTACACAAGGAAGGTGGAAGCCCAGCCAGGGAATCGGCTGACTGCCTAAACTTTGGAAGCTGGCTGCCGGCTGAGATAAGTCTTCGGACAGGGAATCTAACTAAGGCTGCAAACAACCCAGCGACAGAAAAGCAAGAAAACTTATACCAAGTCAAAAATGTTATTATATTGATCTCACTTTAGATTAGAAAAGCCTCCTCTTCTAAACATATACTGCATAATTATTTAGCTTTAACTAGTACTATGTCAGAGGCATATCAGTTGCATGCATGTTAACTTACCATATGAAGAAAAGTGTATTGCATGACTTAGTAGCAAGCATGATATATTTTGTCTATGTAATCACCATGTCTATAATATCTTTTGTCTATGCGACTTAACTCGTGCTCCTTTTATAGGAACAAGCATTTACATATACTCTTTAGCCCATTTTAAACAGCGTTATTTTATTTTCGTAAGCTTTTTCTCATGTCCCTCTCAAGCTTATCTTTCAGCTAAATATATTTGTGTTATCAGATAGGCTCATAGCCCAAAAGCCTCCTCATGTCGATTGCTGCAATGGGTTAATCCTTTTCGAAAGCTAAACTATTTGCAAGTACATTGCTTCACATAAGCTGAGGGTCAAGATTAGAGTTGGTAAATTAGCCTGTTAACTTGCCGCTGATACTCACTTCCATGCCTAGATATACCAGCGAGGTCACATTCAGCTGTGTATCAGACTTAGTTAAGTAAACCTTTATTGTTTAGCCTGCTTAGCTTGTTTATCCTGTATAATACAACTGTTAAAATGTTCATAAAAAAGAGGCCGTTATTCTTGGGAGTACATGCAACCATTGTATAAACCAGTTATGCATAACGTATGTTTTTCATGCATTAACCCCTTGTTTTACTTTCTGTACTGAGCCATCATACGCCTGAATAAAAAAGATTGACAGAAAAAAAAAAATGGATTCAGGCTGGACAATACCTATGCCTGAGGAGAAACGGTTCCACAAGTCAAAACTTTGTGGGTAAGATCTATGATGCGCAGTGGCGGATCCAGGGGGGGCTAAACGGGGCAATTGCCCCCTCCCGAGAAAACCGACGGTCTCGCTCTCCCCTGCCAGCACATGCAGGTGCTAGCCCTGCAATGTGCCTGTGGACCGGAGAGGAGATCAGAGATCTCCGTCTCCGATCCGCAGGCACTGTGATCGCAGCCGGCAGGGGAGGAAGGGAGGACCCGGGAGCTCTGCCTGCAGGTCCTCCGGGTCCTCATCTCGTGAGCATGGAGCGTTGCCGCGGTAACCACAGCAACGCTCCAAATCTCGCGAGAGTGAACTCTAGCCCTGGAGCGCGGGCTAGAGTTCACTCCTACCACTGAAACCACCAATGAATCCCCCACCGGACCACCAGGGATCGAAATATGTCCCCTCTCCTCCCAGTAAAGGTAAGAAGGAAGGGGGGACATCAATATTTATTTTAATTAAATAAAAAAAAAAAAATATATATATATATATATATATATATTATAAAAAGCCCCCCCCTACTCTTATCACACACACACACTCAAAACACATACACTGCCCCCATACACATACACTGCCCCCCATACTGCCTCCCCATACACACATTGCCCCCCATACTGCCCCCATACACACACTGCCCCCCATACACACACTACCCCCCATACACACACTGCCCCCATACACACACTGCCCCCATACACATACTGCCCCCATACACATACTGCCCCTACACACATTCTGCCCCCATACACACATACTGCCCCCATGCACACACACTGCCCCCCATACTGCCCCAATACACACACACACACTGCCCCCCACATACACACACACTGCCCCCCATACTGCCCCAATACACACACACACACTGCCCCCCACATACACACACACTGCCCCCCATACTGCCCTCATACACACACACTGCCCCCCATACTGCCCCCATACACACACTGTCCCCATACACATACTGCCCCCATACACACATACTGCCCCCATACACACACACTGCCCCCCTACACACATACTGCCCCATACACACATACTGCCCCACACATACTGCCCCATACACATACTGCCCCCATACACACATACTGCCCCATACACACACACTGCCCCCCATACACACACTGCCCCCCATACACATACTGCCCCCATACACACACTGCCCCCATACACACACTGCCCCCATACACACACATTTCCCCCATACACACACTGACCCCATACAAACACACTGCCCCCCATACTGCCCCCCATATACACACACTGACCCAATACTGCCCCCCATACACACATACTGCCCCCCATACACATACACTGCTCCCCATACACACACACTGCCCCCCATACACACACACTGCCCCCCATACGCACACACTGCCCCCCATACACACACACTGCCCCCATACACACATACTGCCCCCATACACACATACTGCTCCCCCATACACACACACTCTACACACATACACTACCCCCATACACACACACACTGATCCCCAAACACACACTGCCCCCATACACTGCCGCCCCATACACACACATTGCCCACACTGCAATACTCACACACACACTGCAACTGTTACACACACATACTGTCCCACACATACACTGCATCCCTGACATGCCTTTTTGTAGCCTGTCTCTGCACTTTTTCTAGTTCTGCAATATACTTTTTTTAAACTAGGTGCCCAAAATTGAACCAGTTTTAAAGACGGATATCTTATCATTGATTTATGAAGAGACAAACCTATATTTTGATCAGTGACTTAATAGCCTTTTTTATATATGAAAGCACCTTATATTTTTAAAAGTCATAGTTTGTTATATATAATTGTTCCCAAGTCATTTTTATTTAATGTTATCCCTAACCCAGTTTATGTATAAATGGCTTGTGGGTTCCTTATTACAAAATGCATTATTTTGCATTTATCTGTATTCAATATCATCTGCCACTAACCTGCCCCTTTATCCAATTCCCTCTGAAGAGAAGTTATATAATGATCAGACAGTATTATCTTAATTAGTATGTTACCTTGTTTGTGACATCTGCAAACACTGACAAATGACTCCAATGCCCACTACAAGATCATTTCTAAACAGATTAAAGAGAAGTGAACACAGGACAGAACTCCAAAGTACTCCACTTACCACTTTTGACAAATTTCAAAGATTTCCATTTACTACTGTACTCTATATTTCAGCCAATGTTTTACCCAAGAAATGTGATGAACTGTATCAAATGCCTTGGCAAAATTCAAGTAGAGAGTGTCTACTGGAAAACTCTGATCTATATTTCTACTAATGTCTTCATATAGTGCAATTTAAGCTAGTTTGGAATGACCTATTTTTCATCAAACCATGTTGATTCTTACTAATGATATTGTTGTTCAAAATTAATTTTTGAACATTAAGCCTCAACGTCCCTTCAGATTATTTCACAACCACGTATGTTAAACTCACAGGTATGTAGTTTCTGAGTTGAGATTTTGAACCATTTTTAAATATAGGCATCACATCTGCTTTTTCCCAATACTCTGGTACAAATCCTGAAAGAAAATAATCCTGCTGAAATGATTCATTTATAAAGCTGCCATCTATATTGAAAGTAATTTTACAACATGACAGGACGCTGAATGTGTTATATTTTCTCTAGTGGCTCAGCATTAAAAATGTAGCATATACAGCCTCCTTTAATGCCGTAAAATTGAAGGTTTTATGTTTTCCTTGGAAGGGGTTACCTTTTGCATCTCTCGTCGAACGGGGATGGATTCCATAGCAGTTTTCTATCCATTTTTCGCACTGGGTCCTTAGTAATGCATGTTCATCACATTGCTCCGGTATGTGTAGGTTACGTCACCTCTTCACTTTTCCCCATAGGGTCAACTTCTGGTGTCCTATGTTTGCCCATTTAAACCAGTGTTGGTTAAGACCCTTGGCAAATGGTTGTTGTCTCTGGGATGCTGCTGCTGCTTTGGGGGCTCTTATACTGGGTGCTTCTCTTGTGGATATCCTATGTGTAGCGGATTGGTCTTGGGAGGAAACTTACCGGATGTTTTACTTCCGTCCCGATGAATGTGCCTTGTTTTCTCTAATGGCTCAGAATTAAAAATGCAATATATGAAGCCTCCTTAAATGCTGTGAAATTGAAGACTATGCTAGCTTTAGTGTACTAATAATCTTAATTTTAATAATGACAGGAGGCAAGTATTTTCCCTCCCTCACCTCTCCCTTTGTGTTTGTTTCATGCTTTGCATTGTGATTACTGCTCTATCTTGTTTCTTGCTGTTTACAGATTGTAACAGATCCCATATACTCCAACTAAGTATATCCGTTGAAGAGTCTCCCAGGTCTTGAAGTGAAGCAGTGATTATAACTCTGAGCTACCCAAACATCAGCCAAGATTTGATGAAGGGTACACATGAGCTGGTTTATCATGGCCATGTTGCCTGATTATATACACAGCTCCCAGTAGTGGGTCTCCATTCAATACAAGACAAGCCCCTCCCATATATCTCTGTGCCTGGGAGATAATTGTGTTAAAGGCCGGTAAGCTAATTATCTCTCAGGAACAGAGAGGCAAACACAAAAATATAAAACATAAAAATCCCCCAAAACATCATAAAAATATATAATAAACACACAAATAATACATCCCCAAAATAACCCAGATCTCCAAATACCGCTCAGACCCATGCAGTGTAGAGGAAACGCCACAGTGTTACATTTCCGATGATTTATATTGCTTGTTTGCAATTAGTGTTGTCGCGAACCCGGAATTTTCGGTTCGCGAACGGCGAACGCGAACTTCTGCAAATGTTCGCGAACCGGCGAACCGCGCGAACCGCCATTGACTTCAATGGGCAGGCGAATTTTAAAAACAACAGGGACTCTTTCTGGCCACAATAGTGATGGAAAAGTTGTTTCAAGGGGACTAACACCTGGACTGTGGCATGCCAGAGGGGGATCCATGGCAAAACTCCCATGGGAAATTGCACAGTTGATGCAGAGTCTGCTTTTAATCCATAAAGGGCAGAAATCACCTAACATTGACACCTGTCCTCAAAGCCCAGCCCTGATACACACTGACACAGAGCAGAATAGAGACTGTTCCCCCTACATAGGGTCACTTGGCAGATATGGATTGACACCTGTCTTCAAAACCCCTGATACACACTGACACAGAGCAGAATAGGGACTGTTCCCCCTACATAGTGTCACTTGGCAGATATGGATTTACACCTGTCCTCAAAACCCCTGATACACACTGACACAGAGCAGAATAGAGACTGTTCCCCCTACATAGGGTCACTTGGCAGATATGGATTGACACCTGTCCTCAAAACCCCTGATACACACTGACACAGAGCAGAATAGGGACTGTTCCCCCTACATAGGGTCACTTGGCAGATATGGATTGACACCTATCCTAATGATCCCTGATACACACTGACACAGAGCAGAATAGAGACTGTTCCCCCTACATAGGGTCACTTGGCAGATATGGATTGACACCTGTCCTCAAAACCCCTGATACACACTGACACAGAGCAGAATAGAGACTGTTCCCCCTACATAGGGTCACTTGGCAGATATGGATTGACACCTATCCTAATGATCCCTGATACACACTGACACAGAGCAGAATAGGGACTGTTACCCCTACATAGGGTCACTTGGCAGATATGGATTGACAAATCCCTGACAAACAGCTACCACATGCAAGGAAGGCAGCAGGGGCGCAAATGACCCACTCCCGACGCGGGAAGGTAGTGACGACAAATAACAATACAGGACTCTTAAGAGGCCCTGTAATTGTAATCAGTCCACTTGAAATCCTTTAACTTTGATCAATTGGAGGGAAGTCTGGTGCAGAGCCACTGACCCATGTGCAGGGCCAGCCTTAGGCCTTTGGGCGCCCTGTGCAAGAAATCTTCCCGACGCGGGAAGGTAGTGACGACAAATAACAATACAGGACTCTTTAGAGGCCCTGTAATTGTAATCAGTCCACTTGAAATCCTTTAACTTTGATCAATTGGAGGGAAGTCTGGTGCAGAGCCACTGACCCATGCGCAGGGCCAGCCTTAGGCCTTTGGGCGCCCTGTGCAAGAAATCTTCCCGACGCGGGAAGGTAGTGACGACAAATAACAATACAGGACTCTTTAGAGGCCCTGTAATTGTAATCAGTCCACTTGCACCTAAAAATTAGGCATGTGCACATGCCTGAAAAATGTGGTATTGTTGCAGCCGCTGCTGTAGCAGCGGCCAGAAAAATTGATGTTTGTTTCACAGGCAGAAAGTGCCCTAAAACATGGCGGCTTGAACCCTAGTTGGTGGCGGATAAATCACGCAACTCAAACGTCATTCAGAGCTAAAATACAGCAGTGGACCATTTTTAGCCCAAGGCAGCTCATCTCATCAGGCCTTTTTTAAGCGAATGTATCGCCCAGTGTCAGTCCCTTCGGGATCCATCCCTCATTCATCTTAATAAAGGTGAGGTAATCTAGACTTTTTTGACCTAGGCGACTTCTCTTCTCAGTGACAATACCTCCTGCTGCACTGAAGGTCCTTTCTGACAGGACACTTGAAGCGGGGCAGGCCAGAAGTTCTATCGCAAATTGGGATAGCTCAGGCCACAGGTCAAGCCTGCACACCCAGTAGTCAAGGGGTTCATCGCTCCTCAGAGTGTCGATATCTGCAGTTAAGGCGAGGTAGTCTGCTACCTGTCGGTCGAGTCGCTCTCTGAGGGTGGATCCCGAAGGGCTGTGGCGATGCATAGGACTTAAAAAGGTCCGCATGTCCTCCATCAACAACACGTCTTTAAAGCGTCCTGTCCTTGCCGGCGTGGTCGTGGGAGGAGGAGGAGGAGGATGACTTCCACCTCTCCCCCTGTTAGATTCCCGTTGTGCTGTGACATCACCCTTATACGCTGTGTAAAGCATACTTTTTAATTTATTTTGCAAATGCTGCATCCTTTCCGACTTGTTGTAATTCGGTAACATTTCCGCCACTTTCTGCTTATACCGGGGGTCTAGTAGCGTGGACACCCAGTACAGGTCGTTCTCCTTCAGCCTTTTTATACGAGGGTCCCTCAACAGGCAGGACAGCATGAAAGACCCCATTTGCACAAGGTTGGATGCCGAGCTACTCGTTTCCCGTTCCTCCTCCTCACTGATGTCATTGAAGGTATGTTCTTCCCCCCAGCCACGTACAACACCACGGGTACCAGATAGGTGACAACGAGCACCCTGGGATGCCTGTTGTGTTTGGTCTTGCTCCTCCTCCTCCTCCTCAAAGCTACAATCCTCCTCTGACTCCTCTTCCTCACAATCCTCTTCCAGCGTTGCCGCAGGTCCAGCAAGCGATGCTGATAAGGCTGTTTCTGGTGGTGATGGTGACCACAACTCTTCCTCTTCCTCTTCACGCTCATCTACAGCCTGATCCAGCACTCTTCGCAGGGCACGCTCCAGGAAGAAAACAAATGGTATGATGTCGCTGATGGTGCCTTCGTTGCGACTGACTAGGTTTGTCACCTCCTCAAAAGGACGCATGAGCCTACAGGCATTGCGCATGAGCGTCCAGTAACGTGGCAAAAAAAATCCCAGCTCCCCAGAGGCTGTCCTAGCACCCCGGTCATACAAATATTCATTAACAGCTTTTTCTTGTTGGAGCAGGCGGTCGAACATTAGGAGTGTTGAATTCCAACGTGTAGGGCTGTCGCAAATCAAGCGCCTCACTGGCATGTTGTTTCGCCGCTGGATATCGGCAAAGTGAGCTATGGCTGTGTAGGAACGCCTGAAATGGCCACACACCTTCCTGGCCTGCTTCAGGACGTCCTGTAAGCCTGTGTACTTATGCACAAAGCGTTGTACGATCAGATTACACACATGTGCCATGCACGGCACATGTGTCAACTTGCCCAACTTCAATGCCGCTATCAAATTTTTTCCATTGTCACACACCACTTTGCCGATATCCAGTTGCTGCGGAGTCAGCCACTTTTCCACCTGTGCGTTCAGGGCAGACAGGAGTGCTTGTCCGGTGTGACTCTCTGCTTTCAAGCAAGTCAAACCCAAGACGGCGTGACACTGCCGTATCCGGGATGTGGAATAGTACCTGGGGAGCTGGGGGGGTGCCGTTGATGTGGAGCAAGAAGCAGCGGCACAAGAGGACTCAGCCAAGGAGGTTATGGAAGAGGATGGAGTAGGAGGAGTAGAGGAGGTGGCAGCAGGACTGCCTGCAATTCGTGGCGGTGTCACCAACTCCTCTGCAATGCCACGCATTCCTTGCTTGTCAGCCGTCAGCAGGTTTACCCAATGCGCAGTGTAGGTGATATACCTGCCCTGACCATGCTTTGCAGACCAGGTATCAGTGGTCAGATGGACCCTTGCCCCAACACTGTGTGCCAGACATGCCATGCCTTCCTTTTGCACAATCGAGTACAAGTTGGGGATTGCCTTTTGTGAAAAGAAATTCCGGCCGGGTACCTTCCACTGCGGTGTCCCAATAGCTACAAATTTTTTGAACGCCTCAGACTCAACCAGATTGTATGGTAAAAGCTGGCGGGCTAATAGTTCGGACAAGCCAGCTGTCAGACGCTGGGCAAGGGGGTGACTTGGTGACATTGGCTTCTTACGCTCAAACATGTCCTTGACAGACACATGACTGTGGGCAGATGAGCGGGAACTGCTCAAGGCGGGAGGCGGAGTGGCGGATGGTTGAGAGGGGGCAAGAAGGACAGCAGTGGTTGACGTGGCTGAAGATGCTGGACCAGGAGGAGGATGGCGGCTTAGAGTAGGCGTGCTGCTTGTACTCATGTGTTGATCCCATAGGCGTTTGTGATGTGAGATCATGTGCCTACGCAAAGCAGTTGTACCTAGGTGGGTGTTGGACCTCCCACGACTCAGTTTCCTTTGGCACATGTTGCAAATGGCATCGCTGTTGTCAGAGGCAGACACACAAAAAAAATGCCACACTGCTGAGCTCTGCAATGACGGCATTCTGGTGGTGGACACAACATGTGTTGATTGGCGTGCTGTCGGGCTGACCCCGGGTGCCGATGCATGCTGTCTGACTGTGCCACTAGCTCCTTGCGACGACCCCCTACCTGCTTCCAACTGGTCTCCTCCTCTCTGTCTCCCCATCTGAACTTTCGCCCTGTTCTTCTTCTCTTCTAGCGGGCACCCACGTGACATCCATGGACGCATCGTCATCATCAACCGCTTCGCTTGTATCTGACAACTCAGAAAAGGAAGCAGCAGCGGGTACAACATCATCATCATCACACCGTACCTCCATGTGTTTAATGCTGCCTGCCTGAGACATATCCCTGTTATCTACATCCTCTAGCAATAATGGTTGTGCATCACTCATTTCTTCAAACGGGTGTGTGAATAACTCCTCTGACATACCAAGTAAAGCGGCTGTGGTGCTAGTTTTGGTGGTGGCGGCAGGCGGGTGAGTGCTATCTTGAGAGGTGCCTGAAGCTAAGCTGGAGGAGGATGGCGCGTCAAGGTTCCGAGCGGAGGCTGTACAAGATTGGGTGTCCTGTGTTAGCCAGTCAACTAAGTCCTCAGAACTTTTCAAGTTCAGGGTACGTGGCTTCTGAAAACTGGGCATTATTCTAGGGCAAAAGGGAATCACAGCACCACGACCACGACGGCCCCTGCGGGGTGGCCTGCCTCTGCCTGTCATTTTTTGGGGGATTTGTGGTACTATGCGTGCAAGCTACTGTGAGACCAGATATGATTGGCAATGTGCACTGGAACAGTTCTGCAGAGCACACACTGTAGGCCTGAGACACCCGCTTGAAGACAAGTAACTGCTATTCAATCTATAACAGTGAAAAACAAATTTTGGTTGTAAAAGCACGCTATAGAGACACAAGATATGAGTGGCAACTGTCAAAGCACGCTGGCACAGGTCTGCAGAGCACACGCTGAAGTAGGCCTGACACCAAGATGCTTGCAGACAACTAACTGATCTTCTATTACAGTGAAAAAAAAATATTTCTTTTAAATCGAAAGCTTAACCAATTGTTAAAACAGATATGAGTGGTGGCACTGGGCAAATAGGCACAGTATCCAATGTGAACCTCACACAGAAGCTGGCAGGCAGGCAACTGCTCTTCTATTACAGTGGAAACAAAATTTTGGTTGTAAAAGCACGCTATAGAGACACCAGATATGATTGGCAACTGTCAAAGCACGCTGGCACAGGTCTGCAGAGCACACGCTGAAGTAGGCCTGAAACACAGACGCTTGCAGACAACTAACTGCTCTTCTATTACAGTGAAAAAAAATATTTATTTTAAATGTAAAGCTTAACCTATTGTTAAAACAGATATGAGTGGTGGCACTGGGCAAATAGGCACAGTATCCAATGTGAACCTCACACAGAAGCTGGCAGGCAGGCAACTGCTCTTCTATTACAGTGAAAAAAAATATTTATTTTAAATGTAAAGCTTAACCTATTGTTAAAACAGATATGAGTGGTGGCACTGGGCAAATAGGCACAGTATCCAATGTGAACCTCACACAGAAGCTGGCAGGCAGGCAACTGCTCTTCTATTACAGTGAAAAAAAAATATTTATTTTAAATGTAAAGCTTAACCTATTGTTAAAACAGATATGAGTGGTGGCATTGGGCAAATAGGCACAGTATCCAATGTGAACCTCACACAGAAGCTGGCAGGCAGGCACCTGCAATTACATTACACAGGAAAAAAAAAAAAGCAGCCTGATGTTATAGCCCTAAAAAGGGCTTTTTGGGGTGCTGTCCTTACAGCAGAGATCAGATGAGTCCTTCAGGATTGTAGTGGACACTGAATACCCTAGCCTAGCTATCAATTTCCCTATGTAATCAGCAGCAGCTAAACTTTCCCTCCTCTCACTAAGCATGCATCTTCCGAATGAATCGAAAATGGATGCTGGGAGGGAGGTTGGAGGGTGTGGAAGGGAGGGAGTGCTGCTGATTGGCTGTAATGTGTGTGCTGACCGAGAGGCACAGGGTCAAAGTTTGCCCAATGATGACGAATAGGGGGCGGATCGAACTGCGCATGTGTCCGCCCGCCGTGGCGAACGCGAACACGCTAATTTCGCCGGGAACTGTTCGCCGGCGGACAGTTCGGTACATCACTATTTGCAATGTGTTATGCTTTGTTTGTTATCTGTGCATGATTCGTTGCATGCTAGTCTAGAGTGTTGGGGAGATATGTTTCAGGTTATGCTAGACCTGATGTCTAATTTAGGTATTTTTTTATTTTTTAAGTGTGTTTCACATTCTCTTTTCAGTTGAATCCACTTCATTGGCTGTCTGTACCCTGATGCCGGAATTCATTGACCTGTGCCAGATTGTAATTTTTCTGTTTGGTATTGTTTTACTTTTATCTCACCTTGTGTTGTTTGTCGCAATAAGAAAGTGAAGGTGCTTATGTGTAGCATAGCTTATATACTCCTCACTTGTTTACCATTGGTTCTTTTTCTGTGCTTTCTTTGCTGCTGTGGAGTTGAGTAAAAAGAGTAATGCAAAATACTTGCCTCCTGTCATTATTAAAATAAAGATGATTAGTACACAAAAGCTAGCATAATCTGCAATTGGATTATATATAAAGGACACCAATTGTAACTGGAAAAATGCAGGGGTTTTGTTCTGGGTTCAAGCCTTTTTAAAATATTTAAGATTATCATTATCAACTGACCACAGTTTGTGTCAAAC
This sequence comes from Pelobates fuscus, assembly GCF_036172605.1. Classification (NCBI taxonomy): domain Eukaryota; kingdom Metazoa; phylum Chordata; class Amphibia; order Anura; family Pelobatidae; genus Pelobates; species Pelobates fuscus. Next base: position 270,341,490 of record NC_086318.1, on the reverse strand, counting down.
TGTTTTTTTAGTGGTTTGACAAAAACAGGACATTTTTTCCCCCCATCTATAAGGGAAACATATTACAAATGTAATTATGATCAACCATTTTGATCACATTTTTATTATAATTTCTACTATTTTGAAAATTCCTTCAGCTTATTGACATTTTTACATTTCATGCAATACAATGAGCAATTAGGAACAGTATAAGACATATTATTCTGTATCGGTTATTCTTTTTCTGCTTCCTAAGACTCACCTGTAATGAGCAGATACAAAATCCATAAAGTATGGCTACTGCAATAGTACTTCTACATAAACTAAAGAGAGCAGATGCAAGTCCAACAGCAGCTGAAAAACAAAAACAAAAAGCAAAAACAAATGTATTATTATCTTGATTTGTTTGGAAAAAAGTGATTTTAGTTTCTGTAGACTACGAATATGTTTCCATTGTTGTTGCTACTTTTTTTTTTTTATTCTTTTTTTTTTAGTCGTGACATGTAGCAATGTGCAGTTGGTATTACAATGGCATGGCTTGCGCAGAAGCCTGTATTGGTATAGTAGAACAAGTTTATGGTTAGACAACATTGCGGCTTACGCAGAATCCAATATTTACACAGTGGTACAGGCTTGTTTGTTCAAAGTTGCAAGTAAAGACATGTTCCGTCACTATTTTTGTAGGAATATCTATGTCGGTCATGACAAAAAATGGTACCCAATTATTGTAACACTATGAGGCAGAAGCCAGCATTTACTTATGCATTACAATACTTTGTGTTTACAGTGTTGCAGTTTACGCAAAAGCCTTTGTTGACATTGTATTACTGTGGCGGTTCGTGCGATCCCTGCAACATAATCTACTGTCACTTTTAAGTTTTATAAATTCATAACTTCATTAAAGGTTTAACACCAAGCAAAAAAGGAAAGGAAAAGGGGGTATAAAAGAAAACAAAACTGGGTGGATTGCTGTGCTAGTCTCCCCATGGCTGGTGTTGTTTAAGATGAGGGGCCGTGTGCGTTGGTAAAGAGGTTCGTTATGTGATCAAGTAATTGGCCCGTGATTGCCAAGCTTAGCCCGAGTATGTGCATACACCCCCTTTGCAAGCTATCGTAGTTTACCCCCTTCCCTTTGGGGTATGCCTGTCAAGGATAGTTGCTGTTCATTACAACGGGCAGTGCCGTGGTATAGGGGAGAGAGCGATGGTACAGGGGGGGGGGTAGAGAGGGGAGGTGGGTGGGACCCGCTGTCGGGAGAAGGCAGAGGTCTATAAAAGAGGGGTGGTCACTATCCCCCTGAGGGGGTGTGGAGTATGGGCTCAGGGGTCAATGTATGCTTCCCATGGCTCCTATACTTTGATAAAGTGTGTGTATGTGTCTCGCATCTGTGCCGTGAGTTTATCCATGAGGAAGGCTTCCTTGATGTTGCCTATAACTCTGTCCATGAGTGGAGTGTCTACCTGGAGCCACGTTTACGTCTGGCCGCCAAGTTAATTTTGTTCACCAGTTTCTGCTCTCTGTTCGGGAGGTTGTCAATCGGTTTGGCTAATAGACATGTCCAGGGGTCTGGCCTGATACTGTAGATGCAAATATCCATTTTGATATCTATCCTAGCTGTCCATATAAGAGTTAATTTGAACAAAGAATGAATTTGGCATTTCATCTTTATTTCTCGGAAAAAGGATTTGTATAAAATCCTTTTTGCTGGAAAAATACTGATTTCGAAATGTTCTTGTTAATTGTCCAAGATATCGGTATTTTGTAAATATCTGGTTTTAATCAAATATGTATTGCGTTATATTGCGAAAGATTATAACTAGAAACAGCTGTTTATAACTTGTGAAAAACAAATTATGTCACTAATGCTCAAGGCCCCCACCGACATGAAAATGGGGTATAAATGCATATGACTGTATAATAAACTTTGAATTGGTTATAGAACACATCTCTTGTCTTCTTGACTGATTCCCGGGATCCTGTCTATCACAGAGGGTGTGGCTCTAGCAAAATATCCATCTAACTAAGAGAGTTTCGTGTATGGCTGAATTAACCCCAACAGATACCAATCAGGCCAGACCCCTGGACATGTTTGAGTATGTCTGTCAAGAGTTTAGCTACCTAGTCCCAGTAGTGGGAGACTTTCGGGCAGGTCCACCACATGTGAAGGTAGGTACCCTTATCCCCACAGCCTCTCCAGCACACATCTGAGGGTGTTTTACCCATTCTGTGTAATTTTACTGGGGTGGTGTACCACCTCATCAACGTTTTTTAACATTGTTCTTGGTGAATGACACATATTGAGGACTTGGCCGCTGCCTCCCATATGTCTTGCCAATCCCCACTATCTAGGGTTTGTTGGAGTTCAGCTTCCCAGTGCAATATGTAAGAGGGTGTTTGGGATTCTTCCTTGGGTGCGCTTAATTGCTCATATAGGCGAATGATGAGTCCGGCACGCGGTCCATCAGACAAACATAACGCTTCATAAAATGTGGGCTTTGCTCTGGCCGCTGCTGCTATGTCGGGTTTCTTAGCAAAATCTCTAAGTTGGAGATATCGAAAGTAATCTTTGTTGGTTAGAGGGGCCCTAGTTTTTAGTTTATCAAAGGTGTGGAATATACCATCCTGAAACAGGTGGCAGTAGCGTTGCGCTCCCGTGTTCTCAAGGCCTCGGAAGTCCCTAGGGGTCATGCCTGGTGGAAAGGCTTTGTTTCGGAGATAGGGTGTCAGCGGTGAGACAGGGTGTGTGAGGGCATATTTGTGTGCAGTAGCGTCCCAGATCCGAATTGAGTTTAGGATGGCTGGGCAGGAGGTACGGAGCTCTGGGCAGTCGGGTCTCGGGACCCACATCCAATACTGGGGAAGGTCGGTGCACATAAGGTGCGTTTCTAGGTCAACCCATCTGTGTGTGTCAGGTGGTGAGTGCCATTCTATGATTTGTGCTAGGTGGGCTGCCAAGTAGTAGAGGTGGAGGTTCGGGATCCCCAATCCCCCCTGCTCTTTGGGGTATAGAGTCTTGTTACTCTGTGCCTCTTTCCGGCCCAGACAAAATTATCTATTGTAGGGGTTTAAGATAATTTTTAGTTACAGCTACGGGTAACGCCTGGAAGATGAAGAGGAGGCGCGGGAGAAGGTTAATTTTGATGGCATGCAACCATCCCATCCATGAAATGGACTTGTCATGCCATCTGTCTATGTCCCTTCGTAGGGCAGTGATCAGCCTTTGGTGGTTTTCTGTGTATAGGTCCGCGTAGGCTTGTGTTATCTTAACACCTAAGTATTTGATGGGCTGTGTGCTAATCTTTAAGGCTGTCGTTCGTTGCAGCCATTGGATGTCTGAGTCCGAGAGCCCTATTGGCATGCCGGACGATTTATCTATGTTGATTCTGTATCCAGATACCTGGTGATGCATGTCAAGTATCTTAAGAACATGGGGAATTGTGTTTCTAGGGTCTGTAATAGTAAGTAGTATATCATCGGCATATGCCGAGATTTTAAATTCTTCGGTCGCAACCCGTACTCCCTGATCTCAGTATTTGTGCGTATGAGGTGCAATAGGGGTTCCAACGCCAAAATAAAAAGGAGGGGGGAAAGGGGGCAGCCTTGACGGGTACCGTTCTTCAGTTCAAAAGGAACCGGCTGCGACCCTGGGATTAGCATTTGCGCTCTTGGTATAGAGTGTATAGAGCTTTGGTCGCCCTTATGAATGTGGCGGGAAGGTGCATTGCCTCTAGGAGAGCAAACATGTAGGGCCATTGTATCCCATGGAGGCCTTCTCCGCGTCCAGGGATAGGACCAGAGAAGGCGTTCGCTTCTTGTTTGCCCACCACACTATGTCCACCACTCGTCTCGTGTTTCCGTAGAGTTGTCTGTTAGGGACGAAACCCACGTGGTCTGTGTTAAGACACCCTCAGTGTCTGCAAGTAAAAGCGCCATTTAGTTCACCTTCCCCTCTCACGTATCAATTCTCCGTTCGTATAAATTGTAATCCACAAACCATAACCAGGGGAAGCGGTAATCTCCTGAACGGGATCCGTGAAGGGATTTCCCGAACAGAACTCCACGAACTGCCGCTACTAGCCGAACCACGACATCCACCAAGCGGCATACGTTTCCAATAAGCAGTCTCTAAGCGTGAATAATAAATCCCCCCAATAACGAGACAGAAGCTCCGTATTGAGGGTCAAACAGGATCTGGTTTTACTGTGGGCTACCCGCCCGTATTTATGCGGGTCTCCCACTTGGTGGACACTCCCCTAGGGGACCAAATGGAAGACTGAAATTACAGAAGTACAGGAGGACATTCCAGACATGCAGTCACAGACTTTTCCCACAATGCAATATGGTTTCCTCCTCCCTGCCCTGGAGATAATTGGGAAGAAATGCAATTATCTCCAGGACAAAGACCCATCGCCATTTTAAATATAAAACCTGAAAATACATAAAAATGCATAACTTTATAATAACTGTACATTTCACATCCACATCACATATCCCCAGATAGCCGGGATCTGAGGGCACATTATTGACGAATAGCGCTCAGATCCCATACGTATAGTTCAATCGCCATGGAGTCAAAGTTCTTACAGTCTTTCGGCAGGCGATTGACTCCATGGGAAGGCTATCTGGGTTAAGTACTTTTCGTCGATGGTAAAACTCCCGAACAGCCAGTGTTCGTACGGATTTTTCGAGACAGCCAGGTGACTCATGGTTTCAGCGGTGTTCGGCAGAAAGAGTGTCCGTTTTTAGTTCCATGGAATCAGAGCCGAACACTGCTGGGCTTTCGTACGGTTTAAAATGGCCACTGCCTCGTGGTCGACATACGAACGACGGCCACCCTGAAGTCGGTTTAATTGAGAAGTGTCTGCGGTTAACCACAACGTTCTAATTGGGATCAAAAGGTTAACCAGCAGCACACTTCTCTTCTGGGTGGCCATCCGTTCGGTAGCTTTATTCGTTGCAAACAGTCATTCGGATGGTTATGTTACTGGAAACAGTAATTTATACGGAATAAAATAGACGAATCCACCAAAAATAGACAGACGGATGGTTCTGTCACAGTCTGCATGGACCAATTGAGGGAGGATGAGATTCTAGTCTAGTGTCTAGTGTCTAGTGGCCAGGATCTTTGCATACACTTTAAGATCGAAGTTGATGAGGGAGATGGGGCGATAATTTGCCACCTTGGCGGTATCTCTATCAGGTTTGGGAATCAGGACCACGTCTGCTGTGGAGAGGTCGACGTTGGGTGAGTCATCGTCTGTCCAAGTCTTGTACATCGCGGCTAGGCGGGGGATCAATTGTTCCCTGAAGGTTTTGTAATAGGAGCTGTCAAACCCATCTGGGCCTGGGGCTTTACCCCCCTTAAGGGCTGTGATTGCTCTATTTCATCGTTTTCTATTGGCGCTCATTTTGTGTGCCGGGAGTAGCGGCAGTTTAGCTTTCCGCACGAATTCCGCGATTTGGTCCATGTGTGTTTTATTCTCTGTCGTGAGTGCCGGGGAGTGGTTGTACACTTGGGCGTAAAATTTGGTAAATTCGTTGTTTATGTCCCTAGGGCTATTCAGGATTCGCCCCTGTGTGTCTTTGACGGCGATGATATTGGACGTCATGCGTTTGGGTCTAAGGGCCCGAGCTAGTAGTGTATCCATTTTATTGGATTTTTCGCAAAAGAAGCGTTTGGTGCGGCCCATGTCTCTGCTGACATCGTCTAACATGAGCTCTCTGAGTTGTCGCCTAATGTCTGTTAGTTCTCTAGTTGTGCGTGGAGTGGGCCTTTGTTTGTTTTGCATTTCGGCCCTACGCAAGAGCCTCTGTAGTTCTGATAGCTTCTCGAGTTTTTTCTTTTTTAAATGCGTGGTTGTCTTCATTAGCAGTCACCTAATCACGGGTTTATGGGCTGCCCACAGTGTAGTGGGGGGATATGTCTGGGGTGTCATTTTCTTGAAAATAGCGTGTGATCTCTGCTAGGAGTGCCTCCTTTGTCTGGGAATGTCTGAGTATCGAGGCATTTAGTCTCCATTTCCATGGGGCATGTGGGCCCGGTAGTTTAAGGGTTATGGCAATGTCAGCATGGTCGGACCATGAGATGAGGTTTAGGTCAGAGGTTTTTATCCATGACTTAGCTAGGATTTATTCAGAATGTGGAAAAATGTGCGCCCTAGCTCTATGGGGAGGGTTTGAAATAAATAAGGAATTTTTGGCAGTATCTTAATGATGTTGACCCTTCCGAATAGTGAGAAGTGAGGTTTGTCCCATTGTTTAAACTTTGAGTCTCAATGTTATTTAGCAAGGGAGTTCATTTTATAGAGGCCTGCGGTTGTGGACAGCAGTTTGACGTCTAGGTATGTGAGGCCTGCGTCTGACCATTTATAGTGGTAGATGTTGTGGATATTTTTATGCTGAGTCTCGTTTATTTCTACTCCCATTATTTCACACTTGTCAGCATTTATTTTAAAGTTTGAGCAGGCGCTGAAGTGTTCTATTTTTTTTTTTTTTTACTTGTAGGAGGGATTGTTCTGGGTGTGTGAGGGTGAGAAGTACGTCATCTGCGAAAGCAGATACGTTGATCTCTTTCCCTCCTGTGTGAAAACCTCTTATATTGTTATTTGACCTGATAGCGGCTAGGAAGGGCTCCATCACCAGAACGATAGGGGGCACCCTTGTCTTGTGCCATTGCTAATGGTAAGAGTTTTGTCCATTGACAACGACCGTGCCTGATGGTCCCCTATATAGTGCTCTTACCCATTGTATATAATTGGGACCTAGTCCCACCGCTTCGAGAGTGGTAAAAAGGAAGCTCCAGTCCACTCGCCTTTTCGGCGTCGACTGAGAGTAGTATTGTTGGGACTTTGGATGCCGAAGCGCCATGAATTACATTGAGGATGCGGGTGGTATTGTCCCTAACTTCTCGACCAGGTATAAACCCTGCTTGATCCGTATGGATCAAATCAGGTAGGAGGTTCTTAATTCGGTTGGTTTGGATTTTTGCAAACAGTTTAATGTCTACATTAATTAGGGATATGGGTCTGTAGTTACTGTATATGGTCGGGTCTTTATTATTATTATTATTATTAATAACTTTCAAGTAATGGGGAGCTAGGATGTGTTGGAAAGATTAATAATATCTGGTTGTTAGGCCATCTGGTCCTGGGCTTTTGCCTTTAGGAAGTATTTTTATCGCTTTTTGTAATTCCTCCGCTTGGATGGGTAAATCTAAGAGGGTTGATTGATGAGGATCTATGGTTTTCTGGGTGTGGGAAGAGATATATATTTTTATTTCATGTAGGGGACTTCTCGGTGGGTCTAAATTATATAGATTACTGTAAAAATCTTGGAAGGTTTTGGCCATGTCCTTGGTTTTGTCTTGGCGTGTGCCATTAGTTGCCTTTATATGTGAGATGTAAGTTTTTTGGTGTTTATCTTTTAGGGCCCTGGCTAAGTATTTCCCATTTTTGTTTCCATGTGCATAGAATGTCCCTCTGATTAAGTGAACTGCTCTATGTGCGTTTATTGTAAGTATGTTGCATAATTCTATTCGTAGTGCTGTTAATGTGTTGAATGCTTCCACTGAGGGGTTAGTTTTGTGCTTTGTTTCCGCTCTAGCTATATCATCTTAGAGTGACTTGACCTTCGATAGGTGTTTTTTTTTAATGCAAGCCCCCATTTAATCAGGATCCCACGGGTTATACCTTTATGTGCTTCCCACACCAACGTGTCAGCTGTACCTTTGTTTTCATTTTCTAAGAGTACCTAGGGAGGGATTCATTGAGGTAATTGGTCACTCTGGGGTCGTCGAGCAGGGATTCATTAATACGCCACGAGTTGGTGGGTGTGCTTATTCGGTAAGGGATAGTGTGAGGAACACTGGAGCGTGATCAGACCATGTGATATGTCCAATTGATGCTTCTTTTAGTAGCTGCAGGTGTCTATGGCCTAGGAAGAAAATATCAAGTCTGGAGTAGCTATGTGCTACCTGTGAGTAGTAACTATAGTCCTTCTCTTGTGGGTGTGATATTCTCCAGCAGTCTACCATTTGGTTGGCGTGAAGTGTTCTCTGAAAGAGAGCTTGTTGATGTTTCTGTGTGTCTTTGCTTGTTGTTGAGCTGTCTGTGGAGTGGTCTAGGACCATATTCCAGTCCCCCTATTACTGTTACTCCCTCTGCAAAGTTGTCTAGTTTCCTAAGGCATGAGTTTATAAAGGGTACTTCTTTGGTGTTTGGGGCATATACAGTTGCCAGCATGAGCAGAGTGTTATTTAGTTTGCCTTTAATAAATAGGTTGTATTTCCATTCTGTTGTTATACAGTTTTTCTTTGCACTGACACTTTAATACATAAATTACTATTGACACTTTAATACATGAAGCACTATTTTGGCATATTGGGTTTTAAAACACTGTTTCTGCCCTTTGGACTTTTAACTGGAACAGATTCAAACATGTGGCGGTGGCCATCTTAAATTGTCCAGGGGTGTATTGTCGTCGAGTGTATGGAACTGTTTTGGGCATGGGACCATGTGCGCGGTGGGGCAAAAATAAGACTTCCAGGAAATTTCTGAACCCCTAAACCGATCTGGGTGATTTTTGGATATGGTGTTTACCCAGATCGGGGCTATCAGGGCATGTGTGATGATATGTTGTATTATGGGGTACTTTTTGGGGTTTGTAAAAATGCATGTTTTTTCTGTTTAGAGTTAATTGAGTTAGTCCATTGTCTTTGTTAATTATATCACAGACAGAGGGGACTGATTGTGTACACTGTATGGGAGTGACTAAATGTAAAACTATGTTGTGGCGAAACCAACCTCGCCACTGGGCCCTGGAGAAGCCTGTTTGCTAGCCTCCTACCTGCTGACTATGGCCCCTGGGTTATTTGGGGCATATTGTACTTTATATTGCTGCTACTGGCCCTTTAAAATCAGCGATGGACAGATTGGGACTTTTGGGACTACTGTCCCTTTAAGACTGTGCTACATATTCTAGTGTACTGCCTGTAATATTATATGTGTATTTGTGTGTTAAGTTTAACCTGGGATATGTATGCAGCATTCATCTGATTGTTCGGTAGAATCACTCCATTCATTATATTGAGTGAAACTACCGAACAACCAGACCACCCAGTTTTTAATTTTTTTTTATTTTTTAAAAAAAAAACAAACAAAAAAAAACTGGGTGGTCTGGTTGTTCGGTAGTTTCACTCAATATAATGAATGGAGTGATTCTACCGAACAATCAGATGAATGCTGCATACATATCCCAGGTTAAACTTAACACACAAATACACATATAATATTACAGGCAGTACACTAGAATATGTAGCACAGTCTTAAAGGGACAGTAGTCCCAAAAGTCCCAATCTGTCCATCGCTGATTTTAAAGGGCCAGTAGCAGCAATATAAAGTACAATATGCCCCAAATAACCCAGGGGCCATAGTCAGCAGGTAGGAGGCTAGCAAACAGGCTTCTCCAGGGCCCAGTGGCGAGGTTGGTTTCGCCACATATGTTTTTATTGCCGTGTTGTTCCTGTGTCCCTGTGCCCCACAAGGTCCACCTGGGTGGTAACCTTGTGGGGAAAACTGTATAAAAGACCAAGCTGTTCAATAAACCCTCAGATCTGCTGAGTTCCTGTTTTACTCTCAACACAGAGCCTCATCTCATGTGTGGGGGAAAAGGCTGCATCTACACTGGGGGATTGCTATACTCTGTGTAACGTAACCTTCCGTTAATGGATGCTTCCTAGCTTGCGCCGAGGACCACAAGCACCGCACCGGACACCACAACCACCACAGACTACGCAACCGCCATAGCTTGACTGGAGTCTCGCCGTCTTCCTTCCACCCTGGATCAGCTTCTGTCCTCCAGGACCGTGTGGGAAGGACCTCTTCCTTCCACCCTGTATGAACCTTCAGCATCCAGGACTGTGTGGGGAAGACCTCTCCTCCAAGGAGAGCATATCAGGAACAAGCTCTTAAAAGAGCTAAGTGATTCAAGCTCAGGGGAGTATGCAGAGCATAGCAATCCCCAGTGTGATTATAGCAGCTCCCTCCAATAACGAGACAAGGCTACGTTTTGAGGGATCAAGAAGAACTGAGGTTTAATGGCACACACTCTGCTTTTATGCAATTCTCCCCTGCAAGGGAGATGCCCACAGACAATTATACATTACCCAATCACACAATGGTTACATCCCACACATCTCCTCCCCTTAGCCTGAGAGGCAAACCAATTATCCGTACAGTTTACCCCTTAATGACCAAACTTCTGGAATAAAAGGGAATCATGACATGTCACACATGTCATGTGTCCTTAAGGGGTTAAAACATACTTTTTACCCAACTTTCATAACTCTAAAACCATACATCCAATATTAATATAGTCACATATTATTAATCAGCACATTCCAAATACAAACATACCCAAAAATCATTTGAATCCGTTCAGCCGTTCGGGAGATAGGTATAAGTCACTTTTGACCGACCGCAAGCACATTTTCATGCCCAAAACAATTCCATGGATTTGGGCTGTGCGGTCGGTCTATTTTACACCGAGAAAATGACTAAGTCCCATTTGAACGAGCGTTCGAATCTTCGAACAGAACTTAGTCTCCAGCCGCGGTGTCGAAGTAACGTAGAAGGTACGGGCCAGCGGTGTTCGTGCAATTGGGTAGCCGAAAAAAGTTCCATAGATTTGGCTGCACACAACGCTGACCGCGTTCGAATAAGTTAAAATGGCCGCAGCCACATGTTCGTTTGTCGAATGGCGGCAACTTCGACGACTTCGGCACTTTGACTGCATCTGAAGTGCCAGTTTAAAAGTTGAAACACTGCTCCAAAGTAATTAAAGGGCCAGGAACAGCATTATAAAACTCCATTATTCCCAAATACAGGGCAGGAGGCTAGCAATCAGTCCTTTCCAATGCCCAGTGGCAAATGGCAGTTTGTCACACTCTGTATACTCCCTTGGGCTGTAATCACTAAGCTCTTTTAAGAGCTTGTTCTTGCTACTCTCTCTTGGAGGAGAGGTTCTCTCACTGGAACCTGGAGCCTTGTCGTAGGTCCAGGGTGGGTAGAGGATCACGAGTTCCCAGCCAAGCTGCAGCGGTTTGTGGGATATGCAGTGCTTTTGGTGTCTGGTGCAGTGCTGATGGTCCTTGGTAAGCACTAGGAGCATCCTGAAGAAAATCCCTCATTACATGGGATTAAAACTTTAGGTTGACCACCTTGAAACACAGGAATCTTCTACAGGTGTACCCACAAAAATCCGACGTTGTGGGATCTTAGTAAATTCAATATCAACTTTAATTCCCTCCTCTTCTGCATGATAGTTTGAACTAAGCCATGGAAAATTTACAGGTTCACACCTCTATATGAAAAGGGGGAAACCTTGCAAACCTCTACATTTGCTAAAAATGAAAACACTTAACATCTCTTGGAGGGCTGTTTGCTCTCCAGGCCCCCAGTGCTTGTGCCACAGGTTCTCCGGAATATCAGGCAGAGTGGGCCTTAAAAACGGCAGCCTACTCCACACTTTCCAGCTCACGTCTTACTCTTAGGTTGTTCTTCCATGCTCTATTTGAAAGATCCTCCAAGAAGGTCTCCAACTCACTATGTGGCCGTGCCATTGGCTGATCTTTCAATGTCTTCTGCCAGGAAGTCTTTCATTGGCACCTTCCGTGCTGCTGTGCTGTGATGTTAGGGAGCCCAGTGATTCCAGTTTAGCTGTGTAGGCTTCAGCACACTTGTGATAGAGGCCACAGAAGGGTTCCCCAAGGGAAGCTTGTTCTGTAGCTTCCTGAATGACATGCCAGTTACAGAGAAAAAAAGAGAAAGTCACAGTGTAATTTAATGCCAGACAATTGCATGATTTTGCTATTACATGACGAAAAGTCATGATTTTATTAAAGACATGGAGGCAAGTATTGCATATCCCTTTCTTTACTGTCCACCAATAGCAGCAAAGAATACAAACAGCATGAAAAATAATGAACATACAGTAACATAGGCCCCTCCCCGCTCAGGTCCCAGTATAATAGGCAGCACTTCCCTTTCATTCAATTTTATAACAAGCGAATGTATGTAGGTCCAGGCGAAAGTAAAATTCCCGGAAAGTAGACTCCCTTGACCAATCGGCTGTCTTCATAAGGTCCTCCAGATGTGCACCTGCAGTCATCATCGAAGAGGCCGAGGCCCCCCGGACCGAATGGGCGCCAAAGACTGCGGTAGTTAGCGGGCCAGGATGAGATGAAGGACAACACAACGGAGACATCCCAGGTCATGGAGTAGCGAGGCCTGGGTGGCCGGGAGAATTGAGAGCCCCTGAGGAGTCGGCACACTAAGGGGTGTTGTCCTGCGGGGCATCCGTCAAAGCCTTAATGAGTCGCAGAGATGGCAGACCGGTAAAGGTTGATAGTCCTGTAAGCCTTCCCCGCCTCGAAGAGGAAAGTCAGAAATTGCAGGATCATGGTTACAGGGGCCGAAACGGGATCTGCGTTCCTAGCCAGGCACCAGCCAGCCCAAGCTCACCAAGCTGACCCATATGCCCGTCTAGTGCCGGGAGCCCATGCTTACGCCAACAGTCGTCAAGTCATGTCCGAAACTCCCTGGATCTCCCAGGGTCCCTGGAGATCCGCCACGCCAGGAGTGGAAGGGAGACTTCCAACAGGAGCGGGTGACATCGTCCCATCGGGTCCAGCAGCAATTCGTGGAACGACGGCAGTAGTCAGGGATAGTCCATCGTCATCTCGAGCATTTGAGGGAGCCATGACTGCGTTTCCCAGAAGGGGGTCACCATGACCAACTCTGCCCGGTGTCTGCGGGTCTGCAAGAGTGAGCGCGGGATCATGGGAAACGGTGGGAAAGCATATAGGGGGCCCCTGCTCCAGTCTTGCAGGAAGGCGTCTACTGCCTCCACCGTCGGGTCTGGCCTCCAGCTGAAGAAATGTGACAGTTGGGTGTTGAGCCAGGAAGCAAAGAGGTCGATAGTAAAGGGACCCCAGAGAGACGATATACTGGAGAACACATCCGTGTCCAATCTCCAGTCGCTGGTGTCTGAAAGATATCGTGACCCCCAGTCTGCTTGAACGTTGTGCAGACCAGGTAAATATTCCGCTTGGACCATCAGGTTCCGTTTTAGGAAAAATTCCCAAAAGTCTTTCGCCAAGTGTGCCAACACTGCCGATTGTGTACCGCCGCCCAGGTGGTTGACATACCTCACTGCCGAGATGTTGTCCATGCAGAGTCGGATGCAAGTCAGGGCTCGGTCCCTCGTGAAGCTGCGGATGGCGAAGGAGCCTGCCCGGAGTTCCAGCGCGTTGATGTGCAGCCGGGATTCGGATGCCGACCAACGGCCTCCTGTTGAAACTCCCTCGCAATGGGCCCCCCAGCCGTGGAGACTTGCATCGGAGTCGATCGTGAACTCTGGCAGAGAGCCGAAGATCGCTTTGCCATTCCACACAGACAGGTTGAGAATCCACCATTGCAATTCGTCCTTCGTTTCGCTGTCCAGTGACACCAGATCCGTGTAGGATGCACTGGCTCTCAAGTGCGCAATCTTCAGGTGTTGAAGCGCTCGGTAGTGGAGCGGGCCCAGAAAAAATGCAAAGTTTGTTAATGAAAGAAAAAAACGAACGTTCGGCAGATAAAAGGACCGAATTTGCTGGCGATAATCCCCTTCCAGATAGACAAGCAGCTACTGCAATCATCAATCTCCCGAACTGCAAACTCTACGAATCCTGGAAACAGCCGAACAGGAAAACCATACAAAAGGGTTACACTCCTGGCAGTCAGCATACAATCCAATTCCCCCAATAACGAGACGACACTTCGTTTTGAGGGTCAAGCAGAATCTGACTGTACTGGCACATACAGTCTCTTTTATTCCCAATCCACAACCATAGTACAGCCCACAGGGTTTTACAGAACAACCAATCAATCCGTACAATACACACAGACACTCCCACACAAAATCATCCCCTCTGCCTGTGATATGATTACTGAACACAATGGGTAATCTCATTATCACAGGCAGAGGAATACAGTTTTTCCACATTATTCATAACTTTGAAAGTATGCATCACATTCACATAAATTTTCCGAATCAGCATACTCCAAATACAAACATATGTCAAAATCATCCAAATTGGTCCATTGGTTCAAAAGATAGATCAAAGTCCTTTGTGACCAAATGAAGCATGGCCTTTCTGCCCAAAACCAGTTCCACAGAGTCTTCTATCCTGGAGATAATTGAGAAGTATTCCAATTATCTCCAAGGACAGAGGCAAAACTCCATTAAGCACATGGCAGTAAAAAAAATGTAAAATACAATAAAATACACAAGGTTACATTTATTACATAAAATACAGACATTCTACCTATCCCCAGATAGCTTAGATCTGAGCATACATTATTGGCGCTCAGATCACATACATACAGTTCAATCGCCATGGAGCCAAAGTCTTTCATACAGTCTTTCAGTATACGGCTGGGCTCCATGGCATAGCTATCTGGGGTAGCATGGCTTTACCAGTCTGCAGAAAGGCACAAACCAGCCTTTCTGCAGGGAAAAAGAACAGGGGCCATAGTCTAAAGGGAGCAGGCGAACAACCAGGCTTGTCCAGTGCACAGTGGCGAGGTTGGTTCCGCCACAAAAAGTAAAACAGGCGAATGAGCTGTTCGCGTAAATTAGTCGAATGCTGCAAACAGGCGAATGACGCTATCTGCCGAATGGCGAGCGGTATGTATGCACGATGAGTCAGCCGAATGGGCTTAAATCGTGCGCACACACAGCCGAATATAGGAGAAAATCAGGCCTAGTACCCCCCTCCTTAATAGGCCATGTTGTGATCTTGGTATTTTTGACACTGTGTCTATGTGTAAGATACATAGACTAGAGCAGGCATAGGCAACCTTCGGCACTCCAGATGTTTTGGACTACACCTCCCATGATGTTTTGCCAACATTACGGGTATAAGAGCATTATGGGGGATGAAGTCTAAAACATCTGGAGTGCCAAATGTTGCCTATCCTTGGACTAGAGCAATGTTTATGGTGCATATGCATTTTTTTGACACTGTGTCTATGTGTAAGATACATAGACTAGAGCAATGTTTGTGGTGCATATGCAGTAATGTGACATGTAAACAGGGCCTTGTGCCCCATAAGGCTAAATAAGCATTGACCTTGGGTGCCTGCTCCATGAGGGTGCTTTAAAAGGGTTAATATCCCTTAAAGGTTCAAACTTTAATCTCTTATTTAACACTTTAATCTCATCATTAGTAAATTTTATACCCACCAGTTCTGTTGGTTTTTTTTTCTCCCTTTTCTTTCCTATTTTTTATTTTTATTTTTCTCCTCTATTTCTAATATTTCTAATGTTGCTACTGAGATTCTATTAATACCGTGGACTTCCGAGGTTTGGACTGATAGTCAGCTTAAGCATGTTTTGTATTTTTGTTTTGTTTTAGTTTAACAGTCTCAGAATATGTGCCACAATTAATAGTTTTTCCTACATAAACAGGCCAGCGATTATCCTTGTGTGTATAATATGTTAGTGCATATATCTATGTTACTGTGTGTAAAAATGTGTATTTAATGGTGTGTGTAAATATGTCAGTGTGTATCTGTATGGAAAGATATGTTACTATTTGTAGTGTGTGTAAATATGTCAGTGTGTATTAGTGTGTGCAAATATGCCAGTGTATCAGTGTGTGCAAATGTATCAATGTATGCATCTGCTTCTATGCTTAAGTGTATGTACTTGTGTAGTAAGTATGTGGATGTGTTATTATAAGTGTGTGGTCAATCTATGAGGGGCTCTAGAATCTCGAAGTATACTCTACACATTATAAGGGGCTTGCTGAGGGCTCTGTAATATCACAGTACACTAAGCACATTAGTGGGCGATCTGTAATATCTTAGTGCATGCTACAAAATGCATAATTAACACTTACATTACTGCATTGCAAATAATACTTAAAATTATTGTTTGCTTGCAAATGAACAATAATTTATGTATGTGCATCCTGGTGGATGCATGCGGTACCATATTTTATTAAAAATGTATTCAACTTGGATACATGAGCACTGATTTAAATTCATACACCAAATATATCCGTGCAATTGTTGCAGATTATCTCGGGTTAAATGTGTTCTGACCGTTTTGACTTTAGTAAATATGAGAATTGCCATTGTGGTCAAAATGTAGTAATTTTCACTGGATTTTGCCCATCTGCACAAAATCTAGTCTTTAGTGTATAACCCCCATTAGTATTTGACACCACTACTTAGAATCCAGCATTTCCAATAGCAGACTCTAGTAAATTGATATGAAATTCTTCATTGTTTAGCATTTTGTTGTCATTCTTGTGGATCAAAAATATCAAATGTGAATTGTTAAGGCTGAACTTGATACGATTTTTCAACCTACTTTAACAATATAACTGTAAATTCTCTTTAAAAAAAAAACAACTATATTGAACATACCTGAACCACCAAAGACCAGGGTGTCTATTTGTTCCATTAAATAGGTACTGAATGTGTCGATTTGAGGAAAAAGTCCAAGCAAAGAGATAATGGGAAAACTACTAACAAGCCCTGGAATTAGAAACAGAAACAGCATATACTTATAATGTGAAATGTTCTGATAATTGTACAAAATAAGAAATATTCATCATAAATAGCCATGCATCTGTTCACATTTTTAGTTAGAAATAATTTCTACAAACATTTCTCAAAGTTATTGACTTTGTAATTTTCTTTTCTCGATTATATTCTGTGGAAACAATGGCAATGGGTAGCTATTCCTTCTAACACCAATGGACAGAAAATAATTTAACATTATAAGAGGGATTGCCCTAGGGCTGATCCCCCGTTGTGACTTGCAATCACCAACAATAACAAAATAACCCAAACACGGGATGATGAACCAATGCTTCCATGGAATAAAGCCAGAAAACAAAAACAAAAAAAAAACACAGTAAGTAAATTAATACATTTTCTGTTTCACTGGCTTTCCATGCCAGCATTAACCATGGGTAATACTCAGGCAAACACCTCAGAGTGGAAAAAAATAAAACACTAAAACTTCTGGAAAATGTAGCATGACATATTTATTTAGAAAGAGGAATAGATTGTAAAATAGGGCAGCCAACCTAAGCACCAGCTGTGGAGGCTATGCACAATCTATAACACTTGAAGAAGTCTTAAGGTGGACCAGGATGCCAATGAACTGCAAATGAGAGATGGGAGATGCAGCTGCCTAAGAGGAGGACAAGGACTTTGTTGAATGTGCCTTGTATCCTATGGTAACATGAACATTATAAAGATTATCTAAATATCACCATAACAATCCAGTTAATCTATGTAGATATATAACAAAAAGTGTCAGCACTGTTGTAGAAAAGACTCAGCTTTTCTGAGTAATCTACCAATCCTCTATGGTGAAAAACACAGAATATAAAATACAGTTTGGTGAATCACTTCAACCGAAATCACAGTATATGTTACAATCTGTGTTCCTCCAAAATAAATTAAGTCTACTGTCCCAGAGTTCTATAGATGGTAGATGAGGGGGTGATGCCACACAGAACTTGATCTAGAATCTTTGTGTATTTTACTTGCAACAGTAAAAAAGGATACATAAAGATCTTCATAGCATAACTCTGTGTTTATTAGGCAAAACAATCGATTAAATAAAAAAAAAACTAAAAAAACAAAAACCTCTCCCCATAAAAGGAACCCATACATTAATACGTTGTGGAACTTGTCTCCAAGAAAAGCTCTTGTTAACAGTTAGTGTTGTTAACGATTCCGTTGTGTCTCTTGTTTTCCACGTGTTGACTGAATGTTCAAGTCAAGGAATGGTGGTCTGTGACAGAGAAGATGGCAGGATTGGAGACCGCTGCTGTTACCAGGCTCTGCAGTTCTCACACTGTCTGCACTTCAATGTATTTCGCCCATAATTGCGGTCTTTCTTAAGATAGTGTGGTGGCCATTGAGAGCACTCTTTTATACACTCACATTAGTTCGCTTAAAATGTGTCATATTCAC
Source organism: Pelobates fuscus (assembly GCF_036172605.1). Classification (NCBI taxonomy): domain Eukaryota; kingdom Metazoa; phylum Chordata; class Amphibia; order Anura; family Pelobatidae; genus Pelobates; species Pelobates fuscus. The sequence goes on along the minus strand of NC_086318.1, from coordinate 270,323,470 downwards.
TAAACTATTACGTATGTACTTCCCATGAAAAGTACTCCCCTTTTCTTTGTTGTAGTAAAATCAAATGGGGATTTCACATTATGTCACAAGAATAGATAGATGATACACAGCATATTCAACATTAAAATTATAATATATATATATATATATGAGATGTCGCGAACATAACATTTTCCGTTCGCAAACGGCGAACACGAACTTCCGCAAATGTTCACGAACGGGCGAACCGCCATAGACTTCAATAAGCAGGCAATTTTTTTTTTTTATCATTCTTTATTTGTTGTTTTTCAATGAAGTAAAATCATTGGGGTACAGAAAAGAGATAGGGTGGGGTAGGTACAGCCATTTTAGTACAGGTGAGCAGTATTTTTCACACACATATCTTATTGTTTCCGTGTTTTTGTGGGCTTGTAGCCATTTTAGCGTGGTGTGTTCAGTCGGCTTGGTGTCTGCTGTGCGGTAGTGTGGAGTTCAGGGACCTCGCGTGTGCTCTCTCTCATTTTTATGCGGTTCGGTTGTTCAAACCTGTATTAGTGCCTACGGGTGCTGTATGCGGTTTGCTGTTTTTCTCAATTGTGGTTAGTTTTGTGTGGGGAGGGTTTCCCTTTTTGGCCGTTTTGGTTTGGTTGCTGCCTAGTGGTAGGTTCATGTGGATAAGGATGATCGATTGGGGGAGGGGGGTTGATAACCTATATACATGGTTTGGAGTACCATGGCGGGGTTCGGGTTCGAGAAACCTTTCGTTGTCCAATGGTTCGGGATAGGGTGGTGCTGCATGTGTTGAGTGCCGGTGTTGTGGTGTTTTGATAGCTCCCTTGGTGTGGTAGGCCAGATTAGTGAGGTGGTGGTTGTCTGTGGGCTTTTATTGTAGGTGGGGTTCAGATAGCCAGGGGTCCCATATTTTATGGAAATGTTTGGAGGTCTCATGTACTATGGCTGAGATCCTGTCCATGTGTATTGCTCCTCTGGTTTTGCGTATGATTGTTTGTAGTGTGGGAGTGTTTGGTGTTCCCCAGACTTCGGCTATTGCCCGTCTGGTCGCTAAGGCTATCCTGTTTGTCATTTTGTTTTGGGCTCTGGCAGGTCTTCTCATGGCCTGGATAGAAGCCATGTCCAGGGGTCTAGTGGTATGGTGGTTTGAAGGAGTGTTGAGACTAGGGAGGCCACTTCTGTCCATAGTGGGGCCAGTTTAGGGCAATGCCACCATGCATGTATATATGTGCCCCTCTGTCCGCAGTTTTTCCAGCAAAGGTCCATGTCTACCTTGCCCATGTGGTACAGCCATACCGGGGTTAGGTACCATCGGAGCAGTGTTTTGTACGCCTGCTCCTTATGGTTGACGCATATGGATATGGAAGCTGTTGCCTCCCAGATGTCTTGCCAGTCGGTGGGGTCGTCCGGGGGCCCTAGGTCCCTCTCCCAAGCCGCCACGTAGGCCAGTGCCCCCGTGGGTTGGTTTGTGATAAGGAGTGTGTAGTTTTCTGTGATTTGACCTTTGTGGATTGGGTTGAGTGTGCATGCTCTCTCAAATCGTGTGAGCGGGGTGGTGGCTGCTTTGGCGTTGTCTGGTTGTTCTAGGAAGCTTCGCAGTTGTAAGTAGCGGAAGAAGTCGTGGTTGTTGTATGTTGCCTGCGTGTCGGGAAGTTCATTGTATGGGATCACTCGGGTTCCCGTGTAGAAGTGGTGCAGTCTAAATAGGTTGTTTTGTTCGTAGTGCGTAAAGTCTCTGGGTGTTAGCCCTGGGGGGAATGCTCTGTTGCGTAGTATGGGCGTCAGTGGGGTTGGGTTGTTGATAATGGGGAATTTTCTGGTCGCTTTGTCCCATATGTCTATTGAGTTAGTGATTGATGGGGGTAGTGGTGGTGGTGGGGGGCGTGATTTCTTTGGTACCCATATGTAGAGGGATGGGAAGTCGTGTCCAAATAGGTTGTGTTCTAAATCCGCCCATCGTTTCATCCCCTGTGGGGTGTGCCAATTTTGAATTTGTGTGAGTTGTGCGGCGTAGTAGTAGTTTTGGAAGTGGGGTAGTCCCAGTCCTCCTGTCCTGTTGGGGATGTACATGGTGGTACTCTTAATTCTGGGTCTTTTTTTTGCCCAGATGAAGTTGTCTATTAATTTGTGGACATATTTCGTGTCTGCTGTGGGGAGTGGGATGGGGGGGTCTGGAATAGGTAGAGGAATCGTGGTAGCAGGTTTATTTTTCCTGATGCTATGCGTCCTAGCCATGATAGTGATAGGTCTTGCCATCTTTTAAGATCGTCTGTTGCTTTCTGTATCATTGGGGTGTAGTAGAGGGAGTATGTGCGGTGTGGTGCTGCTGGTAGTTGTATGCCCAGGTATGGGATGTGGGATGTGTTGTAGCGAAAGGAGTACTTGTCTTGCAGTGTTGTCTTTGTGTCCTGGTTGATATTTATGGTGAGTGCTTCTGTCTTATCCATGTTTAGTTTGTATCCTGAGGTCGCTGAGTATTCCTTCACCAATTGTAGGAGTGGTGGGAGGGAGGTGAGGGGTTCAGTTAGTGTTAGGAGCAGGTCGTCGGCGTATGCGGCCACTTTGTAGGATTAGGAGCGTACTGTGATGCCTGTGATTATTGCGGTGGTGCGTATGAGGTGTAGTAGTGGTTCCAGTGAGAGGGTGAAGACGATCGGGGACAGTGGGCATCCCTGTCTTGTTCCATTGCGTATAGTGAAGTTGGGGGGCTGCGCGTTTGGGATGAGTAGTTTTGCCTTTGGGGTGGAGTAGATCGTTTTGAGGGCTGTTGTGAAGGGGGTGGGAAATTGGAGCTTCTCTAAGGTGGCGAATAGGAAGGGCCATAGTAGTCTGTCAAATGCCTTCTCGGCGTCTAGGGACAGTAGGAGGGTGGGGATGTTATGGTGGTTGGCTACCCATATGAGGTCTAAGGTCCGTCTGGTGTTGTCGCTTGCTTGTCTTGCTGGGACGAACCCGACTTGGTCGGCGTGGATTGTCGCTGAGATGTAGGGGAGTAGTCTGTTGGCAAGGATTTTTGTAAAGATTTTAATGTCGACATTCAGTAGGGAGATGGGTCTGTAGTGGCCAGGTTCTGTGTGCGGTTTTCCAGGTTTAGGTAGTAAGCATTTGTTTGCCTCTAGCATGTCTTCGGGTATCGGGTCGCCAGTCATGAGCGAGTTGTATAGTTTTGTCATGTAGGGTAGCAAGATGTCTGTGAATGTTTTGTAGTAGATGCCCGAGTATCCGTCCGGGCCTGGGCTTTTATCAGGTTCGGTTGGTTGGCCTGTGGGGGTGTGGGTGGTGGTGATTTGCCTGGCTTGTTGACGTTTGCGTAGCCTTTGGGCCAGTAGTGTGTCAGCTTTGTTTGATTTTTCATAGAACATTTGTTTTGTCCATTGTAAAGCTTTGGTTGCGTCTTTTGCCATGGCTTGTTTAAGGGCCTGGCGCTGGTGGTGCAGTTGCGTCATGAGGTCATTGTGTGGGGGTTAATTTGTGTTGTGCTTTGAGTTGTCTGATTTGGTCTAGTATGGATGTTATGTGGGCTATGTGTTTCTTTTTGTGTGCTGTGGCTATGCTGATAAGGGATCATTGAGTACTGTTTTGTGGGCTGCCCAAAGTCTTTGTTGGTGTTTGTAACGGATCACCTGGCACCCCGACTGGGTACCTCCGTTGATGGATGCTCCTAGCGCTTCTCGAGGATTCCAAGCACTCTAGCCGACACCACAACCACCACAGGACAAACCTCTCTTCCTTCCAGAGCGAAGCAGGAACGAGCTCTTAAAAGAGCTTAGGAGTGATTATAGCAAGGGAATATGCAGAGCATAGCAATCCCTTGTAGCAGATTCCCCCAATAAGAGACAGGACTCCAAATTGAGGGTGAAGTAGGACTGACAAAAACGTTATTTTACTTGGGACTAGCCCATATGGTCATTACATTAACATTGCTGTGAAAACTCAATACAATTACAAACAATCAAATCATAGCAGGCAACATTCAGTGACTTATTATAACATAATTACATATTTATAAGTAGGTGGGGAAGACCATAATCAACACAAAATGTCTCTCCTGCATGGAGAAATAGCAATATGCAAATGTACCCAAATATGCAAATTACCAGTCTTGCTATTCAGGTAGTGCATATTACTGTTGCTACCAACAGAGGGCACTACACAAGCTCCATAGCCAAATCCACCTAGATGGTAGCAATCCTCAGCAGTACAGGAGAGCAGGCAATACATCCCAGGGGCCATAGTCACATGGCAGGAGGCTGGCAATTAGTCTTCTCCAATGCCCAGTGGCAAGGCTGGTACCGCCACATTTCTCCCCTTTTCCAAACAGACTAACAGGGTATCTGACCTCCTGCCGGTCAGTGCCCTGGTTAGTCCAGCAACCCACCCACGAAGCACAAACAGTAATACAGCCCACCCACAATACATGGTTACTACACCTGGGTAAAAGATTAGCTCGTCCATGTCCATGTGCCTCACCACGGCTGTGTGGGGTACTGATAGGCTGCCTTGGTGGGTTGCTGAGTGCCAGCGCTACCACGGGAGTAGCCTGGTTGGAGCCATGCTGAAAAGAAGAGTTGGTAGGCTCCTCTCTCGGGATCTGGGGCTGCTGCTGGAGGGGGAGACCGACTGTCTCCCCTTTGGACACACAGCCCTGCTGCTGGAGGGGGAGACCGACTGTCTCCCCTTTGGCTAAACAGCCCTGCTGCTGGTGGACAGGACCGACTGTCCCTACCCTTAGTGGTGCATGTGCAGAGACCACGGTCCCATCTGCACTGTTGTGGAGCTTACTGTCTCCCCTTGGTGGGTTAAGCTGCTGCTGGGGAGAGGGGGTAACAAGCTCCTCTCCCATACATACTTTCAGCTGCTGGGGAGAGGGGGTAACAAGCTCCTCTCCCATACATACTTTCAGCCGCTGGGGAGAGGGACCAACTGTCTCCTCTACTAATGACACACACTGCCGCTGGGGAGGAAGGACGACACCTTCAGCTCCCTGTAACACACACTGCCGCTGGGGAGGAAGGACTGCACCTTCGGCTCCCTGAGACTCACTGGACTGCTGGGGAGAGGGACCAACTGTCTCCTCTCCTAAGGACACACACTGCCGCTGGGGAGGAAGGACGGCGCCTTCAGCTCCCTGGGAAACATACTGCCGCTGGGGGGAAAGGACGGCACCTTTGTCTCCCTGTAACTCACTGGACTGCTGGGGAGAGGGACCAACTGTCTCCCCTCCTAAGGACACACACTGCCGCTGGGGAGGAAGGACGGCACCTTCAGCTCCCTGGGATACATACTGCCGCTGGGGATCTGGGTCGACTGCCCAGCATCCCTGTAGGGCCGGTAGAGAGACCTCGGTCCCATCTCCACCTGCCAGATGGGTGTCTTTCCAGGACAAGTCAATAAGATCTTCCATCTCTGGTGCTGGTTGGGACGTATGTGGTACAGTACCAAGGTCCCCTGATAACAGGCTAGGTTGCTGGGGAGGAGGAACTAAACTCAATGCTTCCGGTGGCATACAGTCAATAAGCCCCATCATGTCAGAGACAGGCGGCATTATACATTGGAATAGGCAAACATAATCCTGTTCTAGTTCCCACTCCCGGTTGGCAAGAAAAGATAGATCTGGCTGAATGGCATCGATCTCCATAAGGTCCCAGTTGTCTGCCCGCTCAGCTCGGATGGACCAGAAGCGAGCAATGTCGGTGTCTCCGAACCAGAGACTAGTTTCAATAGTATCCCACAACAAACCAGGGCCATCGTAGTCTTCCCCCTCAATACACTTGTACTCGATCAGCCATGGGTAGAGGTGGTAAGCATGCCACCGCAGGGCCCGATAGGAATCATCCAGCCACACCTCAGTCTCAACTAGCGTCTCCAGTTCGCTTACCCATTCCTCTGAGGGCTCGTTTCCCAATAATGGCATCCGCAGCTCGAGTTGTTCTGCTTGGCGCTGGTTCGTGGTCAGGATTTCCTCGAAACGGAAGCTTCGAATTTCGTCGATGTCCTCCTTCCAGAGATCGGTACGAAGTGCCACCCTCCACTCTGTCTCTCTTTCCTCTGGGATAGGATACTCCATACTGCGCATCACATCCTGTAGTCGCTGCTGGAGCCTGGCGTCAAAGGGAGATACTGCACGGCCTTCCATCTCTGAAGTAGTGCTGGTTTTCCCAAGGCTAGGAAGCCATCCCACCGCTGCCACCAATGTAACATGTCCATTGTAAAGCTTTGGTTGCGTCTTTTGCCATGGCTTGTTTAAGGGCCTGGCGCTGGTGGTGCAGTTGCGTCATGAGGTCATTGTGTGGGGGTTAATTTGTGTTGTGCTTTGAGTTGTCTGATTTGGTCTAGTATGGATGTTATGTGGGCTACGTGTTTCTTTTTGTGTGCTGTGGCTATGCTGATAAGGGATCATTGAGTACTGTTTTGTGGGCTGCCCAAAGTATTTGTTGGTGTTTGTAACGGATCACCTGGCACCCCGACTGGGTACCTCCGTTGATGGATGCTCCTAGCGCTTCTCGAGGATTCCAAGCACTCTAGCCGACACCACAACCACCACAGGACAAACCTCTCTTCCTTCCAGAGCGAAGCAGGAACGAGCTCTTAAAAGAGCTTAGGAGTGATTATAGCAAGGGAATATGCAGAGCATAGAAATCCCTTGTAGCAGATTCCCCCAATAAGAGACAGGACTCCAAATTGAGGGTGAAGTAGGACTGACAAAAACGTTATTTTACTTGGGACTAGCCCATATGGTCATTACATTAACATTGCTGTGGAAACTCAATACAATTACAAACAATCAAATCATAGCAGGCAACATTCAGTGACTTATTATAACATAATTACATATTTATAAGTAGGTGGGGAAGACCATAATCAACACAAAATGTCTCTCCTGCATGGAGAATTAGCAATATGCAAATGTACCCAAATATGCAAATTACCAGTCTTGCTATTCAGGTAGTGCATATTACTGTTGCTACCAACAGAGGGCACTACACAAGCTCCATAGCCAAATCCACCTAGATGGTAGCAATCCTCAGCAGTACAGGAGAGCAGGCAATACATCCCAGGGGCCATAGTCACATGGCAGGAGGCTGGCAATTAGTCTTCTCCAATGCCCAGTGGCAAGGCTGGTACCGCCACAGTGTTGAAGTATTGGGTGAGCTCTGTCTTCAGTTGGGTGGTAATTTGGGGGTCATGGAGTAGGATGGGGTTGAGTCTCCAGGACCAGGGTCTTGAGATTTGTGGTGGTTGGAGTTGTAGTGTGATGTCGGCGTGGTCTGACCAGGTGATGTTGCCTATTGCGGTGTTTGTGATGTGGGGGAGTAGGGATGGTGAGATGAGGAAGAGGTCGATGCGGGAGTAGGTGTGGTGTGGGTGTGAGTAGAACGTATAGTCGTGGACTGTTGGGTGTTGTGTTCTCCATATGTCTATGAGACCCGTTTTGGTTATGAAGTTGGCCAGCAGTTTATCCGATCTGGATAGGTGGATGGGTTGTTGAGTGTGGGGGGGGGGGGGTATCTTTGTCTGTCAATGGGTGGGGAGATTGTGGCGTTGAAGTCCCCCCCTATTATTCTTTGGTGGCCCGGGTGTTGGCTGAGGGGAGCTTGTATTGCCTGCCAGAATTGTGGGTCTGGGACCGTCGGTGCGTATATGGAGGTTAGCGCTATTTTCGTGGGCCCTATTGACCCTGTTGCTGTTATGTATCATCCTTGTGGGTCTTTGTGGATATCTTTAAGGTGTATGGGGCAGGTTTTCCTCAATAAGATGGCCACCCCGTTGTGTTTGCCTGTGTTTGAGTTGGCTAGATGGCAGGTTCGGTAGTGTCGGCTTAGGAGAGGGAATGGGCGTGAGTTAATGTAGTGCGTTTCCTGAAGAAATACTACGTCTGCCCCCGACCTGTTGGCCCAGCTCATAACCTGGTGGCGTTTTGAGGGGTGGTTTAGCCCCTTGCAGTTAATTGATGCAGATACGGGTGTGTTCGGTGCCGACTGCCCTATGATCCTGTCTCTTGTGTTGTGGGAGGTGGCTTGGGTTTTTTGCATCAGGTGTCTTCCCGATTTGGATGTGGTTTTGGGGTCTCGTGTCCTGCCATGGTACTCTTCTGGGGTGAACTGGGGATACAAATAAAAATAAAAAGTGAACATATTTACAACTACCTGGGCTTATTGTCTGTGCCAGGTTCGATACTATCAGTGGTTTGGGTGTGTCCCGTGTGTGGGACCCCGGTGCCCTGGTGGTATCGTGGGGCATGGTGAGGGTTAGTCCTGAGGTGCGTCCCGTTCCAGGTGTGTGATAACTTCCACTGAGCGGTTGTGTTTTGGGGATGGGGGTAATTGGATGAGGTTGTTGGGTCAGTTGGCTAATGTTTTGACTGGGGGGATCGGTGTTTCCCGTGGGTAGGAGCGTCCATCTGGGGGGGGGGGGTCTCCGGGTGGTCCCTTGGGGGTGGGGTTGTTTGGAGTCGTAATTGGGGTCAGGGCAGTCCTGGCCGTCCTGGTTCCCTCCCGCCCTTGCCCTCTTAGCTGTTCCGGTGGTGTGGTTTGTGGCTGGTTGTCTGGGGGGCGGGTGGTATCGTGTGGGTAGTCCCTTTACTCCCCGCTTGTCCCTGCTTGCTTCCTCCCCCCCTTCCGTCCCCCCCTGGTTTAGCCCGCTTGGCCCGCTTGTCCCTGCTTGCTTCCTCCCCCCCTTCCGTCCCCCCCTGGTTTAGCCCGCTTGGCTGGCTCGTCGTCCCTCCTCCCCCCTGTCCCCCCGCTGCCGTCCCCCCATGGTTGTGGGTACATTTCCCAAATTCTTGTTTATGAATTATATAACTATCTAACAGGTAACAAGCATGCAATTAAACATTAGTAAAACTTGCGAATGTTGTCATTCTGTATAAAGGATATGTCCTCTTATACAAGTGCAGTGCCTGCTTCTTTTGCGCTTCGTTTAGTCCGTCATGTCAGGGAGCCTTGCTGGTCTGCTCCCGAGTTGCCTGGGTTCAGTGTTGGTGAGGTGGAGTCATGTCACTTTCGTTCTGGTGGTCTGTGGTCTGTGGGTGATTCCCAGATTGGCGGTTTCTTTGCGGTAGCGGTTTTCCCCATAGTGGCTGTAGTAGTGGAGGCCTTCTCTGTGTGGTGGTGATGGTCGTATCTGGTCTTGTTGTCGGTAGATGTAGGCCCAGTTTGGAGGCAAATGCTTGTTGTTTTGTGGGGTCTGTGAGGATATGTGTCACGTTATCTCTGCGGATTAGGAGTTTAAAGGGGTGACCCCATCTGTAGGCTACTCCTGTCTGGGTTAATGCCGTGGTGAGAGGTTTCAGCTCTCCGCGCTTGGCTAGTGTGGTGGGTGATAAGTCCTGATAGAATGCCAGCATGGCGGTGTCTAGTTTTGGCGGGCTTTTTCTGGTAGCCTCCAGAAGCGCTTCCTTGACGGAGTAATAGTGAAGCCTCACTATCACGTCTCTGGGGGCTGTGTGGTCTTGGCTGGGGGGCTTCAGGGCTCTGTGGGCTCTGTCCATGGCCAGCTCTTGTGGGGTTTTGTCGGGTAGGAGGGTTAGAAATACCTCTTGTAGTGTGGAGTGTAGCATCTCTCCGGTGACAGTCTCAGGGAGGCCTCTGATCCTGATGTTATTTCTTCTGGATCTATTGCTGAGGTCTTCCAATCCGTTTTCCAGTGATTCTATGCGTGATTGCAGGGTTGAAATGGTGTCTGCCTGGGTAACTACTGTTTCCATGATGTCATCAACCCTTTGCTCCACTTGTCCTGTCCGCTCCCCCAATTCTGTGATGTCTGCCTTCATGCCCTGGAGCTGTTTCTCCAGTTCTGTTGCCATGTGATTTTTAATATCGGCTGATGCTTCTTTGAGCAGCCATTGGAGGTCTGATTTTGTCAGCGGTGCTGACTCCAGAGCTGGGTAAGATGGCGCCGGGTCTCCTTGCGCTCGAAAGTGTGAGGCAACCGACGGCTGTGAATCACGTTTTTTCCGGCTGCCGCCCATTGCTGTGGGGTACCCGGTGGGTGAGTGGGTTGTTTGGTGGGGTTTGCTGCGCTGTCAGTGTGCTTTCCGGTGCTGAATTGTGCCTGGGTCTCGGGAGTTGTCGGCTTACGCGGCCATCTTGGTTCCCGGTCAGGCTCCGCCCCCCCCCCAATAGGCAGGCGAATTTTAAAACCCACAGGGACTCTTTCTGGCCACAATAGTGATGGAAAAGTTGTTTCAAGGGGACTAACACCTGGACTGTGGCATGCCGGAGGAGGATCCATAGCAAAACTCCCATGGAAAATGACATAGTTGATGCAGAGTCTGGTTTTAATCCATAAAGGGCATAAATCACCTAACATTCCTAAATTGTTTGGAATAACGTGCTTTAAAACATCAGGTATGATGTTGTATCGATCAGGCAGTGTAAGGGTTACACTGTTTTTTTTTAGGAGTGTGAGGTGAGCGGTTTAGGCGTTGTAATCGCAGGTGCCACGAGGAGCTGAGCGGTTATGCAGCCATGTTCTCCAGTTGCTGGTCACACCGGTCTAAAATGTTGCCCCACAGCCAACCTAGATCATTTTTCCACTTTTATTGATATAAAAAAAATTGTCCCTAAACTATGCCTCAAGAGATTTGTTATAGATAAGACAGAATTGCCTACTGTGGTACAAGAACATACCAAATTAAAGAAAAAGTCCACATTATACCCAAATAATTGTAAAACAAATTCAATGAGGGCATTTGAATATCTCGTAATGAGAAAGAATAAAGAGAATTGATAAGAATCGGATGAACCTTAAAAAGGAAGAACAAAGAGCCCTTAAAGAACTTAAAGGGACACTATAGGCACCCAGACCACTTCTGCCCATTGGAGTGGTCTGGGTGCCAACTCCCACTACCCTTAACCCTGCAAGTGTAATTATTGCAGTTTTTTATAAACTGAAATAATTACCTTGCAGGGTTAAGTCCTCCCCTAGTGGCTGTCTATTAGACAGCCACTAGAGGGAACTTCCTGCTCTATAGCACAGGTTTTTGTGTGAGGACCTCCAGCGTCGCTCAAATCCCCATAGGAAAGCATTGAAATTAGTTTTCAATGCTTTCCTATGGGGTGCGCTAATGTGCATTAGGTCTCCTCGGCCGGTGGGCGGGATCAGTCTCGCCCACCGGCCAACGTATGCAGAAGGTGGAGCGGCGGGGGAGGAGCAGGCAGCGACGCGGGACATGTCGCTCCCTCAGGTAAGTCACTGAAGGGGTTTTCACCCCTTCAGCAACCGGGGATTGGGGGGTGGGAGGGAGAGAAATCCTGCAGTGCCAGGAAAATGGATTGTTTTCCTGGCACTGGAGATTCCTTTTAAGGAAGATAAAGAGGTGATTATTAAACCTGCTGACAGAAGGGGGGGGGGGGATTGTAGTAAAGGATACATCCTACTACATTGAAGAATCCTTAAGACAACTAGATGATGGAGTCACTTACAAGAAGTTAATAGGAGATCCAACTAAAGATATGAAGAAGACATTCTCAGAATATCTAGATAAAGGCCTAAGTATGGGAATATTGACAAAACAAGAACATGAATACTTGATGGTAACACACCCTAGGATACCAGCTTCCAGCGCTCAAAATAGCCACGGACGTACCAGGTACATCCGAGGTCCTTAAGGGCTGTTTTTTGTCGGATGTACCTGGGATTAAATAACAAAAGTAATGTGACCTCTGGGTTGTAGCAGTCCTTTGTGATTCTTATGCACTACAGTGACATGAGTTAAAAAATGAATTGCATAAATAAAAAAAAATGTATCATCCATCACATGAGCAGCAGATTTACTTTGTTAATGACAGTGACTAGAGGAGAAAGAACAAGAGAAGTTTTGAACCTTAAAGCAGATGGATTACACCAGGGAAAAACTATGGCAAGTTCCACACTTACCGATGATGTGATTTCTGGCCATTTTAAACGATCCAGGAGAAAATAACTGTATACCATACAATGTAGGTATCTGCAAATATGAACCTCTAGATCCAGCATCCAGAAGCATTATAGAACCACACAATATACAGAAATATATTGGCCTGCTGTATGCAATTATTTTGTTGTATCCCTGAAAAAGAGCATATGCAGATTGATTAGTGCATTAAACATAAATAATGTTCAGAAAACAGTGTTCTAGTATACATGGTATTGTATATATTTCAATAGAAAATCATCTTTATTGTTTGTAAATGCAGCAGTGCGGAGCAGCAAATAGCTTTAGAGCTTTAGAGATATTTTTTCCATGTATAATTTTTCATTGGTTTTATATCAATGAAGGGATTACTCTTGGTATATAGCCCAATTTCCAATACAGAAATTCACATGGAATGGTGCAATCAATTAATGCATTGTACGACATTACAGTAACAAATACAAGTATAAATATAACAGACAATGCTATATACACAGAGTTTATTTAAAAAGTTCTAAGATGAAGACACACAGGTGTTAATAAAAGAAGAATAACAAGTGGGGTTAAATAGCACCTGGTATGTAAGATAAAATATATATCCCAACCTGGTGTACAAATACGAGGTAGAAATACGCAGGCTTGTCTCTCCAAAGGGGTTAATATGAGTACATTTTCAATAAGAAGGCAGTAAATCCAAGCATATTTTTACCGTAGGTGGACCACAATATCAGCTGAGCAGAGAATGCAGGAAACAAAACCTCTGGAACAATTAATAAAATCACAATAAATACAATAAAAACTCCCAAAATAAAAACATAAATCCAATGTGTTTCGTCCAAGGGCAGACCTCCTTAAGGATCTGGGACATTGTTGCATCATCCTGCTTATAAAGAGCTCTTGATTTCATGACCAGAATCAGCTGGTGGTTGTATACGTTCCACCCTGGGACGCACTTCCTTCTTCCTGTATCGTGATGTCTCGTCCGACCTTACGTTCCGTCCAAATCCATCTTCCATGCAAGTCAAATGTCGCACATGCGTCCCACATACTGTGGGCTTCATAAGGGCAAAACTATGCATAATAAAAACAATATCTACCAACATCAATTAATAGATCTTGCCATGTATCCTTGACAGACTATGTATAAAAGACAGGAAATAATCTAAATGAAATATATTAAGAAAATCTCAATTTACCCCTGTTTGTTTTTCTTATTTTATGAACACCTGTGTGTTTTGATCTTGTGTATAAAGTATTGTCTGTTATATTTTTTTGGGGTGGTGTTGTGAGGTTCACCATTACAAGCTTCATTTAATTTTATCACATGACAGGAGGCTTCCTATTTTGCATATCTATCTTTACTAAACCACACAGCAGTAAAGAAAGTAAACGTTTAACCAATCAAAATGCAATAGGGAGTAAGGTATTCAGAAATTAGGCTCTTTCTTTACTGCTCCATCAGGTTAGAGTTTTTGGGTTCTTCCATTATATACATATATTATTATACTGTTTTATGATCTTATTGGATTTAAATACCTATTTGAACTTTTATACTTGTTCTCTTTATCTTATTTCCTCTGATCTAGCTTACTAGCCAGCAGAGTCTGCCTAAACTGTATTCTCAGTTTTTATTTACATCTTTCCCTTACATTTTTAAATATACTACACTTACACTGTGTTCTCATTTATACTTATTTTATTCATATTTCTTTTTAACTGGCTCGGTTTTACTGTTTTTTTTTTTTCTTTTCCTTTTCGTGTTCCCGTTCACCCGACGACTATCCCAACGTCGGACACCTTCTCCCACCTACCACTAGACCTACTTTTAAGATAAGAACTTGGTGCTACAGCTGCTCATCCGTTTTCTTCACTTTGCAAATTAGCGCTAGTACTACCCTGTTTTGTTTGACCTTCTCCCACCTACCCAGCCCTTCACCGCCGCATCGGTACGGTCTATTTCGCTCACTTGCCGCTCTCACGGCTCCCCGCCCCATCTCCAAACACGCGCGGCGGCCTTTTGCAATCTCGCATCTCGCAAGATTGCACCCGCCATTTTGGTTATCCCAGCAGTGCCGCGAGGGACACACACTTAGATGGAATTCAAGCACATCGCTCATAATCAATTATAAGAGGTCTGTCCGTTCCAATTACTGCTATTAGCTGTACATAGGCACTAAACAACCATTATCCTGTGCCTGTCTGGGGTGCTGCCCCACATAACCTGCTGCTTTTGTTTGGAGATCGCCCTGTGGCCACCTCTGTCACCCTGGGTGAAGTCCAGCATAATACAAAAATCCCAATATTGTGGTGCTTGCCCTGTTAGGGCTATTGTCTTGGCCCTATCAGTGCCTGATATAAACAGTTATAACTGATCATACCCTGTAATTGGATTACTACATCTGGCATTCTTATAGATCCTGCTGGGGTCATTATATACAATTACACCACATACCCTGCTGGGGTTATTATATTATAATTATTATAATTATATTTTATTGTGAATACATCTATTTGTACACCACTGCACCCTGCTGGGGTCAGCAAAGTGTTACTTACACAGTGAATAAAGTACAGCTGCACTGACCTCTATAGCTATTTACTTTACGCCCTGTGCCATATAAATTGCATCTGCTGATCAGAATATGGAAGCCTCTCAAAATACAGTAGACTTCCAAAATATGATAAACGAGGCAATAGCAGCCTCCATGGAGAAAGCCCTCTCCAAAATGATGGCCTCTAATACTGAAAAGAGGATACCATCTAAAACCCACCAATCCCGACACGATTCAGATTCCGAGGGTTCGGAACCACATAAGAGCCAAGAACCCTCCATTGGCATACGCCACTGGAAAGGGGAAAAGGGTCAACAGAACCCAACTAAGGGTAAAACCGCGGCTAAAAGATGTAAGCCCTCAACGGTCACTACCCCGACCCCGCTACTCAATTACTCCTCTGAAAAGGAAGACATACAGACCAAGTCCTTGGCCAATTTAGATGAGTGACAAGCAGACAAGTCAGACGGGCAGGAAGACGCTTGGGGTACCGATTCCGAGTCTCAACCAGGCCTATTACCACACACATTCCTGGGAGACTCCCAAGTAAATGACGCTGCGGATAATCCGCAGGAAGACGAAGACGCCATCTTCGACCCATCAGGTCAGAGATTGTTCAGGCCAAGGAACCTAAGACACCCTCGCTCAGTGGACTGGACACCCTCAGATCACCTTGCAAAATGTATGCATCTCTGGCTTAGAAAATCCATGGATAAGACAGTTCGCAACAGACTACGTTCAGAATGCCCAAGACCCTCTCTACCAGACCACGTAGCAGAGACACCAAAGTTTGACCAGGTGATGACCACCTATATGTCCCGTGGTGGCCATGACCCATGCAAAGGCGTGGAGAAAGGTTTCAGAGCAGTCCAGGACAAACTCAGTGGGACCACTTTCCAGGATCATGTACCTGGCAGATGATGCTCTCACGAAAGCAGACCAATTCGACGCGACCATGGTTCACAAATGAGCTTGCAATGTACGGGAGTGGGCACAAAGATGCTTTTGCTCTGTGGGTAACACCAATGCCGCCCTCTCATCCGAGCGGCGCAAAGCAGCTTTACTCCGCATTGACGGAAAGTTGGTGGAATTGGACACCAAAAAACTGGGTCCGCTGGCACAGGTCAAACTGTTTGAAGACCCATTCCTCAAAGACTTAGATAAACATGTAAATATGTTTATTTCTCTGAACAAAGCTCAATCTTCCATGAGGAGAATGTTTAGACATAACCCCACAAGGGGTGTTTTTGGAAGGGCTGGCCGCCAAAGGGGCCATGCTGACAGCCGATTCTGGCCTTCAGGCCCCCGCAATGCAAGGCCCCAACCTTTCTACCCTGAAGTGGGATACCGTCAACAGTTCTCATACACCAGAGGGGCAGACAGAGGGTGTGGACCATGTACCCGAGGCAGAGCACATTTTTTCCACAGGTAAGCAATCACCTAATACATTGCCTTCCCCTTCATATTGCAGGTCGCATCTCCCTTTTCTTTCAGGAATGGCAAACCATCTCCACAGACAGCTGGATCCTGCAAACAGTGCAGGGCTACATCATCGACTTCACGGTCTGTCCACGACAAACGGTCGCTCCATACCCCATCAAATGCTTGACAGAGGACACCGAACTCATTCACAAAGAACTACAAGAACTGCAAGCGAAAGGCGCAATCGAATCTGCCTCCAGACTACGAGGTTTCTTCAGCAACATATTCCTGGTGAAGAAGAAAACAGGAGATTTTCACCCCATCGTAAACTTAAAAAGACTCAACGAATACGTTATGGACAGGCACTTCAAGATGGAAGGCATACACCTCCTGAGAGACATATTACAGAACAAAGATTGGTTCACAAGACTGGACCTAAAGGACGCATACTTTTCAGTACCCGTCCACCACTCCTGTCGACAATTCCTACGGTTCCACTTTCAGGGCCAATTCATGTGCCTCCCCTTCGGCCTCAGCTCAGCCCCATGGTGTTTCACCAAATTACTGAAGCCCGTGGTCGCTCATCTTCGAGCACAAGGAATTTGGTGCATTATATACCTGGACGACCTCTTGCTGTTCTGCTCCGACAAGTCCAGACTGATACAGCACACAAGCTATACCACGGATCTCCTATCATCCCTGGAATTTGTAGTGAACTTCCACAAATCAGCCATGGCACCATCTCAAACAGTACAATTCCTAGGATTTGAGATAGATTCCACCACAAGCACCCTACGGCTACCGGTGTCAAAGATCTCAAACATTCGCAAAGAACGGCGCAAGACCATTCGAGCCCACACCATTCCACTCCGCGCCCTCGCTCGAATAGTGGGACTCCTCTCAGCTTCTATACAAGCTATCTTCCCGGGCCCACTTCACTACAGGGCGATGCAACGCCTCAAAGCATCTTTCCTCAGACAAAACCCATCCTACGACCAGCCGATCCCGGTAACGGAGGAGGTCAGAGACGAACTCAGCTGGTGGCTAGACAGCATGGAAGCATGGAATGGTCAGGCCATCTTTGGGAGCAAACCCGACATAGTCCTGGAATTGGACGCCAGCCTCTGGGGATTGGGCGCCACAAGCAACGGTACATCAACAGGCAAAGCCTGGACCTCCCAGGACCTCAACATGCACATAAACTGCCTGGAACTCCTGGCAGGATCTTTTGCCATCCGCAGCCTTGCAAAAGAAAAGATGGACTGTTGCATCCTTCTACGGATGGACAACATCTTGGCGGTCCATTGCATCAACCGCCTGGGCAGGGCACGATCCCGGATCCTGTCAGAAATAACAAAGGATATTTTCGACTTCTGCTTACCTCGCAACATCTCTCTTAAAGCGGAATATCTCCTGGGGGAAACAAATCTCACGGCGAACTGGTTTTCGCACCACTGGAGGGACACCAGCGATAGGAAACTGGACGCCCAAATCTTCCAAATTCTAACACAGCATCGAGGTCCATTTCACCTAGATCTATTTGCGTCTCGCAACAACAGGCAAACACAGACATATTTCAGTTGGCTCCCGGACCCGAAGAGCAAAGCAACGGATGCATTCCTTCAACTTGGCGACCACGGGGGAATATGCTTTTCTCCCATTCGCCATGATAGCAAGGACCATACACTACCTGAGATGACAACGAGTATCTCTTCTACTCATCACACCTCTATGGACAGGACAACCATGGTTTCCAGACCTCCTAGCCCTATCTTGCCGGGATCCCCTCCTGCTACCTTCACACCAGTATACCCTCAGGGATCCGAAAGGGAGCCCCTACCCATTGATCCTGGCCAACCGACTCAATCAAACTCTTTCCGGGGTGCCTGGCAAATCGGCGAACTATCGCAGGCTGCTAAGGATCTCTTATGGGACTCATGGGCTCCAGGAGCCAGAAGATCCTACCTGTCCGCGAACAGAACCTCGATCCATTTACTGCCTCTATTCCTTCCATTTTAAACTATCTAACCCATCTGTTCTCAATACGACGATCATACAGGTCACTTAATGTGGTCCGTTCCGCTATCTCAGCGGCCCATGTCCCTATTATTATTAGTAGGAAAAGACCCGCTGATATGTCGACTTCTCAGGGGCATTCGACTGCAATGACCCCCTGAACCTAAATACTCATGACTCTGGGATGTCGAGATAGTCCTACGCTTCCTGAGGGAATGGCCGACCAATGACAGACTCTCACTTCGACAACTCTCAGCTCTCAGCTGCCTGGCGTCCTTCCGCAGAGTATCGAACATCCAGGCGTTTGACATAGATGCATTCTCGGTCTCCCCAGAGGGAGTCACATTCCAAATATCTCATCGCACGAAATCGGACTCTTCAACAGTTTTCTAACCCTTCTTTAACTCCGATCCACAACTCTGCGTCGTAGCCTCTCTACGACGGTATGTAGAGGTTACGCTTCCGATTCGGACATCACCTTCTGGACAACTCCTCGTGTCATATGTTCGACCACACGTTCCCATCACTACCACTACACTAGCCAGATGGGTTTGCTGGATACTCTCCTTAGCAGGTGTAGACGCTTCCTTCGGGGCCCACTCGGTACGAGGAGCAGCAGCTTCCTCAGCTTTCGCAGCGGGTGCCTCATTATCGAATATCCTACGTTCTGCGGACTGGTCGAGAGAATCCACGTTTCGCACTTTTTACTTTTGTCCGAACTCTAATGCGGCCATGTCACTCTTACTACAGCGTTAAAAATGCAAAATAGGAAGCCTCCTGTCATGTGATAAAATTTAAGATTATGCTAGCGTCAGTGTACCTATAATCTTAATTTTAATAATGACAGGAGGCGAGTATTTTCCCACCCTTTTCCACCCGGGGAAGATGGGACCGTTCGAACACTAGATTTAAGTGCTTTCTCTCTCATCCTTATCTCGAAATCTGTCTCTACGCTACTCCTTCATCGGTCAGGGACAGTTAACTGTTAGCAATTGATTCTATCATTTACGCATATGTTGCTAATATCATTGCTGGATCACTGTCACTGTAACAACCAGAGTCTAACCCATTTCACACTCTCATTTCAGTTTAACTTCATCAGCTTCTGGAGTTTCGGGAGCTACTTTGGCAAACTACCTATACATCCCCTAATGTTGGACGCTCACCCGTTGGTGTTGGTTACAGTTTGATCATCATACTACTGGTCGTTCACCGTTGTGTCTTCCAGATGTCAATTGATGAACTTCTCTATGTTACAATATTGAACCTTTTCTCTGTTATGATGTCGCTTCTGAAAGAGGAGGAGGAGCCTATTTTCTGGGAATACCTTACTCCCTATTGCATTTTGATTGGTTAAACATTTACTTTCTTTACTGCTGTGGAGTTTAGTAAAGAGAGATATGCAAAATACTCGCCTCCTGTCATTATTAAAATTAAGATTATAGGTACACTGACGCTAGCATAATCTTCAATTTTCACTACATCTAAAGTGATTTATTTCTGTTATACTTTGTATTTCTCCCCACTTATCACTATAGTGGTTATACCTATGGCATCACAAAATGTCTATCATGAAACCCAAAAAGAGAGGAGTAAAAATATTAATTCCTTATTTAACAATCAATATAATGATATGGAAAATAATTTACATAAGACATTTGCAAAACTGGAATCTTTATTACAAAAAGAGACAAGAAAATGTTGGGAAATTACTACTTAGAACAGTATTTGTCATTTGGCATCATACCTAGAGGTTAAAGAATGTTAAAAAACTATTGGGCTGGAAGATAAACAGTTAATGGATGACTGGATGCAGGCAAGTGACTAATGTTCTCGGAAGTATATGAAAAGCCTCTTTAAAAACTATAAAGGAGGATATTAACACATTTGAAACCAATTTTGCATTGAGTCAAGACACTGTAATGATAGACAATAAATGTAAACAATTAAAAGAAAAAAAAAACTAAAACCAGTGGATGATAAAATATCCAGTAAAAAATCTTCTGAATTTAAAAGGTGCCAGAATGACTATAAGATGGGAAGACAAAAAGATTGATCTTGCCCAAAATTTCAGAGAAGTTCAGATACTAAACGGAACCAACAAAATAACCATTCTGAGAATGCCCCTATCAGAAGATATCAAGACAGAAAATATAGTTTGAAAAAACCACAGACCCCTGTTAGGAATATATGTTCCAAATTACTTCAGGTGTCACCTCACATACTTAGCAATTCCACACAGACAAAACTAGAACATTCAGAGGGGATTTTTATTATTTCTGGAGAGAAACTCATTACACAAGAACTTACCCTTTTAGCAAAGGGATTAAACTTTGCACCAACTGCAGGCCCAAAACCATTTAATTTATTCTTAGATAATCAGACGTTTTTAAAGAAACTTAGTATTAAAAGTTTTTTTTGAGAAACAATCTGCCCATCCTTTTACTAAGTCAGAAAAGGAAGAGGATGTATCGAACTCAGCTGCTAACCATATAGTACATGAATAAAATTTTTACCCATATCATGAAAGAGGTACATTTTTTAGAAGTTTTTAATGAATTGGTTCAAGCAGCCTTGGAATACCTAACATCTACTGAAGATCTAATATAACTAGAGAAGAATGAGAAGCAATAAAAATATTGATGGAAAGTCATAATGTGATAATCAAAGAGGCTGATAAATGAGGAGGTACTGTGGTCATGAAGAAGAAATACAATATAAATGAGGCCTAAAAGACCTGCAAGGTCTTAAAGGAAGATCCAACTAAACTTTTTTTTTTCAGGAATTAAGGAATCTTTTAGATCTAAAATTGGATTTAATTTTATTTTTAACCCTTTTTCTAAAACAACCATTTTTTTTTTTTTACTTTTTACCTAAGATCCAAAAGGATCTTTTAAATCCATCAGCCTGTCCGATTATTACTGGGATTGATTCCCTGTCATGCAATCTTTCAGCCTATATTGATTTAAGTTATACAAAATCTACGCTGAGAATATACGCTGTCTCAGTGTATATGATTAAGAATAGAGAGTGTAAAATAGACGGGATTATTCAACTTGTCAAACTAAAAACCTGTAAAAAATATGCTGTCTAAATCTGTTAAAGTCTTATATAAGTTAAGACATGATAAACTTTGCAGAGCAATTGAAAAGTGGGAAATCGATCTTCATATATAAATAGATGAAGACGTTTGGAAACTATATTTTAATAAATTATATAAACACGTCCACTGCTTAAATGTGACAGATTTACAGTTTAAACTTTCAAATAGATGGTACTTGACACCGAATCTTCTAAATAAAATATATCCAAAAACATCCAATAGATGTTGGCGGTGCAACATTGATAAGGGCACCTTATTACACATATGGAGGTAATGCCAACCGATATATACTTATTGGAAACATATAATTACATTAATTGATTATATGACAGGATATAAATTAACAATGGATCCAGGAACAATTTTATTAAATTTAATTGAGTCAAAAATGAAGATAATGGATTCAATGTACATTTTACACATCATTACAGAAGCCAAATTACTGATAGCACAGAATTGGAAAAATTTACAAATCCCATCCACCCGAGAAGTGATAGCACAAGTAATATGGCAAGCAAAAATGGAAAGAGGCATCTTAGTGAGCTTAGAAAACCGCTACACGCTAATAGAATAGTGGGATACTTGGATAGATAAATTATATATTTTTTTTTAATACAATTATCATAGAGTTTCTCTCATCCAGGTAAATACAATGAAACAAGGAGGGGGACAGAGAGATGAATAGTATGTTATGTAATGAGGTGGCAAGGGGTTTTCACATACACCCACCTTCCATGTCCAAAAAAAAAAGCAATTAAATACGTAAGGAATGGATGGGTCAAACAGGCGTATATAAAAAAAAAAAAAATGATGACGATAGTAGTTCAATCAAAGGTGATGAAAGGGCTCTCTATCTCCAAATAAAGATAGGGAAAAGTCAGATAAGAAAGTAAGACTAAAAGGGTTATTATAAGGATAATCAGGATAGGGATGGGGTGGAGGGAAGAAACAGGGGAACATACCATTAATTCAAGGTTAAACCCATGTCGTTTTACTATAGTTAAGAAAAGAGGAAGTATTGCATTAATGATGATAGAGAGACCTCAAAGCTGCTTATTTTATGCAAAAGTTTTAATAACTATACATATAGGTATAGTTATTAAAATTGGTATAGTTATTTCATACAGGTACTGTATGCAATACATTAAAAAAAAAAGTTATACAAAATCTACCGTGGAAATCTTCTTACTTACAGTGGATGTCACATCTTTATATTATAATATACCCCACAAGAAAGGTTTGGAAGCTATCCAGAATTCTTAGTAAAACACAATAATTTATGTGATATCCAGGTTGATTTTTTGATTAGGTGCATTAAGTTCATCCTCACCAAGAGTTATTTCTTTATTATTTCTTACACCTGGGCTGGTGGGAAAAGGTTATCGTAAAGTCAGATAAGTATTCACCATATATCCCCATGATGCATCTATGGGCTAGGTATATTGATGATATCTTGATCGTGTGGAAGGGCACTCACAATGATTTTAACACATTCGTAATCCTCTTGAATGACAACAATTTAAATCTGAGATTAACCTCAGAATTTGGTGATAGATCATTTAACTTTCTGGACTTGACAGTCTCAATTACTAACCAAGGAACTATCCAGACAACTCTTTTTTTAAAAAAAAACGACAGCCTTCAACAGCCTGCTACACTGGGATAGCTTTCAACCAAGGCCCCTGAGACAGGGCATACCTATTGACCAATAACTCAGGGTCCGCAGAAACTGCAGATTAAGATTAAAGCAAAAGCAAAAGTCTTAAAACAGCAGTTCAAAGATAAGGCCTACCCCAATAAATGTTTAAAAACAGCGTATGGGAGAGCTCTGGAGGCTGATAGAGTCACTCTACTTGGCAATAATCCTCCTGAAACATCCACCAAACCCCACGTATGATTGCGACATATGACGTAGGGTGGGACCGAGTCAAGACAGGTATTCAAAAATTCTGGCCCCTCTTAACGGATGACATACACTTGAAACAAGTACTGGGTCCAAAAGTTGAGATAACTGTGCATAGGGAAAAATAACTTAAAAGACATGTTGGTCCCCAGCAACCTCAGCATCCAAAAGTACACACTTGGCTAAACACTCCCATGATGGGCTCTTTCAAGTGTGGGCGCTGTGTTGCCTGTAAATTTATCAAACGCGACTCGAAAAAAGTTACTGACTGTGAAGAAAAACAGTCTTTTAATATCACCCCATATAGCTTGGTTGCTTCATCTAAGTGCTGCTTCTAAGTGTGTGCTTGGAGATATTCTGGTGAGTTTTACAGAAGCTTCAACTGTCTAAGATTTTGCTAAGAGGTTTTTTTTTTACTGTAACAGGTAAGATTCATCTGTAGGAAAATGTTACTGATTGCACAAAATTGCTGGTTAATTAGCTATTGTTTGCAAATAAGCATAGTCAAAGATATAAAGTAGTGTGAGCGCTCCAATCCCATAGATAACATAATAAAACCAACTGCTCCAGCAATGAAAGGGTTAACTAGATGTATGAAGTAAACCTGATACCTTCAATCTAATGAAAACTATTTGTAAATCAAGCCCCTGCTAAAAGTTGCCACAATACATATAACAACACAATCCGTTGAACTGAATAAGTCAACTCATAGGGTGCCTTTTATTAAAAAGAAAACATGAAACAATGTATAACACTTCATAGAATTTTATAAAAAGTAGCTAAAAATGAACCTGCATGCTACAATATCATAAAGTAGCCTCCTAAGCAGAGACATCAATGGCCAGAAAATGAATAATAGAGTTGAGCGGACACCAGGATGTTCGGGTCCGGCGGGTTCGGCCGAACTTTGAAAAAAAGTCCGGGTTTGTGATCGAACTTGCCCCCGAACCCTAACACCATTGAAGTCAATGGGGACCCGCACTTTTGGACGAAGAAATGCCTCTAAAAAAGTCCTGGAAAGGGCTAGAGGGCTGCAAAATGGGGGTAAGAGTAGGACAAGTGCCCTGCAAACAAATGTGGATAGGGAAATAACTTAAAATAACATAAAACATTTAAAATACAGCTGAGCCATAAAATAGCACTAGATGGAATCTGATTTTAGCTTTGGGAGAACATAAATCAAAATCTATAGCATGGCTGTCAGGAGGATCAACAGAATTATCCATTTGAGAGAGGGTTGGAGTGCAGGGTATTCTCTTTCATTGTTCAAAATGAGCTCAACTCCTGATGCATGGAGAAAAGGCCTTCACAAGCCTCTGCTATTGTGTACATAGTTTATATATATAATTTTTTATTTTTTTTATTTTAATTGGGGTAGCCCCCAAAATATTGGAAACATACAAAAAAATAAACATTTGCGGCCTGCGGTGCATTTCTTGCTGTCCTGATGCATGGAGAAATGCTCAACTCCTGATGCATGGAGAAAAGGCCTTCACAAGCCTCTGCTATTGTGTACATAGTTTATACTAAGTGACGGTGGAAGCGGCGGTGGAGGTGTTGTCAGCTCCCTGTCTGCCGGCTACAAACCCCACCTGGTCGTCGTGTATCAGTGTAGGTAGTATGGGGCTCAGTCGTTTTGCGAATATCTTTGCATATAGTTTGGCGTCAGTATTGAGTAAGGATATGGGCCTGAAGTTGGGGCAGTGGGTCGGCGGTTTGCCTGGCTTCGGGAGTGTTATAATGTGTGCTAGTAGTAATTCTTCAGGCAGTTCTTTCTCACTAGTAGCCGAGTTGAAGAGCAATGCAAGGTGTGGGGCCAGGAGTTGCTTAAATTTCTTGTAGTATAAGTTAGTAAACCCATCTGGGCCTGGGGCTTTATTAGAGGATAGGGAGTGTATTGCCTCTTCTACTTCTGTGGCTGTAATGGGGCGTCGTTGTGTGTCGGCCTGGTCTATTGTAAGATGGGGTAGAGGAGTGTCACTGAGGTAGGCATTGATGTCCTGGTCTGTGGGTTCTTGTATTGAATTTGCCTCTTTAAGGTTATATAGTTGTTTATAATACTGTGCAAATGCATTACTAATGTCTATTGGTGAGATCATTTTTGTGTTGTTGTGGTTGTACACATAAGGAATTTTGGTGATTGCTTCTGTCTTTTTCAGTCTTGCTGCTAGAACTTTGCTGTCTCTATTCCCCTGAGTGTAGTGGGTGGCCTTGAGTTTGCGGAGGTTGTAGCCCACCTGTCATAAAGCGTGTGTTTTGATTTTTTCTGCTATCTCTTTGATTTCCCTATGTGTTTCCGCTGTTGGTTGTGTTTTATTTTTGTTTGTGAGGTCCACCAGTTGTTTGTGCCACATCGTCCATTTGGCTCGGCCTGTTCTTAGCGTGTGTGCTGCTTGTTTGATGAGGAGCCCTCTGACAACTGTTTTGTGTGCCTGCCATGTATTGCCAATAGATGTGTCCTCTGGTTTGTTAGTTGTGAAGAATTAGTTAAGTGCCAATTCTACGGATTGTATAAATGAACTATCTGACAGGAGGGACTCATTGAGCCTCCATGGGCTTTTGTGTTTGTAGTCGTAGGTGTCTTTGAGGGTTAAGGTGCACTGGGCATGATCAGACCATGATATGTTACCCACGGAACACTCCACGGTCTGGTCTAGATATATGCCCTCTACATGGAATCTATCAATCCTTGTGTATGTATTGTGGACATGTGAAAAGTATGTGTAGTCTATTTCTTGTGGGTGAAGGACTCTCCATACGTCATATAGGTTGTGTTCCTCCAACAATTTGAGGTAATTTGTGCATGCTTTGTGTTGTCTGACCTGGACGTTTGGCGTGTGTGTGTTGTTGTGTCCCATTTTGGGTCAAGGATGTGGTTGAAGTCTCCACATAAGATCAGTATGCCTTCTTGAATTGGTCTTAGAAGGGTCAGGATCTTGTGTAGGAACTTTCTTTGGTTCTTGTTTGGGGCGTATACATTGGCTATCGTGTATTTGGTATTGTTGATTGTGCCTATTACTATGATATATCGACCCTCAGTGTCTTTGTGTATAGAGTGTTGTTGGAAGGATACTGTGTTGCTGATTAGGACTGACGTACCTCCGGATTTTCGACCTGACATTGCGTGGTATTGGTGGGGAAATTGGGATGGTTTTATATTAGGTGGTGTCTTAAAGTGAGTCTCTTGGAGGCACAGCACATCTGGTTGTGTCCTCCTAATGTCTTTAAAGAGACAGTGTATTTTATATGGGGTGCTGAGACCCCTAACGTTGTGGCTTTGTATTTTCATACTGGGGTGATGTGGTTTAATCCGCTAATGAGGGTGGTTATAGATCGCGTAAGTATAATTCCATGGGGCAGGTCTGTCTCAGAGTAGGTGCTAAAACTGCTTGTGATTAAAGGCATCCCATGAGAGGTTTTGATGTGTCTTATTAGCATTAGAGTGCTCCTCCAGAGAAGGGGTGAGGAGAGGTGTGGGTGGGGAGAGTGGGGAGGTACGTACCGAAGCAGTACAGTAGGTGTGGACATTGCCACTGAAGCCCTTACTCGGGCGACATGTCTATACATTGGTACTAAAATAGAAAACTCAAGGCACTCCAAGGTACAAATCAGGCAATTTTATTGAACCCACTCCATCGCCATTACATTGGTACTAGACTTGAGCGTGGTTTTCCTAGTGTAAGTATTGTGAGGGTCCTACGGCCCTATTCTGTGTTTTGACCTTGTATTAGTTAGTGCAGAAATGTTTTTTTTCTGCACATCAGTGTAGCTTGAGTGTCCTTTGTGTTCTGCAACACGATTGTGTTCGGTAGGTGTGTAGCTTAACATATGCATAATTAATTAACAATTGAAAGTTAACAGTTAACATGAAACATTTAACATAGCCCCTGGTGCATTCCCCGTCATTGGAGTGATTATTAAAAGGCCACATCTCCCTGAATTGATCCCTTGTCTATGCATTGTGTGATGGTGGCCAACGAGGCAGCTCTGTGGTTCAGTGTCTCCCACCCATGTAGTAGTTCCTTGTATAGTGACCAACAGTATTATTAATCCTGGACATGACAGATACATAACATGACATATACTTGAGGACCAACAGCATTCAGAGAGGTCTTTTCAGGGCCATTTTGGTATCCCACCAGTGCCACCCCTCCATCCCCGGTGCACTTGTGTGCTCATGGGGGATGTGCTGCGGCAGTCATGGTATAGCTAACAGCTCTGAGATAATGTAATGCATGGTGAGCCTACAACTTCGCAGAAGCATCAACAAATAATGTTTAACAGTTAACCATAAGCATAATCCTGAATATTCTCCCATTTGTGGCGTGGTTTTGAAGGGGTTCACAATTCTATAGTTACCCTCTCTCCTTTTGGTACAGTGTGGCGTCCACCTACAAGGTGACCCCACAATGTAGCATCACCTGTCAGTGCAATAGTCCCCCCCACAGTGACCCACTCTGTTTCTGCATAACCTTTGTTGTTACAATACTCAACATGAGTCTCCCAAGTGAATAATAATGTTATGGTCATAGCTCTGCAGTGTGGTGAGATGGCATGTGTTCCCTTTATATCGCGTGCGGTTGGTGTGTTGGTTGTTACGTGTGTCGTGAAGTGGATGTGTGTGTAGTGAGCAGTGGCGTACACACAACCCATGGGGCCCCGGTGCGAAAACTGATCCGTGCCCCCCCCCCATCCCCGAGCGATTACTCTGCACAAACTGGCGGTGGGCACCTGGTCAGAGGGGTCACAGGGCTGCGACTCCTGCGACCGCGGTATGTACGCCAGTGCATGCAGATAGACATACACTTAAAGGACCACTACGGACACCCAGATCACATCAGCTAAATGAAGTGGCCTGGGTGCCAGGTCCCTCTAGTTTTAACCCTACAGCTGAAAACATAGCAGTTTCAGAAAAACTGCTATGTTTCACTGAGGGTTAATCCAGCCTCTAGTGGCTGTCTCATTGACAGCTGCTAGAGTAGCTTCTGCGATTCTCACTGTGAAAATCACAGTGAGAAGACGCTGAACGTCCATAGGAAAGCATTGAGTAATGCTTTCCTATGGGCGGTTTGCATGCGCATTCGGAGCTGAGTGGCGGAGAGATCCCCAGTGCCAAGGGTGTCCGTCGCTGGAGAAAGGTAAGTGCTTAAGACATACACACTCTCATGAACAGACGCATACACACTAGCTAACAGACACACACACTCAGTGACAGACCTACACACTCACTCACTTACAAAACACACACTCACTAACAGACACACACAGTAACACACTCACTGACACACTAACACTAACACACACACTCTAACACTAACAGACACACACACTCTCTAACACACACACACTAACACACACACACACACTCACTAACACACTCACTAAAACTAACAGACACACACTATAACACTAACAGACATACACTCACTAACACACACACACACTCACTAACACTCACACACACACTCTAACACTAATACACACACACACACACTCACTAACACACACACACTAACACACACTCACACACACACTCACTAACACACACTCACTAACACTTACTAACACACACACACTCACTAACACTCACACTCACTAACACTCACACTCACTAATACTCACTAACACTCACACTCACTAAAACTAACAGACACACACACTCGAACACACACACTATAACACTAACAGACACACACTCACTCACTAACACACACACACACTCTAACACACACACACACACTCACTAACACACACTCACTCACACACACACACACTCACTAACACACACACACACTCACTAACACACTCACACACACTCACTAACACTCACACACACACTCACACACACACACTCACTAACACTCACACACACTCACTTACACTGACACACTCACACACACTAACACTCACACACTTTTTTTTTTAATTTAATCCCCCCCAGCCTCCCTACCTTTGGAAGTGCTGAGGGGATTCCCTGGGGTCCAGTGGTGGTGGTGCTGCTGCTGGGCGGGTTATCTCGCTGGCGGGCGCGCGAGGGAGCACTTTCCCCTGAGTGCTCCTTCTTCAGCTCCCCCGCGCGCCGCGTACTCATACCGGAGCCGGAAGATGACGTCATCTTCCGGCTCCGGTATCAGTGCAGTGCGCGAGGGAGCTGAAGAGGGAGCACTCAGGCGAAAGTGCTCCCTCGAGTTCCCGCCAGCCTGGTGATACCACGGCCAGCCTCTGGGGGCCCTGAGGTGGCCGGCTCCTGGGCCCCCCAGGGGAAGAGGCTTGCCACAGTGGGTACATACCGGGTCGACCCCTGCGACCCCTGCGACCCTGGTATGTACACCACTGGTAGTGAGAGTTTACACTTTACCAAGTGCCCGGACTGTTGTGTTGTTAGTTTGCCATGGTACAATGTTGGGTGTTATCGTGTTTACGGGGTGTATGGGAGTGCACGGATGTGAGCCTGTGGTGGGTTAGTGTGAGTAACGTTACCCCTTGAGTCCATTCAGAGGATTATTCAAGAATCTCCGCTGTATCTTATGCGTGTCTCGGAGTTGGTCCCTGTTTTGGCTTGTGGGTCATCTAGGAGGCGGCAGTTGTGAGTCTCTGGCATAGGGGACCGGGGAAATCAATGTCCCTTTTGGGTGATTAGCCACCATTTAGCATAGTGAAGTTTGCAGCTAGGCAAGGTGTTCATCTTCCTGGTAACAGGAGATCTTATCACTTGGTTAGGTGCGGTCTTTCTTCCATTCCGGCTGAAGTTTGGCTGGTTGCTTCGTGAGTGTCTCTTGTTCCTTCATATGGATGCCCCAGCTTCTGAGGGCTTTTCTCCCCTCTTCTGGGGTATTGATGGTATGCAAAGTTCCGTTTCTATGTACAAGTAAGCGGACCGGGTGGCCCCACCTGTAGGGCATTTCTTGTTGCCTCAGGGCCTCAGTGACTCCTTTGAATTATTTCCTTTTCTGCAGGGTTAGAGCGGAGAGGTCTGTAAACATTTGTATAGACCGATATCTATCCGGCACTTCTTTTGTCTGTCTTGAAGCTTTCATTAGGGCTTTTTTGGTGTGGAAATAATGCAGGCGGGTAAGAACGACCCTGGGTGCCTCTTCTGGTAGGAATCTCGGCTTAGCGACCCTGTGTGCCCTATACATGAGCAGGATATCCGTGGGCAGATCCGGGGCTAGCATTTTGAAATAATCAGTGAGGTACTCCAGCAGATATGGTTGTTTTACTGACTCTGGTATACCTCGCAGTCGGATATTTTGTCTCCTGGATCTGTCTTCGAGGTCCATGATTTTGGTTTGGCAGGATTCTAATGTTTGCTCCAGTTTTTGTACGTGATCCGCCATGTCATTGTGGGCCTCTGCGTATTCGCCCATGCGATGTTCCATGCGGGCTGTGCGCTCGCCTAGTTCCTGTACATCTTTTCTTAGGTCGGCTATTGACTTGTTGAAACTATTGAGGAGCTTGGTCGACATCTCCTCTAGACATGCTTGCAGGATTTCTTGCATGACCGGTAGGCCTCTGGGCTCTATGGGGTCTTGGAGTGGCAGTGTGTCGTCGCCATCTTGCTCGGTGTGACAGAACCATCCGTCTGTCTATTGTGGTGGATTCGTCTATTCCCTGTACTTTCATGTAAATGGCTGTTTCCGATAGCCCCACCATACGAATGACTGTTTTTCAGCCTCCCCAGAGCCGTGGGAAGCCTGCAGGAGCCGTCAATTGGCCACCCAGAAGCTGGCATGTGCCCTCCATCTACCACCCTGAAGCCGCGGTAAACCGCGGCTTAACAAGCGTGTGCCGGCAATTGACCACCCAGTAGTTGCGGTTAACCGCAGCTCAATTGATTGTTACTGGGTGGTTGCGGTTACACCTAGCCGCCACACAATGGTGGTGTTCTGGAGCTCCCCGTGAAGCCAGCGCTTTTCTGCCCGGCTTTCATATACCAAACCCGGACACTATGTCAGCCAAGTACCGCTGACCTACCAACCTACAGGTTTTTAGCTCCGTTCATGAATCGAATGGCGGAGCATTCGGGACTTTGAATTTATATCCCAATCTATGTGGAAGTACCCAGATAGCCTGCCATGGAGCCTGTTCGTGGAATTAAAGACTTTGGCTCCATGGCGATTGGACTGTATTCAGGTGGTCTGAGTGCCATTCACCTAATAATGTGCACTCAGACCTGAGCTATCTGGGGATATGTTAAATGCCTGTGTGCTATATGTAAAATGTAACTTTATGTATTTTATGGTGTTTCACTGTATTGGTGTCCCCACGTGCATAATGGCGATTTGCCTTTGTCCTGGGAGATAATTGAATTACTTCTCAATTATCTCCAGGAAAGAGGAGAGGAAGCCGGGAGGCATTGTGGGGATGTTTTGCTGCTGTATGTCTGGAATTGGTACTTGTCTGTCCATTGTTACAGTCTTCCATCTGGTCCCCTAGGGGAGTGTCCACCAGGTGGGAGACCTGCATAAATACAGGGGCAGGTAGCCCTCAATAAACAGATCCTGTTTGACCCTCAATGCGGAGCTTCTGTCTCGTTATTGGGGGGGATTTATTATTTACACCTAGAGACTGGTTATTGGAATCGTTAGCCACTTGGTGGATATCCTGGTTCGGCGATTAACGGCGGTTCGTGGATTTCTGTCGGGAGTTGAGGGTCCCTTCACAGATCCCGGTCGGGAGATTACCGCTTCCCCTGGTTATGGTTCGTGGATTACAGTTTATGCGAACGGATGCTTAATATTGTGAGAGGGGAAGGTGAACGGCGGTTTCTCTTAAAGACACCAAGAGTGTCTTAAGAGGCCTGAGATCGGGGTTGCTGGTTTCGGGCTGTGAAAAACCCAGATTTGTCTCCCTTCTCGGTGGGTTTCTTCCCTTTGTGTTGGGCCATCTTATGTGCAGTTTGCGTGCAGTTTGTCGGTCAGTATTGCTTAATTAGTCGCTGTTTCGGGCCGTTTTTGGACGGAGCTCTACTCACATGCGTCCGTCCGCGCCATCAGTCAGGCCACGCCCCTATATATATCTTTTATAAGATGCATCTGATTTGTCAGATTTAAATAGGCCCTTTTCTTATTTTTAATCTTTTGTTTTACTTCTCTACTAAGCCACATTGGTTTTACGTTGTTTCTTTTATATTTATTTCCCAATGGTATATACTGAGAAATGTACCTTTCTAATATTTGTTGGAAGATGATCCATTTATCCTCAGTGTTCTTTTTATCCCAATATATTGTAAAGCTGCCCTTAAAGGGACACTATAGTCACCTGAACAACTTCAGCTTAATGAGGTTGTTCAGGTGAGTGCTACAGCTCCCTTTCAGTCAATCAGACGGCCACCAGAGGGACTTCCGAGTTCAGAAGCCCTAAAAAGGCCTCATTTATGTCTGACGTATTCACGCATGGGTGAATACTTTAAACTGTGAACACGCTTTGTATCCTGTGTCAGCACTGCATGGGAGTGGCTTGAGCTGATGGGTCTGAAAAGGCTGAAGACCGAGGAGGGGAGGATTCAAACAGTAAGTAAACTTATTTAGTGAGTGTGGGTGGGTGACTGAGGGTGAGTGGGTGAGGATGGATGATGGGAGTGGATGGATTTGGATGATGAGAGTGGATGGTTTGGGATTATGGGAGTGGATGGATGATATGGATGATGGGAGTGGATGGATTTGGGGATGGATATGGATGATGGGCGTGGATGGATGATATGAATGATGGGAACATAACAGTCTCACTCAGGGACGGCCTTAGGCCATTAGGTGCCCTGTGTGAAAAGTCTTAATTGCGGCCCCCCCTTTTTTTTCCACCCAAGTTGCCTGTATACAGTCACACACAGGTACAGGCAGACAGTCACACAAACATTTACAAGCAGACAGTCAGACACACAGTTAAAGGGAAAACAATCACAAACAGTTACACGCACACAGTCACTCACACAGTCACACACACAGACAGTCACACACACAAAGGCACAGCTACAGCGACACACAAGGGCAGTCACACACACACAGGTAGGCAGACAGTCACACACAAATGCACAGCTACAGTGACACACACACACAGGCAGGCAGTCACACCACAAAGGCACAGCTTCAGTGACACGCACAGCTACAGCGACACACACAGGTACAGGCAGACAGTCACACACACACAGTTATGTGAATACAATCATGAACAGTTACAGGCACACAGTCACACACACAGTTACAGGCAGACAGTCACACACACAAAGGTACACCGACACACACAGCTACAGTCACACACATGCAGTCACACACACACACACACATACACACAGGCAGTCAGTCACACACAGTCAGGCAGACAGTCATACACAGTCAGGCAGACAGTCATACACACAAAGGCACAACTACAGCGACATGCACAGCTACAGTGACAGAGGCAGTCACACACACACACACAGGCAGACATACACACAAAAACACATACTTCTTTCTTTCCATTCTTGCAGGAAGGGGGAGTGGAGGCAGTTGGTTGTTAGGGAAGTAGGGACTCCTTCCTGCTTCCCCCTTATTGTGCAGCAGTTACTGATTCCCCCTTGCCGCACATCTCGTACACCCCTAAGGCTGGCTCTGGTCTCACTTTTTCAGTGCTCTTATATAACACCTGCAGGTTAGAAATAGAAAGCTAGAGGCATCATCATATTTGTGCATACATACACAAAAAAACAGACAAAAACACAAACACCAGAAAAAAAAAAAAACACAAAAACACACACATAATGCATCTAACCAGGGCTGCCATCAGAAATTGCTCAAGGTCTGGGCCTCCCGGTGGCCTGCCCCCGAGTCCGCCCACTAGCCCGCCCCCGAGTATGCCCACAGGATTGTACTAATTGTGTTGTGTGTATAGTGGATGTAGAATGTGTATAGTGGATGCAGAGTGTGTGTGTGTAAAGTGGATATGGTGTTTATAGTGAATGCAGAGGGTGTGTTTGTGTAGTGTGTGTAAAATGGGGGGGGGGGGGAGCTTATTTTTCAACTTCCTCATATAGGTCCTGAATGCTGCTACTTGCCATTTTTAATATAAAACTGTAAGCAGTAATTAAAATAAAATAACATAAATTTATGTTTGGTTAACCAAAGAAAAAAATATTATATTGCGTTAAAAACAGGTAGTATATATTTATATATACAAAAACATGGTGTGTATGCTTATACTTACGTTATATACATTTGTGTATGTATTTATATATAGTAAATGCAAACAAAGTGTATATACTGTGTATCTACACTATATAAATGGGATATACTGTGTATACACACGATATAAATATAGATAGAAAGATAGAAATTGAAATAATTAGATATATAGATAGATAGAAAGATAGAAAGATAGATAGATAGATAGATAGATAGATAGAGAGATAGAGAGATAGAGATAGATAGATAGATAGATAGATAGATAGATAGATAGATAGATAGATAGATATAGATAGAAATAATTAGATAGATAGGTAGTTAGAAATAGATAGATAGAAAGAGATATAGATAGCTAGAAAGAATTAGATAGAAAGAGATAGATAGAAAGATAAATATATATAGATAGAAAGAATTAGATAGATAGAAAGGAATAGATAGAAATAGAAATAATTAAATAGATATAGATAGATAGATAGATAGATAGATAGATAGATAGATAGATAGATAGATAGATAGATAGATAGATAGATAGATAGAAAGAATTAGATAGATAGAAAGGTATAGATAGAAATAGATAGAAAGATAGAAATAGATAGATAGAAATAGAAAGAATTAGATAGAAATAGATAGAAAGAGATAGATAGAAAGAGAAATATAAATAGATAGATATAGATAGATAGAAAGAATTAGATAGATAGGTAGTTAGAAATAGATAGATAGAAAGAAATAGATAGGTAGTTAGAAATAGATAGATAGAAATAGAAATATATAGATAGAAATAGATAGATAGCAAGAGAGATAGAAATAGATAGATAGATAGATATCATTAGATAGATAGGTAGTTAGAAATAGATAGATAGAAAGAGATATAGATAGCTAGAAAGAATTAGATAGAAATAGATAGATAGAAAGATAAATATATATAGATAGAAAGAATTAGATAGACAGAAAGGAATAGATAGAAATAGAAATAATTAAATAGAAATAGATATAGATAGATAGATAGATAGATAGATAGATAGAAAGAATTAGATAGATAGAAAGGAATAGATAGAAATAGATAGATATAAAGAAATATAAATAATTAGATAGAAATAAAAAGATATAGATAGATAGAAATAATTAGATAGATAGAAAGATATAAATAGATAGATAGAAATACAACGAATTACATAGAAATAGATAGAAATAGATAGATAGAAAGAGATAGAAAGAGAAATAGAAATATATAGATATATATAGAAAGATAGATAGATAGAAAGAATTAGATAGATAGGTAGTTAGAGATAGATAGAAAGAGATAGATAGAGACAGATAGAGATAAATGGAGATAGAAAGAGATAGATATAGATAGTTATAACTAGATAGATATAGATAGACAGAAAGGAATAGATAGAAATAATTTGATAGAAAGATATAGATAGAAAGAGATGGATATAGATAGACAGATAGAAAGAATTAGATAGATATAGATAGAAATAGATAGATAGAAATAGACATATATAGATAGAAAGAATTAGGTAGATAGAAAGGAAAAGATAAAAATAGATAGATAGAAAGAGATAGATAGAAATAGAAATAATTAGATAGATAGAAAGGAATAGATGTAAATAGATAGATTGAAAGAAATAGATATCTAAGAAATAGATAGAAAGGAATAGATACAAATAGATAGACACAAATAGATAGATATATAGATAGATAGATAGATAGATAGATAGAAATAATTAGATCGATAGAAATAGATAGATATAGATAGATATAAATAATTAGATAGATAGAAAGGAATATATAGAAATAGATAAATAGATAGAAAGAATTAGATAGATAGAAACAGATAGATAGAAATAGATAGATATAGATAGACATAGATAGATATAGATAGATAGAAAGAATTAGATAGATAGAAATCGATAGAAATAGATAGATAGAAAGGAATAGATAGAAAAAGATAGATAGAAATAGATAGATAGAAATAGATCGATAGAAAGGAATAGATAGAAATAGATAGATAGAAATAGATATAGATAAATAGAAATAAGTAGAAATAGAGTGTGTATGTGTTTAACAATATTTATTTAAAGTGTGTGTATGTTTAACAATATGTGTGTGTTTGTATGCAATCTCTAAATATAGTGTTTGCATGCAAAGTTGGGAGTAGGAGAGTTGCCGTAGGAGGGGGGCGGGCACACAGCAAGCTGAGCTGTCACTCAGCTCAGCTCGCAAATGCACATTCCGCGCACCTGCGCGGTATAGCGCTGAGTGCCTTCATAGGTCGGCATTCAATGCCGCTCTATGAAGAACACTTCCGATTGAGCCCCGCGATTTTGTCATTTTGACGAAAAAGGGGGCGTGGCCTTGTGGGGAGCTCGGCGCTGGAACGGAGGTACATTTTTAATATAAAAATGCTTCGAAAAATGATTTTTAATAAATGAAAGTTCTTATACAAGCAAGAAGGAAGGCTGGGGGACCTGTCTTTCTTACTTTTATATGTTGGGTATAGAGTCCCTTTAACTTATTGAAATTGGCCTTTTTCAAATTATATGTTTTAGTATACCCCATGTGCTTTTGTTTTTTCTTTAGTTTATTTCAAAGGACACTATATTGTGATCACTATTTCCCAAGTGCTCACCTACTTGAATGTTGGTCAAACGATCAACATTGTTTGTTAAAACCAGGTCCAGACAAGCGTCCATTCTAGTTGGTGCTTGTACAAGTTGTGACATGAAGGTGTCATTTAACAAGTTTAAAAACCTACGGTAATTCCCTTTGCTGAGCTACTAGTCCCTCTGTGACCATTTATTTAATTCTTGAGCTAATACATGCCGATGAGCGCTAGGGGACGGCCACTCCACTTTTGCACCCTGCTCCCTCTTATGCTGTGCTGGTGCCTCTGTGTGACCAGTGCCTCTTCCTCCAAACTGCACACGTCACTTGCATGACCATGATTTCATGTTGGGTCTAGGACCTCATTATCCTCCACATCATCTTCCACCCACTCCTCAACCCTGCCCTCCATGCCGGTATGCACACTCAGAAAGCCACAGCAGTTGGCACCTGTGTTTTTCCAATATGTAAAGTCTGCAAAGGACATATGGAAATTGTTTTAGAATTGTATCCAGGCAACAGCTTTCCCTATAAACTGACCTCTCAGTTTGACTTGTGAGGGTATTGCCCCATAATTACAATATTGTTTAAGTACCTCTTAGCTATTGATATCTGGTTTAAATAAAGCAGCTTGCTATCTGGTAGTTTCTAGTGTAGAAAATATCAATCTGTTTTCTATCACTTCGGTCTATGTAACAAGTGTTGTAGGTGTAAACAATATTACAAGTGACCGATGTAGTAAATTCGAATCAAAGTCACGCTTCAATTTGACTCTCAGATATGAAGAGCAGCCCCAAAATGTACTATTTAGCAGATTAGCACCCAGAAAATTAGAATGTTTACAAGTGCGCTGTAAGCACACTATTAGACGCTTCTATTTGACTGTCCG
This sequence comes from Pelobates fuscus, assembly GCF_036172605.1. Lineage (NCBI taxonomy): Eukaryota > Metazoa > Chordata > Amphibia > Anura > Pelobatidae > Pelobates > Pelobates fuscus. The sequence goes on along the minus strand of NC_086318.1, from coordinate 270,285,935 downwards.
ATATGAAGAGCACGCCCAAAATTTACTATTTAGCAGTAGTGATGTCGCGAACATAACATTTTCCGTTCGCGAACGGCGAACGCAAACTTCCGCAAATGTTCGCGAATGGGCAAACCGGGCAAACCGCCACAGACTTCAATAGGCAGGCAAATTTTAAAACCCACAGGGACTCTTTCTGGCCACATTAGTGATGGAAAAGTTGTTTCAAGGGGACTAACACCTGGACTGTGGCATGCCGGAGGGGGATCCATGGCAAAACTCCCATGGAAAATTACATAGTTGATGCAGAGTCTGGTTTTAATCCATAAAGGGCATAAATCACCTAACATTCCTAAATTGCTTGGAATAACATTCTTTAAAACATCAGGTATGATGTTGTATCGCTCAGGTAGTGTAAGGGTTACGCCCGCTTCACAGTGACAGACCAAACTCCCCGTTTAACGCACCACAAACAACCGCAAACAGTCCAGGAGGCTACAGTACTCACCCACCGAATAGCATTGGCAACAATACCTGGCAATCTATGGCTCCTGAATAGCATTGGCAACAATACCCGGCAATCTATGGCTCCTGAATAGCATTGGCAACAATACTCGGCAATCTATGGCTCCTGAATAGCATTGGCAACAATACTCGGCAATCTATGGCTCTTGAATAGCAGTCGCAGAGATGCAGCACCCACGGACTGGTGATCCTTAAGGTGCAGCTAAAGCCACTTCGTCTATAGACAGTCATAACAGTTAACCTTTCCACATGATATACATGTCGCAATGCATAGTCTCTGAGAGCGGTTGATCACTATTCATACTAGGATGTCTTCCATGTTTTAGTGCAAACTAGTCTAACTACTAATATAGTTGAAACATGCTACTTTTATTCATGCCAGACAACCATGCAGGCCAGACTAACAAACATGCCAGGGCCAATCATAGTTAACCAGCTCAGATAGTAACATGGCTCCCTCTATATACAGAGTAAACATGGCTGCCTCTATATACAGAGTAACATGGCTCCCTCTATATACAGTGTAAACATGGCTCCTTTCTATATACAGAGTAACATGGCTCCCTCTATATACAGTGTAAACATGGCTCCTCTCTATATACAGAGTAACATGGCTCCCCTCTATATACCATGTAAACATGGCTCCCTCTATATACAGAGTAACATGGCTCCCCTCTATATACAGTGTAAACATGGCTCCTCTCTATATACAGAGTAACATGGCTCCCCTCTATATACCGTGTAAACATGGCTCCCTCTATATACAGAGTAACATGGATCCCCTCTATATACAGTGTACACATGGCTCCTCTCTATATACAGAGTAACATGGCTCCCCTCTATATACTGTGTAAAAATTTGGCTCCCTCTATATACAGAGTAACATGGCTCCCCTCTATATACAGAGTAACATGGCTCCCTCTATATACAGAGTAACATGGCTCATCTCTATATACAGAGTAACATGGCTCCCCTCTATATACTGTGTAAACATGGCTCCCTCTATATACAGAGTAACATGGCTCCCCTCTATATACAGAGTAATATGGCTCCTGAGCTGCAAGTGGGGCCCTATAAAATAATAATGGGGGGACCTACTGTCCTCCCCCCTGACCCCCACCCCTGAGCGGTGGGTGGGGGCCCTAAAAAACAATAAGGGGGGGACCTACTGTCCCCCCCGGCCCCCACCCCTGAGCGGCGGGTGGGGTCCCCAAGCCCCTAGTCACCCACCCCCCCCACCCACATAAAGAAGCCCCTACCTACCCCCCTCACCCTAGAAAATTGTGAGGGGGGAATAAAATGACTACCCTGTAAAGTAAAATTCAACTTACCATTCAACGTCTTCTTTCTTCTAAAATCTTAATTTTTCAGCCCCCAAAAAAGACCAAATAAAAAGCCAAATAAAAAGCCATCATACCCGTCGAACTTAAAAATAAAATAAAAAACCTGAGCGCAAAAAAAATTCCTGACGAAAAAGAAAAAAAACCTTCACCCATGGAGGGCTCTGCGCAGACTAGGGTATTAACATATACCCTATTGTTACAATTGTTACTTGAAAAGCATGAGGAATGCTCATTTGTTATACCTCCATGCACTACAAAAATAAAGAATTTAAAAAAAAGATAAAATAAAATAAAAAAAAATGTATGCAGGTTCCGAATGAATCTAAAATGGATGCTGCCCAGGAAGTGGGAGGGTCTGGGAGGGAGGGTCTGCTGCTGATTGGCTGGAATGTGTCTGCTGACTGTGAGGTACATGGTCAAAGTTTACTCAATAATGAAGAATAGGGGGCGGACCGAACATCGCATATGTTCGCCGTCCGTGGTGAATGCGAACACGCTATGTTCGCCAGGAACCGTTCGGGACATCTCTATTTAGCAGATTAGCAGCAAAACAATTAGAATGTTTAAAAGTGTGCTGTCAGCGCACTATTATACGCTTCTATTTGACTCTCATATATGAAGTGCATGCCCCAAAATGTACTATTTAGCAGATTAGCACCCAGAAAATTAGAATGTTTACAAGTGATCCGTAAGCACACTATTAGACGCTTCTATTTGACTCTCAGATATGAAGAGAAGGCCCCAAAATGTACTATTTAGCAGATTAGCACCCAGAAAATTTGAATGTTTACAAGTGCGCTGTACAAGACACTTCAATTTGACTCTCCGATATGAAGAGCACGCCCAAAATGTACTATTTAGCAGATTAGCACACAGAAAATAAGAATCTTTACAACTGCGCTGTAAGCGCACTATTTGACGCTTCTATTTGACTCTCAGATATGAAGAGCAGGCCCCAAAATGTACTATTTAGCAGATTAGCAGCAAAGCAATTAGAATGTTTACAAGTGCGCTGTAAGCGCACTATTAGACGCTTCGATTTGACTGTCCGATATGAAGAGCACGCCCAAAATGTACTATTTAGCAGTAGTGATGTTGCGAACATAAAATTTTCCGTTCGCGAACGGCGAACGCAAACTTTCGCAAATGTTCGCGAATGGGCAAACTGGGCAAACCGCCACAGACTTCAATAGGCAGGCAAATTTTAAAACCCACAGGGACTCTTTCTGGCCACATTAGTGATGGAAAAGTTGTTTCAAGGGGACTAACACCTGGACTGTGGCATGCCGGAGGGGGATCCATGGCAAAACTCCAATGGAAAATTACATAGTTGATGCAGAGTCTGGTTTTAATCCATAAAGGGCATAAATCACCTAACATTCCTAAATTGCTTGGAATAAAATGCTTTAAAACATCAGGTATGATGTTGTATCACTCAGGTAGTGTAAGGGTTACGCCCGCTTCACAGTGACAGACCAAACTCCCCGTTTAACGCACCACAAACAACCGCAAACAGTCCAGGAGGCTACAGGACTCACCCACCGAATAGCATTGGCAACAATACCTGGCAATCTATGGCTCCTGAATAGCATTGGCAACAATACCCGGCAATCTATGGCTCCTGAATAGCATTGGCAACAATACTCGGCAATCTATGGCTCCTGAATAGCATTGGCAACAATAACCGGCAATCTATGGCTCTTGAATAGCAGTCGCAGAGATACAGCACCCACGGACTGGTGATCCTTAAGGTGCAGCTAAAGTCACTTCGTCTATAGACAGTCATAACAGTTAACCTTTCCACATGATATACATGTCGCAATGCATAGTCTCTGAGAGCGGTTGATCACTATTCATACTAGGATGTCTTCCATGTTTTAGTGCAAACTAGTCTAACTACTAAATATAGTTGAAACATGCTACTTTTATTCATGCCAGACAACCATGCAGGCCGGACTAACAAACATGCCAGGGCCAATCATAGTTAACCAGCTCAGATAGTAACATGGCTCCCTCTATATACAGAGTAAACATGGCTCCCTCTATATACAGTGTAAACATGGCTCCTCTCTATATACAGAGTAACATGGCTCCCTCTATATACAGTGTAAACATGGCTCCTCTCTATATACAGAGTAACATGGCTCCCCTCTATATACCATGTAAACATGGCTCCCTCTATATACAGAGTAACATGGCTCCCCTCTATATACAGTGTAAACATGGCTCCTCTCTATATACAGAGTAACATGGCTCCCCTCTATATACCGTGTAAACATGGCTCCCTCTATATGCAGTGTACACATGGCTCCTCTCTATATACAGTGTACACATGGCTCCTCTCTATATACAGAGTAACATGGCTCCCCTCTATATACTGTGTAAAAATGTGGCTCCCTCTATATACAGAGTAACATGGCTCCCCTCTATATACAGAGTAACATGGCTCCCTCTATATACAGAGTAACTTGGCTCCTCTCTATATACAGAGTAACATGGCTCCCCTCTATATACTGTGTAAACATGGCTCCCTCTATATACAGAGTAACATGGCTCCCCTCTATATACAGAGTAACATGGCTCCTGAGCTGCAAGTGGGGCCCTATAAAATAATAATGGGGGGACCTACTGTCCTCCCCCCCGACCCCCACCCCTGCGCGGTGGGTGGGGGCCCTAAAAAACAATAAGGGGGGACCTACTGTCCCCCCCGGCCCCCACCCCTGAGCGGCGGGTGGGGTCCCCAAGCCCCTAGTCACCCACCCCCCCCACCCACATAAAGAAGCCCCTACCTACCCCCCTCACCCTAGAAAATTGTGAGGGGGGAATAAAATGACTACCCTGTAAAGTAAAATTCAACTTACCATTCAACGTCTTCTTTCTTCTAAAATCTTCATTTTTCAGCCCCAAAAAAAGACCAAATAAAAAGCCAAATAAAAAGCCATCATACCCGTCGAACTTAAAAATAAAATAAAAAACCTGAGCGCAAAAAAATTCCTGACGAAAAAGAAAAAACCCTTCACCCATGGAGGGCTCCGCGCAGACTAGGGTATTAACATATACCCTATTGTTACAATTGTTACTTGAAAAGCATGAGGAATGCTCATTTGTTATACCTCCATGCACTACAAAAATAAAGAATTTAAAAAAAGATAATAAAATAAGAAATAAAAAAAATGTATGCAGGTTCCGAATGAATCTAAAATGGATGCTGCCCAGGAAGTGGGAGGGTCTGGGAGGGAGGGTCTGCTGCTGATTGGCTGGAATGTGTCTGCTGACTGTGAGGTACAGGGTCAAAGTTTACTCAATGATGAAGAATAGGGGGCGGACCGAACATCGCATATGTTCGCCATCCGTGGTGAACGCGAACACGCTATGTTCGCCAGGAACCGTTCGGGACATCTCTATTTAGCAGATTAGCAGCAAAACAATTAGAATGTTTACAAGTGCGCTGTCAGCGCACTATTAGACGTTTCAATTTGACTCTCAAATATAAAGAGCATGCCCCAAATGAACTACTTAGCAGATTAGCAGCAAAACAATTAGAATGTTTAAAAGTGTGCTGTCAGCGCACTATTAGACGCTTCTATTTGACTCTCATATATGAAGTGCATGCCCCAAAATGTACTATTTAGCAGATTAGCACCCAGAAAATTAGAATGTTTACAAGTGATCCATAAGCACACTATTAGACGCTTCTATTTGACTCTCAGATATGAAGAGAAGGCCCCAAAATGTACTATTTAGCAGATTAGCACCGAGAAATTTTGAATGTTTACAAGTGCGCTGTACAAGACACTTCAATTTGACTCTCCGATATGAAGAGCACGCCCAAAATGTACTATTTAGCAGATTAGCACACAGAAAATAAGAATCTTTACAACTGCGCTGTAAACCCACTATTTGACGCTTCTATTTGCCTCTCAGATATGAAGAGCAGGCCCCAAAATGTACTATTTAGCAAATTAGCAGCAAAACAATTAGAATGTTTACAACTGCGCTGTAAGTGCACTATTTGACACTTCTATTTGGCTCTCAGATATGAAGAGCACCCCACTAATGTACTATTTAGCAGGTTAACACCCAGAAAATAAGAATGTTTACAATTGCGCTGTAAGCGCACTATTTGACGCTTCTATTTGACTCTCAGATATGAAGAGCAGGCCCCAAAATGTACTATTTAGCAGATTAGCAGCAAAGCAATTAGAATGTTTACAAGTGCGCTGTAAGCGCACTATTAGACGCTTCGATTTGACTGTCCGATATGAAGAGCACGCCCAAAATGTACTATTTAGCAGTAGTGATGTCGCGAACATAAAATTTTCCGTTCGCGAACGGCGAACGCAAACTTTCGCAAATGTTCGCGAATGGGCAAACCGGGCAAACCGCCACAGACTTCAATAGGCAGGCAAATTTTAAAACCCACAGGGACTCTTTCTGGCCACATTAGTGATGGAAAAGTTGTTTCAAGGGGACTAACACCTGGACTGTGGCATGCCGGAGGGGGATCCATGGCAAAACTCCCATGGAAAAATACATAGTTGATGCAGAGTCTGGTTTTAATCCATAAAGGGCATAAATCACCTAACATTCCTAAATTGCTTGGAATAACATGCTTTAAAACATCAGGTATGATGTTGTATCACTCAGGTAGTGTAAGGGTTACGCCCGCTTCACAGTGACAGACCAAACTCCCCGTTTAACGCACCACAAACAACCGCAAACAGTCCAGGAGGCTACAGGACTCACCCACCGAATAGCATTGGCAACAATACCTGGCAATCTATGGCTCCTGAATAGCATTGGCAACAATACTCGGCAATCTATGGCTCCTGAATAGCATTGGCAACAATAACCGGCAATCTATGGCTCCTGAATAGCATTGGCAACAATAACCGGCAATCTATGGCTCTTGAATAGCAGTCGCAGAGATACAGCACCCACGGACTGGTGATCCTTAAGGTGCAGCTAAAGTCACTTCGTCTATAGACAGTCATAACAGTTAACCTTTCCACATGATATACATGTCGCAATGCATAGTCTCTGAGAGCGGTTGATCACTATTCATACTAGGATGTCTTCCATGTTTTAGTGCAAACTAGTCTAACTACTAAATATAGTTGAAACATGCTACTTTTATTCATGCCAGACAACCATGCAGGCCAGACTAACAAACATGCCAGGGCCAATCATAGTTAACCAGCTCAGATAGTAACATTGCTCCCTCTATATACAGAGTAAACATGGCTCCCTCTATATACAGTGTAAACATGGCTCCTCTCTATATACAGAGTAACATGGCTCCCTCTATATACAGTGTAAACATGGCTCCTCTCTATATACAGAGTAACATGGCTCCCCTCTATATACCATGTAAACATGGCTCCCTCTATATACAGAGTAATATGGCTCCCCTCTATATACAGTGTAAACATGGCTCCTCTCTATATACAGAGTAACATGGCTCCCCTCTATATACCGTGTAAACATGGCTCCCTCTATATACAGAGTAACATGGATCCCCTCTATATAGAGTGTACACATGGCTCCTCTCTATATACAGAGTAACATGGCTCCCCTCTATATACTGTGTAAAAATGTGGCTCCCTCTATATACAGAGTAACATGGCTCCCCTCTATATACAGAGTAACATGGCTCCCTCTATATACAGAGTAACATGGCTCCTCTCTATATACAGAGTAACATGGCTCCCCTCTATATACTGTGTAAACATGGCTCCCTCTATATACAGAGTAACATGGCTCCCCTCTATATACAGAGTAACATGGCTCCCGAGCTGCAAGTGGGGCCCTATAAAATAATAATGGGGGGACCTACTGTCCTCCCCCCCGACCCCCACCCCTGCGCGGTGGGTGGGGGCCCTAAAAAACAATAAGGGGGGACCTACTGTCTCCCCCGGCCCCCACCCCTGAGCGGCGGGTGGGGTCCCCAAGCCCCTAGTCACCCACCCCCCCCACCCACATAAAGAAGCCCCTACCTACCCCCCTCACCCTAGAAAATTGTGAGGGGGAATACAATGACTACCCTGTAAAGTAAAATTCAACTTACCATTCAACGTCTTCTTTCTTCTAAAATCTTCATTTTTCAGCCCCCAAAAAAAGACCAAATAAAAAGCCAAATAAAAAGCCATCATACCAGTCGAACTTAAAAATAAAATAAAAAACCTGAGCGCAAAAAAAATTCCTGACGAAAAAGAAAAAACCCTTCACCCATGGAGGGCTCCGCGCAGACTAGGGTATTAACATATACCCTATTGTTACAATTGTTACTTGAAAAGCATGAGGAATGCTCATTTGTTATACCTCCATGCACTACAAAAATAAAGAATTTAAAAAAAGATAATAAAATAAAATAAAAAAAAAATGTATGCAGGTTCCGAATGAATCTAAAATGGATGCTGCCCAGGAAGTGGGAGGGTCTGGGAGGGAGGGTCTGCTGCTGATTGGCTGGAATGTGTCTGCTGACTGTGAGGTACAGGGTCAAAGTTTACTCAATGATGAAGAATAGGGGGCGGACCGAACATCGCCAGGAACCGTTCGGGACATCTCTATTTAGCAGATTAGCAGCAAAACAATTAGAATGTTTACAAGTGCGCTGTCAGCGCACTATTAGACGTTTCAATTTGACTCTCAAATATAAAGAGCAGGAACCAAATGAACTACTTAGCAGATTAGCAGCAAAACAATTAGAATGTTTAAAAGTGTGCTGTCAGCGCACTATTAGACGCTTCTATTTGACTCTCATATATGAAGTGCATGCCCCAAAATGTACTATTTAGCAGATTAGCACCCAGAAAATTAGAATGTTTACAAGTGATCCGTAAGCACACTATTAGACGCTTCTATTTGACTCTCAGATATGAAGAGAAGGCCCCAAAATGTACTATTTAGCAGATTAGCACCCAGAAAATTTGAATGTTTACAAGTGCGCTGTACAAGACACTTCAATTTGACTCTCCGATTTGAAGAGCACGCCCAAAATGTACTATTTAGCAGATTAGCACACAGAAAATAAGAATCTTTACAACTGCGCTGTAAACCCACTATTTGACGCTTCTATTTGCCTCTCAGATATGAAGAGCAGGCCCCAAAATGTACTATTTAGCAAATTAGCAGCAAAACAATTAGAATGTTTACAACTGCGCTGTAAGTGCACTATTTCACACTTCTATTTGGCTCTCAGATATGAAGAGCACCCCACTAATGTACTATTTAGCAGATTAACACCCAGAAAATAAGAATGTTTACAATTGCGCTGTAAGCGCACTATTTGACGCTTCTATTTGACTCTCAGATATGAAGAGCAGGCCCCAAAATGTACTATTTAGCAGATTAGCAGCAAAAGAATTAGAATGTTTACAACTGCGCTGTAAGCGCACTATTTGAAGTTTTGATTTGACTCTCAGATATAAAGAGCACGCCCAAAATTTACTATTTAGCAGATTAGCACCCAGAAAATAAGAATGTTTACAACTGCGCTGTAAGCGCACTATTTGACGCTTCAATTTGACTCGCAGATATCAAGAGCACCCCACTAATGTACTATTTAGCAGATTAGCACCCAGAAAATAAGAATGTTTACAATTGCGCTGTCAGCGCACTATTTGATGCTTCTATTTGACTCTCAGATATGAAGTGCACCCCATTAATGCACTATTTAGCACCCAAAAAATTTACTTTTTAAAACTCCGATGTAACCACAGTATTTGACGCTTCTATTTGACTCTCAGATATGAAGTACACCCCACTAATGGACTAGTTTGCAGAATTCTTTCCTAAGCTATCCCTCACAGCAGCAGCATCCTCTCCCTACACTAATAAGACCTCATGTGCGTGCGACGCTACGCGACTCCAGCTTATATATAGAGGCTGGGTCACATGCTGCACTGGCCAATTACAGCCATGCCATTAGTAGGCATGGCTGTGATAGCTTTTAAGGGCACACAAGTCAAATGCTTGTTGATTGGCTCCCCTGCAGCCTTTCAAAACGCGACATTAAATTGCCGAACACCAAACTCAAACCCGAACATAAACTGATATGTCCATGTTCGGGTCTGGGGTCCAAAAAAACGTAACGCTCAACTCTAGTCATAATAACTCTGCATTTAAACCCTATAATAGTGAGGAGGGTTTACTGTCACCCACCGGATCAATTGCAACTCTTCGCTTGTCATATATTTGCTGACATGCACCTGTGGATTGCAGTATGTGGGACAAACCACAAGACCACTGAAACATAGATTCAGAGAACACAGACTAGCCATTCTACATAATCACAGACAATCTCCTGTTGCTCATCACTTTGAAATTTTCCAAATTTCCTATGTCTATATCGGTGATGGGAACTGAATTAATTTCAACCAAAAGAGATTTAGCTAAAATGAAAAGAGATCTATCAAGGGCAGACTCTAAGTGGATTTTTAAGCTTAACTCTATGGATCCCAATGGTCTCAATGAAGAATTAGATCAGTTTTAGGCTGTGTTCTGGATATAGTATCAATATTTTTGATGTTTGATGATTTTTTTTCTGTAGTCATGTTTGATCAGTTATTTTCTATTGTTTAATGACTATATATATTAAGGCTATACAGACTAGTTCATATTTATTTTGGCAGTGAGAGTGTTAAGTACTGTATTTCATATCTCCCCAAAAATTGGTACTCTAAGTATTATTGTGTATGTATGCAGTATCTAGAGACATGCACTATTTAGTCTTTTGACATATATATATATATATATATATATATATATATATATATATATTTGTGCTCGGAATTTAATACGTAATAGATAGTATCTGTAAGGGCAAAGTTGGTTGTGGTGTGCCTAAACCAACGTACGAGTGGGTCTGTAAATAAAAGACGGCAAAAGAGAAGTTTGAGAAAATACACACTTTGCCTTTTTACATAACAAAGTTCCTGAAAGCTTGACAAAGCTCTTTTTCCGGTTGTGGAATATATGTATGGTATATGGAGGATTTCCAACGACCCAGTCTCTTGATGATGTGGACCGGTGTATTTGTGCTAGAGGCTGATGAGGCGGCTCCTATGCGGAAGGAGTGCCCGGAAAATGAAGCCGGATTGAAACCCAGTTTAGATAGTAGTGTTCTGACGTGTGACGTGAATTTAGCCGTGGTGAGCGGGTGCCCTTGCAATGATAAGAGCAGAGAGTCTGGTAAGTGCGCGGGATGGGTTGACCTTAGGTGATCTAGCGCCTTTACCGGACACCAGGCATTATAGGTAGGGAAGAGAGGAATTACAGTGGGGTGTTGTGAATGATTGGTTTTAGTTGATGGGATCGAAAGTAGGTAGTGATCCTCCACCTTTGAGAGGTGCGATGTTTTTAGGCTGTGCGTGATATCTCCTTGACAAACAACGGTGAACTCTCTAGGTCTGAGAAAACTGTAGAAAGCAAGATAAATAGCCAATTTGATCACCAGGTTTGTGTTGGGATCAAATGGGGATTCGTCCAGGAGATTGCTAAGTGATCTGAAGATAGGCCCATCTATAGGTAGTCTTGTGATGGTGAGTGGAGCTGAAACCTTTAATATACCTTTCAAGACCTTTTTAATGGGATATGATGACAAGAAGGCGGTGTTGTTAGGAAAATTGGTGAGGCTATGGTGCTGAACCCGGTGAGATAAAGTTTAATGGTGTTGTGAGAAAGTTTAAGATGTAAGTGGCAGAAAGAGGCAAAAGCCACCATGGTTTGCATAGAAAAGTCGCCTTGTAAACTGAATTCTGCAGTGAATTTGTTAAATATGGTAAGAGCCCTATTATAAGAGATAGCTGTGTTAGGTGATAGTGCTTGGTGAGTGAGAGTCCTAGCGTGATGCATTAGTGTGCTCAATCCAGAATTAGTTTGTGAAATTGTGGTGTCCTGGATGGCAGGTGGTGAGCCGTAGGGAGTGCCTTAGAGAATACCTGGAATTGAGAGCGAGAAAGAGCATCAGCGGCCGTGTTATGGATACCCGGGATGTGAAAACAAACTAAGTGAAACTGAACGGTTGCTGCCAGCCAGGTCAGCTTGCAAATCAGCCGCATGATGGTCAGGGACGCTGAGAGCCCCTTGTTAATGATTTCGCAAGCATTTTACTGCCTTGCCGGACCAGAGTTGTGTGTGCGGCCGCCACAATGGGATAGATTTCAAATAGGGCTGAGGTCTCCCTGAATCCTTGCAAGGCATCCGTCTCAGTGGGCCAGTGACCCCTAAACCAGTGGTTCCCAAAGATGGCTGCGAAACCAGTGTTGCTGCAGCGTCTGTGTAAATGATGGGTGAAGAAGTGGAGAGAGGGGGGATAAACATGGAGATACCATTCCAATCATTCCAATCTGCCAAAAACTTTCCCCACATAGCTAAGTCGGCCTTGGCGTGGGGGTCCAATGAAACTGGGCAAGAGTCCGGTACCCCGTGGAGCAGGCAGAGAAGCCTGGAAATAAAAGACCTTCCCTGCGGGATGATGCGCATGGCGAAGTTAAGGGATCCCAGAAGGGACTGAAGTTCCTTTCTGGTGCAAACATCATTCCGCAGGAACATGTCTATCTCCCCTCTCAAGCGGGTCAGTTTGTTGTGGGGAAGGCTAGCTCTGAGGGTAACAGAATCTAGCTCTATCCCCAAAAAGGTTAATTTAGTTGTGGGGCCGATTGTTTTTGATGGGGACAAAGGTACTCCAAGTGTGAAAAAAGTGCTATAGTACTGCTGATAGCGGTGGGTGTTTGTGCCCCTGGCTCTATCAGTAGGAAGTCGTCTAGGTAATGAATAACAGAGTGACACCTGAGGACGTTCAGAAGCAGCCAGCATAGTGTCTCAGCAAAAATATCGAAAAGTTTGGGGCTGCTTCGAGAAACGAAAGTGAGTCGTGTGGAGAAGTAGTACTTTCCTCGCCATTTAACACCGTGCAAGTGCCAGAGTGAGGGGTGCTTGGGTAGTAACTTAAACACATTTGTGATGTCTGTTTTGCTGAGCCAGGGGTGATTACCAGAAGAGATGATGGACTATATGGCGTCGTCGATTGTTACGTACTGGAGTGAGAATTTGTCTGCTGAAATGAGTGCGTTTATTCTGGGAACAAAAGAGGAGTGCGGTGCCGATAAATCGATAATTAGTGAGGAGGAAAATGGTGAGGAGGTGAAAGGCCCGATCATGAAACAGTTGGTAATTTCAGAGGAAAGGAGAGTGTCCGTGGAGACTGGATCTAGACATGCTGACAGGAGATTGGGACATTCTAGTGTGCCTGAGGGGATGGCTACTATACCCGTGAGAAACCCCTGTGTGAACCCTGTAATCAGATATTCCACCAAGTGCCTGCTAGGGTGTGACCTAAGGTAAAAAACAGGTTGTCGACATTAATGTCGGCTAGTCATTTGTTTGGGGACTAGTGATGTCGCGAACACGAAATTTTCGGTTCGCAAACGGGGAACGGGAACTTCCGCAAACGTTTGCGAACCGGCGAACCGGGCGAACCGCCTGCTCTTGATGATGTGGACCGGTGTATTTGTGCGAATTTTAAAACCCACAGGCAGGCGAATTTTAAAACCCACAGGGACTCTTTCTGGCCACAAAAGTGATGGAAACGTTGTTTCAAGGGGACTAACACCTGGACTGTGGCATGCCAGAGGGGGATCCATGGCAAAACTCCCATGGAAAATTACACAGTTGATGCAGAGTCTGGTTTTAATACATAAAGGGCATAAATCACCTAACATTCCTAAATCACAATGGATATGGATTGACACCTGACATATGACATATTGACACCTTGACATATGGATTGACACCTGTCCTCAGAGACCCTGATACACACTGACACAGAGCAGAATAGGGACTGTTCCCCCTACATAGGGTCACTTGGCAGATATGGATTAACACCTGTCCTCAAAGCCCCTGATACACACTGACAAAGAGCAGAATAGAGACTGTTCCCTGTCCTCAGAGACCATGATACACACTGACACAGAGCAGAATAGAGACTGTTCACCCTACATAGGGTCACTTGGCAGGTATGGATTGACACCTGTCCTCAAAGCCCATGATACACACTGACACAGAGCAGAATAGAGACTGTTCCCCGTCCTCAGAGACCATGATACACACTGACACAGAGCAGAATAGAGACTGTTCCCCCTACAGAGGGTCACTTGGCAGGTATGGATTGACACCTGTCCTCAAAGCCCCTGATACACACTGACAAAGAGCAGAATAGAGACTGTTCCCCCTACATAGGGTCACTTGGCAGGTATGGATTGACACCTGTCCTCAGAGCCCATGATACACACTGACAAGAGCAGAATAGAGACTGTTCCCCGTCCTCAGAGAACATGATACACACTGACAAAGAGCAGAATAGAGACTGTTCCCCCTACATAGGGTCACTTGGCAGGTATGGATTGACACCTGTCCTCAGAGCCCATGATACACACTGACAAGAGCAGAATAGAGACTGTTCCCCGTCCTCGGAGAACATGATACACACTGACAAAGAGCAGAATAGAGACTGTTCCCCCTACATAGGGTCACTTGGCAGGTATGGATTGACACCTGTCCTAAGGATCCCTGTATTGGGGAACATTGTCGCCCAAACTAATTTATATGCTCATCAATTCCGAGCAACAAATCCGGACTCTTTTTTGGCAAAGATACACACTGTGCCAGAATTTAAAAGATTCTGGGCATTGACTATGCTGATGGGCATCATACTGCTCTACCCCCATCTGCTCTACCCCCATTTACTCCCAATGTATGTCGAGGAAGAGGTATGAAATGATTCTGCATTTCATGCACTTCAGCGACAACAGCCTGTGTCCCCCTAGGGAGCATCCCCAGTTTGACAGGCTGTATAAAATCCGCCCCCTGATTACCCACTTTGCTGCCAGGTTTGCAGAGGCTTATACACCTGGAAGGAATATATGCGTGGATGAATCCCTGATGAAGTATAAGGGAAGGCTGGGATTCAAGCAGTATGTTCCTTCCAAGCGCTCTAGTTATGGTGTAAAGATGTATAAGCTCTGTGATAGCGAGACTAGGTATACTCAGGCCTTCCGGGTGTACGAGGGAAAGGATAGCCACCTTGACCCTCCAGGTTGCCCAGAACATATGGGAACCAGTGGCAAGATTGTCTGGGGCCTGATATTCCCCCTGATGAACAAAGGGTACCACTTGTATACTGACAATGTTTATACAAGTGTCCCTTTTGTTCAAGCTACTGTACTGTTTTGATACAGTAGCTTGCGGCACAATTAAAAAGAACAGCACAGGTTTCCCAGGACAACTTGCACGCACCCGGCTATGAAGGGGGGAGACCTCAGCTCTGCGCCAAGAGGAGCTGTTGGCAGTTAAGTACAGAGACAAGAAGGACGTCCTGTAAGCCTGTGTACTTATGCACAAAGCGTTGTACGATCAGATTACACACATGTGCCATGCACTGCACATGTGTCAACTTGCCCAACTTCAATGCCGCCAACAAATTTGTTCTGTTGTCACAAACCACTTTGCCGATCTCCAGTTGCTGCGGAGTCAGCCACTTTTCCACCTGTGCGTTCAGGGTGGACAGGAGTGCTTGTCCGGTGTGACTCTCTGCTTTCAAGCAAGTCAAACACAAGACGGCGTGACACTGCCGTATCCGGGATGTGGAATAGTACCTGGGGAGCTGGGGGGGTGCCGTTGATGTGGAGCAAGACGCAGCAGCAGAAGAGGACTCAGCCGAGGAGGTTATGGAAGAGGATGGAGTAGGAGGAGTAGAGGAGGTGGCAGCAGGCCTGCCTGCAAGTCGTGGCGGTGTCACCAACTCCTCTGCAGAGCCACACATTCCATGCTTGGCAGCAGTCAGCAGGTTTACCCAATGTGCAGTGTAGGTGATATACCTGACCTGACCATGCTTTGCAGACCAGGTATCAGTGGTCAGATGGACCCTTGCCCCAACACTGTGTGCCAGACATGCCATTACTTCCTTTTGCACAATCGAGTACAGTTTGGGGATTGCCTTTTGTGAAAAGAAATTTTGGCCGGGTACCTTCCACTGCGGTGTCCCAATAGCTACAAATTTTTTGCATGGTAAAAGCTGGCGGGCTAATAGTACAGAGCCAGCTGTCAGACGCCAGGCAAGGGGGTGACTTTCTGACATTGGCTGTTTACGCTCAAACATGTCCTTGACAGACACCTGACTGTGGGCAGATGAGCAGGCCTGACACACAGACGCTTGGAGACAACTAACTGCTATTCAATCTATAACAGTGAAAAAAGTTTTTGGGTTTTTAAATGCAAGCTATTGGGACACCAGATATGAGTGGCACTGTGAACTGGCAAAGGTTGGCAGAGTACACGTTGTAGGCCTGACACACTCGCTTGAAGACAACTAACTGCTATTCGATCTATAACAGTGAAAATAATATTTGGTTTTAAATGCACGCTATTGTGACACCAGATATGAGTGGCAATGTGCAATGGCAGAGGTCTGCAGAGTACACGCTGTAGGCCTGACACACCCGCTTGAAGACAACTAACTGCTATTCAATCTATAACAGTGAAAAAAGATTTTTCTTTGTAAAGGCACGCTATAGAGACACCAGATATGAGTGGCAAAGTGCACTTGCAGAGGTTGGCAGAGCACACGCTGAAGGCCTGACACCCGCTTTAAGGACACTGACTGCTATTAGCTTACACTGAAAAACTTTTTTTCTTTGTAAAAGCACGCTATACAGACACAAGATATGAGTGGCAAATAACACTTGCTGAGGTTGGCAGAGCACACGCTGAAGGCCTGACACCCAGACGCTTGCAGACAACTAAATGCTCTTCAATTTATTACAGTGAAAAAAAAATATTTTTAAATGTCAAGCTTAAGCTATTGTGACACCAGATATGAGTGGTGGCACTGGGCAAATGGGCACAGTATCCACTGAGCCTGACACAGAAGCTGGCAGACAACTAACTGCTCTTCAATCTATTACAGTGAAAAAAATGTTTTTCTTTTTAAATGTCAAGCTTAAGCTATTGTGACACCAGATATGAGTGGTGGCACTGGGCAAATGGGCACAGTATCCACTGAGCCTGACACAGAAGCTGGCAGACAACTAACTGCTCTTCAATCTATTACAGTGAAAAAAGTTTTTTGGTTTTAAATGCACGCTAGAGAGACACCTGATATGAGTGGCAAAGTACACTTGCTGAGGTTGGCAGATCACACGCTGAAGGCCTGACACCCGCTTTAAGGACACTGACTGCTATTAGCTTACACTGAAAAACTTTTTTTCTTTGTAAAAGCACGCTATACAGACACCAGATATGAGTGGCAAATTACACTTGCTGAGGTTGGCATAGCACACGCTGAAGGCCTGACACCCGCTTTAAGGACACTGACTGCTATTAGCTTACACTGAAACACTTTTTTTTGTTTTTAAAGGCACGCTATAGTCACACCAGATATGAGTGGTGGCACTGGGCAAATGGGCACAGTATCCACTGAGCCTGACACAGAAGCTGGCAGACAACTAACTGCTCTTCAATCTATTACAGTGAAAAAAGTTTTTTTTCTTTTTAAATGTCAAGCTTAAGCTATTGTGACACCAGATATGAGTGGTGGCACTGGGCAAATGGGCACAGTATCCACTGATCCTGACACAGAAGCTGGCAGACAACGAACTGCTCTTCAATCTATTACAGTGAAGAAAAAAAAATATTTTTAAATGTCAAGCTTAAGCTATTGTGACACCAGTGAGTGAGTGGTGGCACTGGGCAAGTGGGCACAGTATATGCTGTGAGCCTGACACACAGGCTGGCTGGCAGTCAGGCAACTGCAATTAGATTACACAGAAGAAAAAAAAATAAGCAGACTGATGTTCTAGCCCTAAAAAGGGCTTTTTGGGGTGCTGTCCTTACAGTAGAGATCAGGTGAGTCCTTCAGGACTGTAGTGGACACTGAATACCCTAGCCTAGCTATCAATTTACCTATCTAATGAACAGCAGCTACACTTTCCCTCCCCTCACTAAGCATGCAGCTTCAGAATTAATCTAAAATGGATGCTGGGAGGGAGGTGGGAGGGTGTGGAAGGGAGGCTCTGCAGCTAATTTGCTGGAATGTGTCTGCTGACCGTAAGGCACAGGGTCAAAGTTTTCTCAATGATGACGAATAGGGGGCGGATCGAACCGCCCATGTGTTCGCCCGCGGTGGCGAACGCGAACACGCTATGTTCGCCGGGAACTATTCGCCAGCGAACAGTTCGGTACATCACTAATCCCGTACACAAATAATAAATTGTTAAATTTTTATGCAATCTGCACTATCTATTTTTCCTTTTATTTTGAGTGGGCAAGAAGACTCATTACTTTCTATGCAGAATTTCATCACTGGAGGTCCCTCATACTTCACTAGTTCCCTAATATTAAGGGAGATACACCTGAATACTTCTTAATTTTGTGAGTTCTCTACCACCCCCACCCTCTATATGTGTTAATTGTATTACACTATTTTTATATTTCTCCCTATAGATATATATCTAAGGTAGAACACATCTACGTTATACAGTTTGTATTTTTTCATTATTATCACTTTGTGGTGGATAACACATTGTTATGGATGGAGTGTATATTTCTCCAAAAATATTGCAATATGTGAGTTAATAGCCCCAAGAATAAGGCTTGTCTGTTTTAGTCAGAGTAATTTGTAATTTAATATTGATTTCTAGGGTGGATCATTTGGAGTGAAGTAAGGGCCAGTGCTCCACTACACAGTTTACATGCAGCCCAGCAGGTGAGCAATCCAGTCCAGGAACTCTGGATAATCCTGGTAGCTCACCTGTTGTTAACCCCTTAAGGACCGGACAGTTTTTGCGATGTTGTACATTTGCGACCAGGCATCTTTTTACACTTTTGTGGTGTTTGTGTTTCGCTGTAATTTTCCGCTCTCTCATTTACTGTTCCCATACAAATTATATATTGTTTTTTTCAGGACAAAAGGGGCTTTCTTTACATACCATTATTTATATAATCTCATGTAATTAAATTTTTAAAAAATGAAAAAATATGATGAAAAATTGAAAAAAATACATGTTTTTTGACTTTTATGTGCAAAATATTTTACTCATCTACAAAAGCGAATGAAAAAAACTGCTAAATAGATTCAAAATTTTGTCCTGAGTTTAAAAATACCCAGTGTTTACATGCTTTTTGCTATTTTTTTGCATGTTATAGGGCTATACGTACAAGTAGGATATTGCGGTTTCAAAACATACATTTTTAAAATGTATCAATAGTGACATTGTAACACTATTATCTGTCATAAATCGCTGAATAACACCCCACATGTACATATTTTTTTTAAAGTAGACAACCCAGGGTATTCAATATGGGGTATGTCCAGTCTTTTTTAGTAGCCACTTAGTCGCAAACACTGGCCAAAGTTAGCGTTCATATTTGTTTGTGTGTGAAAAAAGTAAAAAACTAAATTGAACGCTAATTTTGGCCAGTGTTTGTGACTAAGTGGTTACTAAAAAAGACTGGACATACCCCATTTGCAATACCTTGGGTAGACTGTGCTGAACACAAATATTAGTGTTTCAAAACTGGAAAATGTATCACAACAATTATATCATAAGTAAAAGTGCTGTTTGTGTGTGAAAAGTGCAAACAAAGTCACTTTCATTGACATTATCATCGCTGTGATATGTTTTACTGTTTTGAATCACTAATATTTGTGTTCAGCGAAGTCTCCCGAGTAAAACAGTACCCCCCATGTACAGGTTTTACAGGGTAAAATACAGTGATCGCAAATTAAATTCTCTGGACTTTCGGCCTGGGTTGGCAGACAGGTCCCTTAAATTGCAATCAATAAAATAACTTAATTATGTAACAATATTACATAAATATGCACGTAGAATTTAAATATATATGCATATTTATATATTTGAAGTCTACGTGTATATTTATATAATTATTTATGTAATTTGGTATATGGCCATATGAATAGTTTGTATTCTTTTTATTTATTTATTTATATATACATAGATATATATATATATACAATTTCATTCTAAGTGTATTTTGATATAAATATATATATATATATTAATATCAAAATATAGTTAGAATAAAATTTCGTATAGATATATAATTTTTTTTAAAAAATGTATTATTATTTTTACATGTTTAATTTAATTTAAATTACTTATTATTTGTATTTTATAATAATATATATATACACTATATATAGTTATTATATATATATATATTATATATATACACGTGTGTAATTTAATTATAAGTGTATTTTTATATTAATCTATGTACATATTAATATAAAAATACACTTAGCATGAAATTATATATATGATATATAGACATATATTATATAGATATAATATGTCTATATATCATATATATATATACACATATATAATTATTATTATTTTTTTAATTATCATTAACTTTATTTTTTTATGATTTTACAGTTGCAGGGAGACTGCCTGTCAGCACAGACAGTCCCCCTGCAGGCAGACACATGGACACCTATTGTGACCATGTGGTCGCCCTGTTGAGCGATCACATGGCTACAGGGGTCCTAATCCGCCATGGGGAGACTGTCTGGGCTGCAGGCAGTCTCCCCACACCAGGAGCACCGCCGATCACCGCCGGGGGAACGACGGCGATCGGGTAAGTACATCTTACCGTTAGGACGGTTCAGGACCGTCATCGGTCGGCAACGCAAAAATGCCGATGACGGTCCTGAACCGTCCTCCGTGCTTAAGGGGTTAATGATCAGTACAAGGCTGTTGTAAAATGTCCCTGTTAGGGATTCACAGGGAGAAGGACAAGCAGTGTGTAAGACTGCATGTCGCCCTACAAGAGTCTGTTACAGAATTTTCGTATGCTGAAGGAGAAAATAAACATTTTCATTTGGAAAAGGTCTATGCTAAAGTTTGTGTTTTGTATTGTTGGCGTTAGTGCTCAGAAGAGTAAGACTTTTCTTTTTTTTCTTTTTGTTTACCTGCCAGACCTCTTAATAAAAAAGACAGCATTTTCTAAAGAAATACAATTTGTGTGGTATTCCTATCATTAGGACTGTGTGGTTATATAGATTCCATCTTAAAAACATAGCCCGCATCCGCCTCTTTCTTGCATCAGATACTACCAAGGATTATTGTAACCCTCTCCTGATTGGTCTTCCCAATAGCTGTACTGCACCCCTACAGTCCGTAATGAACGCTGCTGCTAGATTGATTTTCCTCTCTAGTCATTTCTCTCACCCCTCACCCCTCTGCCAGTCCTTACATTGGCTTCCTGTATGCTATAGGAGTCAATTCAAGGTACTAACTCACACCTATAAAGCACTGAACAACTCTAGCCCCTCTTATGTCTACTCACAGGTATGTCCCTTCTCGGTCTCTCCGCTCTGTCCGTTGTCCGCACCCGTACGGCCAACTCGCGCTTGCAGGACTTCTCGCGGGCGGCTCCCTTCCTATGGAATAGCCTGCCTACCGCCATCAGACTCTCCCCTAGTCTTGCATCTTTTAAGAAGTGCCTTAAAACCCATCTCTTTAGGAAAGCTTATGGCCTCCAATACTAACCCCTACCTCACATAACTGTCTCTTGCCCTCTCCTAAAGGGCAGCCCACCTTATTTGATTGCAAATTCCTGTCCTAATGTGTTTTACACCCTACCTCCTATAGAATATAAGCTCGATTGAGCAGGGTCCTCTTCAACCTATTGTTCCTGTAAGTTTATTTGTAATTGTCCTATTTATAGTTAAATCCCCTCTCATAATATTGTAAAGCGCTACGGAATCTGTTGGCACTATATAAATGGCAATAATATATATATATATATATTGTGATCCTTGTTTGTAGATAGCATGGTCCTCTAGGGTAAACAACAGGCACAGTCCTTTTAATTGCATATAATCCAGGCACTTTATTTGCAAATCCACACAGGAGACAGCAGTAAATGAAAACATAAATATAACACAAATCCCTAGAAACAAAAACCTAGCTCGTCTGAGCACTAACTAACATTAGGTTCCCTATCTCTCAGGGGTTAAACTAAAACAAAACTATATTGGTTTCACCAACCTAATTCTTTGTCCGCTCTCAGCACTCCCAGTGCTCCAAGCCAGCCTTGACTGCTTCCCTTTCTGCACTCGCAGTGCTCCAAACCAGCCTTAACTGCTTCCTTCCGCACTCCTAGTGCTCCAAGCCAGCTTTGACTGCTTCCCTTTCTGCACTCCCAGTGCTCCAAGCCAGCACTCCCAGTGCTCCAAGCCAGCACTCCCAGTGCCTAGTCTCCTTGACTCTCACTGGAGAGAACAGCCTCTCTCCTACCTGCTTCCTGGGAGGAAGCCAGCAATCCCCCTGTACCTGCCTAGCAGGGAGTGGTTTATTCCCACTGCTACAGCTGATTATCTGCAGCTGAGCAGTGGGTTGGAGACAGTCCAAAAAACCCTGGCCTGGATCTATGTCTCGCAAGAAAACCACTAAACTGTGGAGTGGAGCATTGGCCCACCCTTCTCTCCAAATGCTCCACCCCAGGGGCCCATAACTAAACAAAGCTTTGTGTTGTGCAACACACAAACTACATATACTCCCCCTGGGGTTAAATAGCTTCTCTGCCTTCACTTTATCACTATATATATATATATATATATAGATATATATATATATATATATATATATATATATATACAGGGAGTGCAGAAATATTAGGCAAGTTGTATTTTTGAGGATTAATTTTATTATTGAACAACAACCATGATCTCAATGAACCCAAAAAACTCATTAATATCAAAGCTGAATATTTTTGGAAGTAGTTTTTAGTTTGTTTTTAGTTATAGCTATTTTAGGGGGATATCTGTGTGTGCAGGTGACTATTAGTGTGCATAATTATTAGGCAACTTAACAAAAAACAGATATATACCCATTTCAATTATTTATTTTTACCAGTGAAACCAATATAACATCTCAGCATTCACAAATATACATTTCTGACATTCAAAAACATAACAAAAACAAATCAGTGACCAATATAGCCACCTTTCTTTGCAAGGACACTCAAAAGCCTGCCATCCATGGATTCTGTCAGTGTTTTGATCTGTTCACCATCAACATTGCGTGCAGCAGCAACCACAGCCTCCCAGACACTGTTCAGAGAGGTGTACTGTTTTCCCTCCTTGTAAATCTCACATTTGATGATGGACCACAGGTTCTCAATGGAGTTCAGATCAGGTGAACAAGGAGGCCATGTCATTAGATTTTCTTCTTTTATACCCTTTCTTGCCAGCCACGCTGTGGAGTACTTGGACGCGTGTGATGGAGCATTGCCCTGCATGAAAATCATGTTTCCTGAAGGATGCAGACTTCTTCCTGTACCACTGCTTGAAGAAGGTGTCTTCCAGAAACTGGCAGTAGGACTGGGAGTTGAGCTTGACTCCATCCTCAACCCGAAAAGGCCCCACAAGCTCATCTTTGATGATACCAGCCCAAACCAGTACTCCACCTCCACCTTGCTGGCGTCTGAGTCGGACTGGAGCTCTCTGCCCTTTACCAATCCATCCATCTGGCCCATCAAGACTCACTCTCATTTCATCAGTCCATAAAACCTTTGAAAAATCAGTCTTGAGATATTTCTTGGCCCAGTCTTGATGTTTCAGCTTGTGTGTCTTGTTCAGTGGTGGTCGTCTTTCAGCCTTTCTTACCTTGGCCATGTCTCTGAGTATTGCACACCTTGTGCTTTTGGGCACTCCAGTGATGTTGCAGCTCTGAAATATGGCCAAACTGGTGGCAAGTGGCATCTTGGCAGCTGCACGCTTGACTTTTCTCAGTTCATGGGCAGTTATTTTGCGCCTTGGTTTCTCCACACGCTTCTTGCGACCCTGTTGACTATTTTGAATGAAACGCTTGATTGTTCGATGATCACGCTTCAGAAGCTTTGCAATTTTAAGAGTGCTGCATCCGTCTGCAAGATATCTCACTATTTTTGACTTTTCTGAGCCTGTCAAGTCCTTCTTTTGACCCATTTTGCCAAAGGAAAGGAAGTTGCCTAATAATTATGCACACCTGATATAGGGTGTTGATGTCATTAGACCACACCCCTTCTCATCACAGAGATGCACATCACCTAATATGCTTAATTGGTAGTAGGCTTTCGAGCCTATACAGCTTGGAGTAAGACAACATGCATAAAGAGGATGATGTGGTCAAAATACTCATTTGCCTAATAATTCTGCACTCCCTGTATATATATATATATATATATATCTATATATATATATATATAGATATATATAGATATATATATATATATATATATATATATATATATATATACAGATATAAATATATATCTATATATATATATATATATATATATATATATATATATATGTGGAAGGCACATGCCTGAATTTGTGGGAGGGGTTATTTTCCTATTTAAATCCCCAGTAACCCCAGCTTACCTATCGTCGCCGTCTTGAAGTTTCTGTTTCCTCTTCCGGTTCGCGCTGATCTCGGACGTCATTCCGCGCTGACGTACTGACACGACCATAGCGTTCCATCGTAAGTATAATCATACGAACAAAATACTTCCGGCAAGTCGCA
Source organism: Pelobates fuscus (assembly GCF_036172605.1). Lineage (NCBI taxonomy): Eukaryota > Metazoa > Chordata > Amphibia > Anura > Pelobatidae > Pelobates > Pelobates fuscus. The sequence goes on along the minus strand of NC_086318.1, from coordinate 270,261,493 downwards.
ACTTAAAATGTAAGTAATTCAGGCTATACGAACGTTGATGTCAGTTTCTTTCATAGACATATCCTTTCTTTCTTGCAATTAAATGTTCAGCATAATGGCGTTCGCGCATAATCCTCTGTTCGGCCATTTTAATTCCTCATACGGCTTTCGTATTAATTAACGTTGAGCTATTCCCAGCATTCTCAGTCACACTATGCCTGTTATTAGTTACAATACTGTCAAATCATTTCACAATCGTTTGGTTGGAATACTGTTCGTATATAAATAGCTCGGTTAAAACTGCATTAAGTTTCATTTCTATTAGTGAAGTATTCATTAATTTCCATTCGATATGATATCTTTCGGTTACCTCCTGTCACTGTGATATGTTTGCCTAAACCTTTCATACACATATTTCTGTTCACTTAAAATGATTGTTCACACAATGCTAATCTTTCTCATGCACTGGTTATTAAGTTATTAAATTAATAATATAATTTCATTTATTTTCATATTTACATTTACATATCGATATCGCTATATTATTTAACCCCTTAAGGACAGAGCTTCAGAAGCTTGTCTTTCACTTAATGACAACGGCATTTTTTTTTTGCTGTTTGCGTTCAACTGCAATTTGCATTTTACTAATTTATTGCACCGACGCATATTATATACCGTTTTTTAAAGGACAGAAAGGGATTTCATTTGATGTAACACATATATACATAAATGCTTATTTATTATTAAAAAATACAGAAACATGCAAAAAAATGAAAAATTTTGATTTTTTTTTACAGTTTTTGCAATAATAATGTGTGCACAATTAGTGCAGGTTAAGGAAAGTCATTAAAATAAATTCATTTAGTTGTTCTGATTTACAGAATATATAATGTGTCTGGGATTTTAAGTTTTTTTTGGTAGTTACAGGTCACAAAGCACAAGGAGTAAAATAAACTTTTAATGTGGAGCGATTTTAGAATTTGGTATGTTTGTCTTGTAAGCTTAATAGCCAAAAAAGAAAACAAAATTGCCACACAAAAGTATATATTTAAATAAAGTAGACACCACAGGCTATTTACCTAAGGTTGTTTTGACACTTTCTACGTAGCCATTTCACCGCCAACCTCTGCTAAATATTGGAGTAAAATTGTATTTTTGGGGGGTTTTGGCACACAAACTTATAACAAAAAATGTTGCATGTGTATTTTGTAAAGTTGGTGTGTGCTATTCCTGTACAAAGTTTTATTTTGTATTCAGGTACATCTGCTGAGTAAAATGACATTTTTTACATACGGATTGCATTTTTGCTGGGCATTTTGTATATTTCATATGTGCCACTAAGTTCAAAACCCCCAAATTATGCTCAGCTAAGTCTTCTGAGTAAAAAGACACCCCCAATGAATGTCTTTGGCACTATTTTGTGAAGCTACAGTGCCATATGGAAGACCAAGCCATATCAGTTTTTACCGAACTTTGAATTTAAATTACTTATTATTTGTATTTTATAATAATATATATATACACTATATATAGTTATTATATATATATATATTATATATATACACGTGTGTAATTTAATTATAAGTGTATTTTTATATTAATCTATGTACATATTAATATAAAAATACACTTAGCATGAAATTATATATATGATATATAGACATATATTATATAGATATAATATGTCTATATATCATATATATATATACACATATATAATTATTATTATTTTTTTAATTATCATTAACTTTATTTTTTTATGATTTTACAGTTGCAGGGAGACTGCCTGTCAGCACAGACAGTCCCCCTGCAGGCAGACACATGGACACCTATTGTGACCATGTGGTCGCCCTGTTGAGCGATCACATGGCTACAGGGGTCCTAATCCGCCATGGGGAGACTGTCTGGGCTGCAGGCAGTCTCCCCACACCAGGAGCACCGCCGATCACCGCCGGGGGAACGACGGCGATCGGGTAAGTACATCTTACCGTTAGGACGGTTCAGGACCGTCATCGGTCGGCAACGCAAAAATGCCGATGACGGTCCTGAACCGTCCTCCGTGCTTAAGGGGTTAATGATCAGTACAAGGCTGTTGTAAAATGTCCCTGTTAGGGATTCACAGGGAGAAGGACAAGCAGTGTGTAAGACTGCATGTCGCCCTACAAGAGTCTGTTACAGAATTTTCGTATGCTGAAGGAGAAAATAAACATTTTCATTTGGAAAAGGTCTATGCTAAAGTTTGTGTTTTGTATTGTTGGCGTTAGTGCTCAGAAGAGTAAGACTTTTCTTTTTTTTCTTTTTGTTTACCTGCCAGACCTCTTAATAAAAAAGACAGCATTTTCTAAAGAAATACAATTTGTGTGGTATTCCTATCATTAGGACTGTGTGGTTATATAGATTCCATCTTAAAAACATAGCCCGCATCCGCCTCTTTCTTGCATCAGATACTACCAAGGATTATTGTAACCCTCTCCTGATTGGTCTTCCCAATAGCTGTACTGCACCCCTACAGTCCGTAATGAACGCTGCTGCTAGATTGATTTTCCTCTCTAGTCATTTCTCTCACCCCTCACCCCTCTGCCAGTCCTTACATTGGCTTCCTGTATGCTATAGGAGTCAATTCAAGGTACTAACTCACACCTATAAAGCACTGAACAACTCTAGCCCCTCTTATGTCTACTCACAGGTATGTCCCTTCTCGGTCTCTCCGCTCTGTCCGTTGTCCGCACCCGTACGGCCAACTCGCGCTTGCAGGACTTCTCGCGGGCGGCTCCCTTCCTATGGAATAGCCTGCCTACCGCCATCAGACTCTCCCCTAGTCTTGCATCTTTTAAGAAGTGCCTTAAAACCCATCTCTTTAGGAAAGCTTATGGCCTCCAATACTAACCCCTACCTCACATAACTGTCTCTTGCCCTCTCCTAAAGGGCAGCCCACCTTATTTGATTGCAAATTCCTGTCCTAATGTGTTTTACACCCTACCTCCTATAGAATATAAGCTCGATTGAGCAGGGTCCTCTTCAACCTATTGTTCCTGTAAGTTTATTTGTAATTGTCCTATTTATAGTTAAATCCCCTCTCATAATATTGTAAAGCGCTACGGAATCTGTTGGCACTATATAAATGGCAATAATATATATATATATATATATTGTGATCCTTGTTTGTAGATAGCATGGTCCTCTAGGGTAAACAACAGGCACAGTCCTTTTAATTGCATATAATCCAGGCACTTTATTTGCAAATCCACACAGGAGACAGCAGTAAATGAAAACATAAATATAACACAAATCCCTAGAAACAAAAACCTAGCTCGTCTGAGCACTAACTAACATTAGGTTCCCTATCTCTCAGGGGTTAAACTAAAACAAAACTATATTGGTTTCACCAACCTAATTCTTTGTCCGCTCTCAGCACTCCCAGTGCTCCAAGCCAGCCTTGACTGCTTCCCTTTCTGCACTCGCAGTGCTCCAAACCAGCCTTAACTGCTTCCTTCCGCACTCCTAGTGCTCCAAGCCAGCTTTGACTGCTTCCCTTTCTGCACTCCCAGTGCTCCAAGCCAGCACTCCCAGTGCTCCAAGCCAGCACTCCCAGTGCCTAGTCTCCTTGACTCTCACTGGAGAGAACAGCCTCTCTCCTACCTGCTTCCTGGGAGGAAGCCAGCAATCCCCCTGTACCTGCCTAGCAGGGAGTGGTTTATTCCCACTGCTACAGCTGATTATCTGCAGCTGAGCAGTGGGTTGGAGACAGTCCAAAAAACCCTGGCCTGGATCTATGTCTCGCAAGAAAACCACTAAACTGTGGAGTGGAGCATTGGCCCACCCTTCTCTCCAAATGCTCCACCCCAGGGGCCCATAACTAAACAAAGCTTTGTGTTGTGCAACACACAAACTACATATACTCCCCCTGGGGTTAAATAGCTTCTCTGCCTTCACTTTATCACTATATATATATATATATATATAGATATATATATATATATATATATATATATATATATATATATATACAGGGAGTGCAGAAATATTAGGCAAGTTGTATTTTTGAGGATTAATTTTATTATTGAACAACAACCATGATCTCAATGAACCCAAAAAACTCATTAATATCAAAGCTGAATATTTTTGGAAGTAGTTTTTAGTTTGTTTTTAGTTATAGCTATTTTAGGGGGATATCTGTGTGTGCAGGTGACTATTAGTGTGCATAATTATTAGGCAACTTAACAAAAAACAGATATATACCCATTTCAATTATTTATTTTTACCAGTGAAACCAATATAACATCTCAGCATTCACAAATATACATTTCTGACATTCAAAAACATAACAAAAACAAATCAGTGACCAATATAGCCACCTTTCTTTGCAAGGACACTCAAAAGCCTGCCATCCATGGATTCTGTCAGTGTTTTGATCTGTTCACCATCAACATTGCGTGCAGCAGCAACCACAGCCTCCCAGACACTGTTCAGAGAGGTGTACTGTTTTCCCTCCTTGTAAATCTCACATTTGATGATGGACCACAGGTTCTCAATGGAGTTCAGATCAGGTGAACAAGGAGGCCATGTCATTAGATTTTCTTCTTTTATACCCTTTCTTGCCAGCCACGCTGTGGAGTACTTGGACGCGTGTGATGGAGCATTGCCCTGCATGAAAATCATGTTTCCTGAAGGATGCAGACTTCTTCCTGTACCACTGCTTGAAGAAGGTGTCTTCCAGAAACTGGCAGTAGGACTGGGAGTTGAGCTTGACTCCATCCTCAACCCGAAAAGGCCCCACAAGCTCATCTTTGATGATACCAGCCCAAACCAGTACTCCACCTCCACCTTGCTGGCGTCTGAGTCGGACTGGAGCTCTCTGCCCTTTACCAATCCATCCATCTGGCCCATCAAGACTCACTCTCATTTCATCAGTCCATAAAACCTTTGAAAAATCAGTCTTGAGATATTTCTTGGCCCAGTCTTGATGTTTCAGCTTGTGTGTCTTGTTCAGTGGTGGTCGTCTTTCAGCCTTTCTTACCTTGGCCATGTCTCTGAGTATTGCACACCTTGTGCTTTTGGGCACTCCAGTGATGTTGCAGCTCTGAAATATGGCCAAACTGGTGGCAAGTGGCATCTTGGCAGCTGCACGCTTGACTTTTCTCAGTTCATGGGCAGTTATTTTGCGCCTTGGTTTCTCCACACGCTTCTTGCGACCCTGTTGACTATTTTGAATGAAACGCTTGATTGTTCGATGATCACGCTTCAGAAGCTTTGCAATTTTAAGAGTGCTGCATCCGTCTGCAAGATATCTCACTATTTTTGACTTTTCTGAGCCTGTCAAGTCCTTCTTTTGACCCATTTTGCCAAAGGAAAGGAAGTTGCCTAATAATTATGCACACCTGATATAGGGTGTTGATGTCATTAGACCACACCCCTTCTCATCACAGAGATGCACATCACCTAATATGCTTAATTGGTAGTAGGCTTTCGAGCCTATACAGCTTGGAGTAAGACAACATGCATAAAGAGGATGATGTGGTCAAAATACTCATTTGCCTAATAATTCTGCACTCCCTGTATATATATATATATATATATCTATATATATATATATATAGATATATATAGATATATATATATATATATATATATATATATATATATATACAGATATAAATATATATCTATATATATATATATATATATATATATATATATATGTGGAAGGCACATGCCTGAATTTGTGGGAGGGGTTATTTTCCTATTTAAATCCCCAGTAACCCCAGCTTACCTATCGTCGCCGTCTTGAAGTTTCTGTTTCCTCTTCCGGTTCGCGCTGATCTCGGACGTCATTCCGCGCTGACGTACTGACACGACCATAGCGTTCCATCGTAAGTATAATCATACGAACAAAATACTTCCGGCAAGTCGCAACTTAAAATGTAAGTAATTCAGGCTATACGAACGTTGATGTCAGTTTCTTTCATAGACATATCCTTTCTTTCTTGCAATTAAATGTTCAGCATAATGGCGTTCGCGCATAATCCTCTGTTCGGCCATTTTAATTCCTCATACGGCTTTCGTATTAATTAACGTTGAGCTATTCCCAGCATTCTCAGTCACACTATGCCTGTTATTAGTTACAATACTGTCAAATCATTTCACAATCGTTTGGTTGGAATACTGTTCGTATATAAATAGCTCGGTTAAAACTGCATTAAGTTTCATTTCTATTAGTGAAGTATTCATTAATTTCCATTCGATATGATATCTTTCGGTTACCTCCTGTCACTGTGATATGTTTGCCTAAACCTTTCATACACATATTTCTGTTCACTTAAAATGATTGTTCACACAATGCTAATCTTTCTCATGCACTGGTTATTAAGTTATTAAATTAATAATATAATTTCATTTATTTTCATATTTACATTTACATATCGATATCGCTATATTATTTAACCCCTTAAGGACAGAGCTTCAGAAGCTTGTCTTTCACTTAATGACAACGGCATTTTTTTTTTGCTGTTTGCGTTCAACTGCAATTTGCATTTTACTAATTTATTGCACCGACGCATATTATATACCGTTTTTTAAAGGACAGAAAGGGATTTCATTTGATGTAACACATATATACATAAATGCTTATTTATTATTAAAAAATACAGAAACATGCAAAAAAATGAAAAATTTTGATTTTTTTTTACAGTTTTTGCAATAATAATGTGTGCACAATTAGTGCAGGTTAAGGAAAGTCATTAAAATAAATTCATTTAGTTGTTCTGATTTACAGAATATATAATGTGTCTGGGATTTTAAGTTTTTTTTGGTAGTTACAGGTCACAAAGCACAAGGAGTAAAATAAACTTTTAATGTGGAGCGATTTTAGAATTTGGTATGTTTGTCTTGTAAGCTTAATAGCCAAAAAAGAAAACAAAATTGCCACACAAAAGTATATATTTAAATAAAGTAGACACCACAGGCTATTTACCTAAGGTTGTTTTGACACTTTCTACGTAGCCATTTCACCGCCAACCTCTGCTAAATATTGGAGTAAAATTGTATTTTTGGGGGGTTTTGGCACACAAACTTATAACAAAAAATGTTGCATGTGTATTTTGTAAAGTTGGTGTGTGCTATTCCTGTACAAAGTTTTATTTTGTATTCAGGTACATCTGCTGAGTAAAATGACATTTTTTACATACGGATTGCATTTTTGCTGGGCATTTTGTATATTTCATATGTGCCACTAAGTTCAAAACCCCCAAATTATGCTCAGCTAAGTCTTCTGAGTAAAAAGACACCCCCAATGAATGTCTTTGGCACTATTTTGTGAAGCTACAGTGCCATATGGAAGACCAAGCCATATCAGTTTTTACCGAACTTTGAATTTTGACGCTGGGCCTATGTGCAATTTCCAAGCATCTTCGCAGGTTTTAAATTCAAACTACCCCACAAAGGCCTACCATTTCTTAAAGTAGACACCCAAGGGTATTTCAAAAGGCATATTTTGAACCTTAGCGTGGGATCATTTTTCCGCTAGCGTGTACCAAGTGTAGTGGTAATAAGTGTTTTTTCTGCCTTTTTGACACACAAAGTGAGTTTGCACAGTATATTTTGCAAGCCATATGTGTACTACCACTGTATAATACTTCATATGTTGCTCAGCTATGTCTGCTGTGTACAAAAATACCCCCGTATGTACCTTTGCCATGTATATGTGGACATCTGAGGGGCACATTTGGGACACAGCCATTCCATTTTTTTTCAAACTTTACATTTTTACGCTGTGCCCATGTCCCATTTTAGAGTATTTTACCAGGCTATATAATCCAAATATCCCATAAAGCCATACCATTTCTTAAAGAAGACATCCCAGGGTATTTCAAAAGGCATATTTTGAACCTTAGCGTGGGATCATTTTTACGCTAGCTTGTACCAGGTGTAGTGGTAATGAGCGTTATTAAATGTATTTTTCTACTTTTTAAAACTATTTTTGAAACTTTTGTTTTGCTTATTAATTTTTTTAAAGTTTCCTAAACTTTTGTAAAACTTTTTTTTTACAGATTTAACATTTTTCTAAGCTTTTTTTTTTTACCGTTAACCCCTAACTAGCAGTAAGCAGCACTAACAGTAAATTCCCCATTTTCCCATAACTCCCACCCACCCCAGCTAGTAAAATATTTAATTATACAATATTTAAATTAGTTAATTAAATAAATTTAGCCCCTGAGGGTTAAAAAATAAATAAAAGTTAATCATCAGGGGTTAAAAAAAATTAGATCACAGTATAATACTGTGATCTGTATTTTGATCACTGTAGGCAGTGATCGACTGGCAGGGAAGGGGTTAATTTTTATTTGGACTGGGTAAAGGGTTTATTTTTTTATTTTTTACTTAAACGTTATTAAAACTTTTTTTAACTTAATTTTTTAACTTGTTAAAACTTATTCTAAAACTTTTTTTAACGTTAACCCCTAGTTAGCCTAACACTAAATCCCCCAATTCCCCACTAACTTCCACCCTCCCCAGCTAGCTAAATTTATAATTTTAAAATATTTAAATTAATTCATAAAATAAATTTAACCCCTGAGGGTTAAAAAAAAAAAAAAAAAAAAAGGAATTAACCCTCAGGGGTTAAAAAAAAAATCAGATCATAGTAAAATGTAATCCCTGCCAATTGATCACTGCAGTCAGTGATCAATTGGCAGGGAAGGGGTTATTTTTTTATTAAAATAGGTAAAGGGGGTGGGATTTTAATTTAACTTTGTTTTTTTACACCAGGGGGCAGGATCAGCACTGATCCGTCTCCCTGCACTTCACAGTGAACCCGGAAGTGCAGGGAGGCGGAGGTGAGTATACAGAGCACATGTGCCCACTCTGACATGCTGTCAGAGCGGGCACATGTACTGGCACAGCCCGATCCGGTGCTCCCGGTCTGCCTCTAATACAGAGGCAGACCGGAGCACCATTAACCCCACGATCTCCGCGATTGCGGCGATCTGGGGTTAATTTTACCGCGTGACGGACAAGGTCCGTCACTCGTCGTTAAGAGTTCCCCCTGAGTGACGGACCTCATCCGTCACTCGTCGTTAAGGGGTTAAGCAGTGAAAAGGAATTTGTCAAATAATAAAATAATACACGTTTCCATATTTTACGTTTTGTTTTTCTCTCTCTCTCAAAAAACAAAAAACAAAACAAATCTTTGTATAGCTGTCATTCGGCAGCCCAATCACATACACTACGGCCCTACACGCTCACTTGTTCGGTCGGCATTCACTTCTGCATGATGTCAGGCTATCCTCTCGGTACACATGCTCCAAGCTCCAAGGCATTCATATGACCGCACTTCTCTAGTTGTTTTGCTCATACGGACTCACTAGCAGCCTCTAGTGAGCCAGCCATAGTAATACATGCTGTCATATTGTTTACCATTTGGGCAAAAATTACTAGTTTGTCTAGTTTAATTGTTCTAGTGTGCTATTTGTATGCTGGTCGTTATACGTTATTATTGCCTCAATTATCAAATAGCCTATAATTCCATCTATCACTAACATTACTAACCTTTAGTCCAATGTTCAATGTAATTCCCTTACATAGTAGTCGGCCAATTAGGCCTCTACACTGCTAATGCATAATTAAAACAGAACTAAACCTCATCCCCGTCACATTACTAAGCAAAAAAAAAAAACCCACAGGAATCTTAGATGGGCTAATCCAGGGAATGTTACTTATAAATTCACAAACCTTGGGATTTACCTTGATAATTACTCTCCATTCATTTCTAGGAATAATTGAATTTCTTCTCCTTCCATTTCCATGAATAACAGTTCAGAAAATAAATATCAGTTACGCTAAGTTACATAATTTTCGATTTGGCTAGTAAATACATAAACATTTCTGACATATTCAGCTTTGCATAGACTACCTACATTTAAGACCTATCATAGCCTGATTACCTTGACTGTACGCCTCTGCTCAGACAAGCACATGTGAGTCTAAACAAAGTGCATTAAGCTCGCACTCACGTTATCTGCAGTTCTGATAAGCAAGCCTTGGCAAAGGCGATTACGCGTGGTAACAGTAATATGAACAAGATCTGCATCTGTATTGAAAAAAAAAACTTGCGGGGGCCATACACACATACATACATACATACATACACATACGCTGCATTCTAGCTCATACGTACTGACCATCTGGACCTGACGTGCTCACAGGGCACTCCAGTTACGGTAAGCCTTACAATTCTACCTCATTACCCCTCATGTTTTCGTCCCATGGTATGTCCTCTCTCTCACTAACTAACCTTCCCTCTTAGTTAGCAGTGGCTGGCTGTCAGGTTCCTAGGTGTCCACTAGTTATTATTCCCCCTGGCTTCTTCGCCTTAGGTTAGTGGTCCCACGAGGCCAACACCCATCCTCATACTCGGAGGTACTACACCCCTCGGGACAAATCATAGTTAGTCGCCCTGCATTGTGGCATAGAGAGGGCCTCACCTGTCACTCCCATTCTATCTTATGTTTAACTGTCACCGAGAGGCCGACACCCCGCCACAACGTTCAGTGGCCACGCTATCCCCTCATGCCAATGCATAGATAGAGCCTCTCAAGCCGCTTGGCAAGTAGCAGGGCCTCACCTGTCACCAACCTAGAATAATCATTTTGCCTCATTGCGGCACTAGCTAGTAAGCCAGCACACACACACACGTAGTACTTGGGGGGGGGGGGGGGGGGGGCGGCACCTGCAGACCCCGTCATGCATACTCACTATGTTTCAGATGCGATAATCAGATGAGGTATCCGAGCGGATTATTTCCCACCTCGTTATAGCTTTAGTTTCGATTGTGAGTTTATGTACCCTTAAAGTAATACAAACAGTATGTCAGAACTATCATACAAGGCTAATCCATACTTTCAATATGTCAATCACTTACGGGCTAAGGGTCTACTAGATAATTAGATATAGCAGTACAAGGATGATACCCAAATATAAATATTTCCCCAACTTGTCACTCACTTTGTGATCCTATTATACCACATAAACTAGGTGCCCATATCAATTTAGTACAAACCAAGATCAGCGGTTTCCTCCAACAATTTGTTTCAGGCATTTTAGTTCTTACATATTTTTTCAGTTAAATTGGGCCTCACGCTGCCTTTTACGTTTACACGTTGTACATATTTAGGCCATGTATCGGACCATCGTCAGGTCCTCAATATGCTTACGTACATATAGTGACTGCTTCCAGATTTATTCATTACAGATATACTATTTATTACTTGGCATCCCATTAGGGGCATTTCAGTACATTGAGTTCTAAATTACCATATGTTGACTCACACTATCGCTTAATTATCACGTCTACGTCAATTATACAAGGCAATGCAGGTTAAAGCATTAGCAATCTAATAAAGACAGGGTAAACCAGAATTCCCACTTGTTTCATATCAAACATCGAGGCATCACTCGGCCTTCATTATGATGAATACAATTCAAATCCTTAACAGCTAATAGGGACTTGTCTCTGCACGCTTGACATTCGCAAGGTTCTTCATGCGCATTCAATCATTGTTTCGCTATTTAATATTACATATATTTCACTATGTTATTAACGTTCAAGAACTCCATCAGGATTGACTTTCGGTCATGCTTTCTGTTTCTGTCTAAGAAAATTACACCTATAGGAATCTTATAATGCAGACAATAATGATCCCAAGCCTATCAAGTAAACGATCATAGGGTATTTATTATACGACACATATCATTTTTAAGCTTAAACCACAATCAAAGCTCCTTTTCAGGTTCCTCTCTTAAGAGCACACAATTTTCCTTACTGTTAGTCACGATATTTCATTCTATTCTTCGGTTCGCATCACAACAGATAGTTTTGTCAGATGCCTTTTACTCTGTGGTTCTATCCAGTTACTCACACATGTAAGGTTAGGTTAACGCTCATCCACAAGAAACAAGCCTGCCAAGGGTAAGAAGTTCTGAACTTAGTCAAATAATTTTTTTTCACGAGGCCAACTACTCACCTCAACACGGAGGTTCCACCCAGCGGCCTAAATCTGAGTTAGTACCTCGCATATTCTTCTGCAAGGTCTTGGGTAGGGCCTCACATGTCACGGCCACAAGTATTGTCTCTTTACCGACACCAAGAGGTCAACACCCCGCTGTGCGTAGTAGGTACAAGACCACATGGCCCAAATCAAAGGTAGGGCCTTTCTCAGCCACGGGGCAATGGCAGGGCCTCACCTCTCACGGGATAGTAAATATCTTCGCCTATCAGTACTCATTAGCAAGAAGCTCTACTACATGGGATATTTCAAGTGGCATCAAAGTTTTGTATAGTTAAAACATTTAAATATATATATATATATATATATATATATATATATATATATATATATATATATATATATATATTTAGCTCCAGGTGACATTCTATCTTTAATAATCACTCTAACCCTGTCATCCCAGGTTCCCCGCAGTACCCCCCACACTGGCCACTCCTAAAGTCGGGCCTTGCTTAAACATAACGGTTGAGCTTAAAGAACATTCAGTCCAGAGATCCTCTACAAAAAAGGTCTAATCATGCCTTAAGTTAGAGTTTTTTACGCAGGTAGATTTGTCTACTAATACTAAGCAAACTTACTCTACAGCTTCGATATGTGTAAGTATTGTGTATGATTCAAGATAATAAATGCATTCCAATTATAAGTGGTTGCTTGCACAATTTTTGCCACATTTCTTTGAAACTAGCCTACAATACAATTTAAACTATACCTACAGGAATTTAACATTACATGTAGACAATATACCCCAACAGCTCCCATTTTCATTTCTTATTCAGTAAGGGTTCTGACAAGTTTCAGAGATCAAAACTCCACAAATCATCCAATTCACTCCCTATCAACAGCAAATCTTGGGGGGGGAGTTGTCAAATTAACCGTTAAGCCTCCCTTTAATAACCCTACTAACATAGTAATTTAAGTCAGCACCTTACTTGGCTTTCTACGATTGCTTGAGGCCAAAATAAAGAATTTTGCTGTCGGAAACATTCAACCTTCATCCATGCGTAAAGAATTCGGGAAATCAACAATCGTTACATTATCTACCAAACATATCAGTCGGGCATTTTAAATGGTGCCCGGTTCAAAATGTGTACTCGTAATCAAAGACCAGGTTAGCCAGGTCCCTAACTAACCTTACTATCTTTAATAACTGTGATATTTGTTACTTTAATACTCCACCCAGGCCTTAATCCTTCCTCCTACTCGGGCCACTCATTCCATGTCAATACAACAGCAGCCTCTAATGGGCGTGTTACGACACACACATAAGTAGAAATATGGTAAGTTGGTTTACAATAGGAACATTCCTAACCCAGTATAGAAATCAGACTGTCTTTTCGATAATGTGACTAAATGATTGCTAATTGTGAAATTAATCTTGTCTTTTATTTTTGCCCTCTTTTGCAGGCCTGACCTCTCGTCGGTTTCGGCACACCTCAACTGACTTTGGTCCTTATCGAACTACATACTTTTAATTGTACATCCTCTAATTACCCCGTACACAAGTGGAAGGCATATGCCTGAATTTTCCCATTTTTCCTATTTTCCTATTTAAATCCCCAGTAACCCCAGCTTACCTATCGTTGCCATCTTAAAGTTCCCCTCCCACCTCACCCTTTATTATTTACATCAATATACCAGGTGGGCCCTCTTTTGCAGGCCTGACCTCTCGTCGGTTTCAGCACACCTCAACCTACTTTGGTCCTTATCAAACTACATACTTTTAATTGTACATCCTCTAATTACCCTGTACACAAATATATAATATCTACTGGACTAATATGGCTAATCCAATCTACACTATATACCGCTTTTTGATGGCACCTGGACCAGACATGGTCTCTCTACTCCAATGTTGATTTGTTGTTTTATGTAAATACCTTGTTTATCCTTACCTTTTATTTTACTTTATTTAGTTATATTTCAATACCCCTGCCACAATGAATTTGCCCCAGTTCCACATGCTCTGAAAAGTTACAGGGTACTAGCCGTAATGCGTGAGATAGGCATAAGGCTATCCTAACTATAATATAATGCCAGGGACTAATGAAAGTATTTAAAAAAAACTGGGCAGACTAGATGGGCCGAATGGTTCTTATCTGCCGTCACATTCTATGTTTCTATGTTTCTATGTTTCTATGTCACACTTTGTCCTGCAAAGTATAACATTTAAAAAAAAAACTGCAATGTTTATATTTCAGCACTAAGGCAGCCTCTAGTGGGGTTTGCCACACACGCACATTAGCCCCCCCCTCCCCCATCAGAGTAGGTGGAGCACTGCCACACATGCACATTAGCCCCCCCCATCAGAGTAGGTGGAGCACCAACCCAGTGCTTATCTGCTGGAGTGGGTGGGGCACAAGAAGGGAGAGGGAACAATAGTGCTAGGAATATAACTTTGTATTCCTACCACTATAGTATACCTTTAGCAATATGCTATGACCAGAGATGTGAAACCATCATGTTCTTAGCATTACTATACTTTATGAATTAAGCTCCTTACTCTTCCACTTGCTAAATGTCGTCGCCCCACCCCCTACTAAATTTAGGTGCTCTGCTACATTTCTTGCTTACAGTGGCAAAAACAGTGATAACGAGTCTTTGTAAATCTGTAACATCTTTATTTAGGAGAGACTGGTTCGGAATGATAAAACGCTATCGCTCCCTCAGAGAGCTACCATATTGAATCCAAACGGAGAGTGTCTGTAGGGAACAGCTATAATCACTATTTCACTACGTTTTAGGATCATCGCTTCCAGGATTATTGCAGCTCTACTCAGATGGGGGGGGGGGGGGGGGGGACATCTCTGGCGGTGAAACCCCTCTTCTCATCAGGGTGTCTGCCACAGATGGGACAGAGCTAAATGACTCTGCAGATTAGGCTTTGAAGTTGAAATGTTCATAAATGGCTTAAACCCTAAAGGTAAGCTAGCACCATAACACCCCTGGCACTATAACAACTTAATTCATTCCTGGCACCAAATTATGATGAAGTTCTTTGAAAATATTGCTACAGTGCAACAATGAATAATGCTCACCAGCCATGACACTTCCATGAATTAAGAGACACAGTGGGAGGAGGCTAACATGCCTCTCCCTTCATATCAACACATACACTTTTCCCATCATCATACATTCTCTCTGTAATCTCTTTCATACCACTGTTCATGGATGAATGGAGCAGTCCTCACTTGTATGTGCACTTTCCCCAGAATAGCCTGCATTTTGTCCTTGCGCAATATCACACAATCCATAACAGACATTCCTAGTATGCCAATTTCCTTTTCACTCCTAGTATGCCCATTTCCCTGGACACATCCATTGCCCTAGTACAGCAGTTCTAAGGGGAAGAAATACATGGATTTCTGCAGCATTCCGCAGACTCCTGCTTCTAAGTTTGCATGAAGTGACAAGGACTTTGGTTCCCCCATCAATATGCTCTCCTACAGATATCCTCTGTAGACCCAGGGCTGCCACCAGAAATTTTTGGGGCCCATGACAAAGCACAGGGTCTGCCCCGAACCCCCCCCCCCCCCGCCCAAGAGTCCACCCACAGGACTCATACCTAGTTCGCTGACATTGATGCAGGACTGAATGTGGTGTGTGTATAGTGGAAGTGAATTGGAATGTGTGTAATGGATGTAGTGTTTGTGTGTATTAGATTAGATTAATAACTGAACAGTCTCCAGGTATCACCTTCGGCCAACCTGTGTAGCTTAGACGCGGAGTCCCTCTACTCCTCTATTCCACATAAGAAAGGAATAGAGCATACAAGACACTTTTTAGAACAACGAGGCACAAACCATGATGACCATACAGAATTCATCTTGAGACTGTTACATTAAATTCTTTCACACAACATTTTTCTGTTCAACAATAAGTTGTACCACCAGGTGAGGGGTACAGCTATGGGGACAGCCTGTGCACCCTCCTATGCTAACCTTCACCTGGGGTGGTGGGAGGAACAGATAATATGTCTCTCGGATACCCTGCCAGACTTCAGACCAACAATACTATCTTGGCACAGATACATAGATAACATCCTGATTGTATGGCAGGGTACCAGTGATTAATTTAGTAAGTCTGTCGCCCTTTTGAATAACAACGAACACAATTTGAAATTCACCTCGGAGTTGGATGGCTTGAGGCTTCATTTCCTGGATCTGACTATTTCCATCTGTGAGGATGGCTCCCTTACCACTACCCTATATAAAAAACCCTCTGCCTCCAATGCCTTTCTCAGATGGGATAGCTGTCACACAAAGCCATTAAAACAAGGTATACCGGTGGGACAGTATCTCAGGATTAAGAGAAATTGTACTAGTCTACAGGACTTTAAATCAAAAGTGGACATACTGAGACAACAATTTAGAGAAAAAGGTTATCCAAATAGGTGCCTAAAAAGAGCCTATAGGTGAGCCTTGGAAACCGACAGGAGTGATCTATCGGATGGACCAAGTACCAAGAAGGCTCGGTACAAGACCATAAGGATGATAGGCACTTATGACACAGGCTGAGACGTAGTGTATAATTTCCTTCAAAATATTTGGCCAATCTTACTTAGATAAACACCTGAAGGACGTCCTTGGCCCAAAGGCCTCCATCACGGCACGGAGGGGTAAAAACCTTCGGGACCTACTAGTCCCAAGCCATTTCTCCACTAAATCGATCCCACCGACCACATGGCTCAAGCGTAACATCACCATTGGTACATACGGATGTGGTAGATGTGTGGCGTGTAAGTACATGTCAAGGGAATCAAAATATGTGACCAATAGTGAAGGAACTCATTCCTTTAAAATCAATCACTTTTTCAAGTGTAACAGCGCAGGGCTGGTCTACTTATTGACATGCAGCTACACTCTCATGTATGTGGGTAAAACATTCTGGCAGTTTAGGGAATGAATAAAGGAACACGCTAGGTCCCCTAAAAATTGTGTAGAAACCCCTATCTCCAGACACCTCAAAGAACATCATGGTGGGACATCTAAGGACATTAGGTTCTCTGGCTTGGAACTGGTCAAACGTGACCAGAAACAGGGTGATTATGATAGGACTCTACGCCAAAGGGAGTGCAGATGGATCCATAAACTTGGAACTTTGAGTCCAGGAGGTCTAAATGAGGATTTTTCGTTCTCCCCATTTATATAATTAGAGAGCATTGCTTCCTCTGATTCCGGGTTGATATCTGCTCCAGTTCTCATATGTGTAAACTTTAACATTTACCTGCATGTAGTTGTATATACTTGTAAATATATTTCTTGTGATCATTTATCCATGTGTGTGGTAGTTGTAGTGCCAGTGTTTTTCTGTAGTTAATGAGGAATTTACTATATTTTTTTCTATTATATTACATTGAACAATAGGGAGCCTACTCCTCCCTCTCTCTTTCCTCCCGCATATATATTTTTAGTAGGGGGATCCCAATATTCTCATGAGCTATGCTTTAATCGGACATGTATAAATCAATGAATTAATGGTTTATGACTTTAAGCGAGAATAGCTCTTGACTTATAATTAATATTAATGGGATCCGTTTACAGTTCTTGGATACATCTATATTCAGAACAAATATGTCCGTATTTAACCAGAGGTCAATTCTTTGTAATTACGTATTGGGACTGTCTCTTTAACCCCTTAAGGACCAAACTTCTGGAATAAAAGAACTCATGACATGTCACACGTGTCATGTGTCGTTAAGGGGTTAAGAGAAAGTAGTAGTTTTTTTTTTAACTTTTAAGTCTGTCCCCGTGCGATCAGTTTGAAAGATCTGTCTACAGCCCCTAAATGTGCTTACTTTCAGAATAAGTATGAATAAATATGCCTGTATATAGTCAGGCATTTACTTTCTGCAACAATGTATTGAGACTGTAACTTTATATTATTTTGGTATCCTGATTTTGATCCTGCGTTTTGCAGGTTAATTGGATTGCCAGGGAACATATTAACATCTTAGTGGGAATCTGTCTCTAATCCCCTCCCCTAATTCTGATGAGCATTTGGCTTCACCAATGGGAGTGATTTAATGGAAAGATACTCCCACTTCACGTCTGATTCGATGGGATTGGATGATGGATGTAGGAGGGAGGGCTCTATGTCCTCATTTAAACACTCATGGGAACACTTGACACTTAGCTCTTGACAAAGGCGTATCTTTACGCCGAAACGTGTGTCAAGTGCTTTAGGTGCCAATGTTATACATTCGATTTTAGGTTCTGGGAGAGTTAGTCTGCAAGAGGTTGTTTTATTTGACGTGAAAGTGGGGTTTACTAGGCAGGCTGCCTTGAAGCAGCTACAGGAGATAGGGGCTTTGGGTATCAACCTAGCATACTGCGTTACAGTAGCATCAGGAGATAGGGTTTTTTGGAATCACCAACGGGTTAGTGACAGCCAGCAACTGTGTGACCAGATATTGGTATTTAACAAACTCCTATAACTTCTGTAATTTAACGATTTAGCAGTTAGTACTTTGAAGCATTTGATGCTTACGTAACAGCTACAATATACAACAAGCTGTATAGTCACTTGTGTGTAGTGATTCTAACACCTCAGACCATTTTGGCGGTACTGCCCCTAAATGCACAGTTTTTTAGACAAGCGCTCCCACCCCTTTTTTTTTTTTTTTTTTTTAAACCATCCCCTCCTCTACTTTGTTTGGAGTTGGGTACATTGTGTCCAAGCCATAGTGAACCCTTTGATTAATATGGTCTAATTAAGGGATGGACAAGAATACCTATACTTTGTAAACTGTGTATAAAGTGCACTTACCAACACTATCTAATTAGCAACTATGTATCCATTAGTGTGCAGTGGCTAACAGACTCCATTTTACTGGAAGTTAGGTATCAATTCAAATGTGATACAGTGTATCTCACTCTATTGTTGATTTGTCTGTCTGACCAATTTCAGTTAATCCCTTAGTTTTGGTAATTTTTTACAACCTCTACACACTACAGCCACTAATTATTTGTACCTTGACACTCTGGAGGTATCACTTACTGAACTATTAGATTACTCAAATTTGAGAACACTTATAATAGCTATTAAAATCCTCTTACTACTTGAAGTGGCCTTTGAGACTACTTTACCCAGAATTTTAAAGGTGTGTTATCACTCTGTTTATTCACAATGTCACATTTGTTTGGATTTTATTTTTTCACATAGAACCCACAGTTCTAGTTAGGCTCTTTATATTTTAATATCCTAATATTCGGCTTTAATAAAGTCTTATACCCCCTATACAAATTTTTACTTTTAAGGAACTTATTTTGGTGGAGTGGGAGCCCGCAAACTTTAAGTGGGCGGTCGTCCTATCCTGCTTTATTTTTTCCTCTATACCAAAGGCTTATACCACATTTATGGATACTTAATTCATTTAGAGGTTCTAGTTTATGGAGGAGGGATTCCCCACATATTTGTGAAGAGTTATCCGGACTCTATTTAGTAGTTTTTGTGTATTAGATACTGTTTGTGGAGTGAATATGCAGTGTGTTTGTGTAGCAGATGCAGTGTGTATAGTGAACACAGAGTGTGTTTGAGTAGTGGATGCAGTGTGTGTACAGTGATGTAGTGTGTATTTGTGCAGTGGATGTAGTGTTTGTGTGTACTAGATGCAATGTGTTTAGTGGATGCAGTGTCTGTAGTGGATGTAGTGTGTGTATTAGACGCAGTGTATCTGTATAGTGAATGCAGAGTGTTTGAATGTGTGGTGGATGTAGTGTGTGTACTGTGAATACAGGATGTTTGTGTAGTGGATGCTGTGTGTATAGTTAATGCAGAGTGTATGTTATTGTAGTTAAAGCAGAGTGAGTGTCAGTGTAGTGAATGTAGAGTGTGTGTCAGTGTAGTGAATGCAGAGTGTGTGTCAGTGTAGTGAATGCAGAGTGTGTGTCGGTGTAGTGAATGCAGAGCATGTGTATTATTCCCCCCTCCCTGTTTCTTACCTGGTCCAGGGAGGGGGGAAATTCCATCCCTGGTGGTCCGGTGGCATGGCGGGGCCCCCACGGCTCCCTATATTTGCAGAGGGAGCCCAGCAGACTGCACAGTACTTTACAGCTCTTCCCTCTCTCTAACTCCCGCGAGCGTGGCGTGCGTGCTGTGCGTGTCGTGCGGAGCGTGCCATGGTAACCCGTGGCAATGCTCTGACAGCCGCAGGTCTCGCAGGAGTTAGAGAGAGGCAAGAGCTGTAAAGTACTGTGCAGTCTGCTGGCCCCCCTCTGCAAATACGGGGAGCCGGGGGCCCGCGGCTGCACATATATATAGCATATATAGCGATCATCGCTATATATATGTGCAGAGAGGGAATGTGGGGCCCAGTACTGCCAAAGCAGTCCGGGCCCTCCAGGACCGCCGGGCCCATGACAACCGTCATGGTTGTCACCCCCTGATGGTGGCCCTGTGTAGACCTAATGGCTGAGTCCGTCTCTGTCTCTTACCTGGCTTACTTCAGCATCCCTGGAGTTGTGGACACGCTAAGCACTTCTGCTGGCTGCCAACTGGCTCTTTGCCCCATGAGAGCAAGGCGCGCCACACTTTCTCCTTGACCACTGGCCCCTGCTGTGCGGCATGCATGGGAAAGGAGGTATATCCTGTCTGCTCTTAGCACGCCTCCACTCCAGCGGGCATGCTGCGTGGTATATGCTGTGTATCCCCCATGCTGCTCCAGGATCCCCTCAGGGTGACATGACCATGGGTGACCCATTCTGGGTTTGAATGTCCAAACTGACGTAGTGTCCCGTCCACATAGGTAACATGGACATCTCTTCACACTGAAAATCTTATCCAATAACATGACTATGAGGCATGTACAGACTATAAAAATAAAGTCCTAGATGGCATTTATAAAAAAATGTGTATATGGGTTTGTACACTTAATAACTCAAAGTGAAATTTCCTTGGAAGGGCTGAATAAGAAAAATATCTTTAACACCAATGTTACATAGGCTGAAAAGAGACATGTCCATCAACATGGTTGGATGGGAGTTCTTGCGGAGAACTCTATTGCAGTTTGGCTTTGAGGGGTGGTTTATGGGTGCAGTAGGAGCCATATACTTGAATACCACAGCCTGCATAGTGGCCCGTGATTTATGCTCAGAATGGTTCAGTATTACTAATGGGAAAAGGCAGGGGTGCCCTCTCTCTCCCCTATTGTATGTTTTATCAATAGAACCTCTGGCCAATAACATCAGACAAAATGTGAGGATTAAAGGATTGGGAGCTCAGGATGATGAATGGAAGATATGTCTGTATGCAGACAATATCTTAATCTCTATTACTGACCCACATATTTCTCTTCCACACTTAATGCAAGAATTTGATCATTATAGTAGTGTCTCTAATTACAGCCTGAATATGAATAAAACAACAGCTATGTCCATTAATATACAAAAAGATAAACTAATTTCTATAAAGAAAGATTATGATTTTAAATGGACGGAAAAAGAGTTCACATATTTGGGGGTGATTATTTCTGCAGATACAAGGCGGACTATGGAAATATTTTTTTTTAAATTGTTAAAAGAGACAGATGCCTTATTAAAAGAATGGAGAGTTCATGAAATTTCCTGGTGGGGAAGGATTAACACCATTAAAGCCTATATAATTCCTAAGTTGGTTTATCTATTTGGCATGCTCCCTCTCTCGATTTCTTGCCACTGGCTAAATATGGTACAAAGTAGTATTACATCTTATATTTGGAGAGGGAAGAGACCAATAATCAATACATATACTCTACCAAGGAAGGCCCAACAGGGGGATTGGGCTATCCCTTAATTACTCAAGTATATCAGGCCAATATGCTGGTCCATGCTAGCAATTTACAATTAAGTGATTCTAAAAACGAAGCTTGGCATAAAATTGAGTCAGCTAGAATTGGACTAGACAATCTTGAGCTTCTCCTATGGAAAGACGCAAGTCAAAATAAGGAAATGGGGGGCGGAGCCTGACAGCCCAGCCGAGAGGTCACAAGCCAGAAGAGCTCCGGGCAAAATAGCCCGATTTAAGCATAAATTCAGCCTGAAACACCTCCACACACGACGAGCTACTCACCTTCAGACCCCAGGACTAGGGGCCTATAACAGGAGGAAGGCCAAATCGGCGAATAGACCCGACTGGGCGACCACGGCTGATGGATGGTCCTGAGGCCTACGCGAGGCCTACCCGGGAGGCGCGGGGGAGACGGCCGATCCCTCCGCCGACCGAGACCCGCTACACCGGAGGTCTCCAAGGATCAACCTTCCCCCCCCCTGCCGGTGAGGGATATCCCGGTAACTCCAGCATGCAATCCAGCACGAGGGCATCACACTCCGAAGCACGGCACCACCGTACCAGGGACAAGCAACATGGCGGACGCCACGTGGGCCTCAGAGCCGGAGCCCGACCTGCCCCCACTATCGGTGAGGCTGGATCGCATCTTTGCAGACTTTTGGGCCAAGCTCTCCAGGCGTGAGAACACCCAGGGTAACCAAGGGACCGCAATAAAACAGGCACCCAAACTAAAACCTGCAGCACAAGTGAACGCCCCAAGAGTACCAAAGAAAGCGGGGAAGAGCCGACCAAAGTCCCAGCACACAGACCAGCAACCACGGGTGACCCGTATGAAACCCCGACCAGCGGTGAGTCGCCCCAAGCTCCCACAGGGACTCACTCCTGTATCGCCACACCGACGCCTCGCACTCCACCGGCAATGGGCTGGGAGACCCCGGACACTAGGGCAACCCCCCCGAGGTTCTACCACACGCCAACCCGGCAGAGACCCTGCAGCTGCTGCACAGAAGACAACATACCCACATCAATGCTCTATAGTGCTCGGGGATTCCTCTATTGCCTCACCATGGTCTCTAATGCCTGGTCCGCTGAACGGCGACATAAGGAGGAGCACAGTTTTGCCCATAGTAGGAATCGGCTGAGGATCACACACAGGACTTTACCCTGGCTTCACCTAAGCCTGAGATATAAAGCTAAGCAAATAGTTACATCTCATTTTAGTTCAAGTAACATGTTTAGCTAGTCTTGTTCTTAATAATCATTCAGTGCAACTGTTTCTCTAGTTTACTAATCTATTGTATACTGAACCCTTCTATCTCTTGCGTTTAGAATCCCTTTTGGCGGAGCCATTGCTTCTTATGTATGCTTACTATATCATGCTCCCTCACCTGCCCTAACTGCCCACAACCTAGTTCTCTTGTAGAACAATATAAAAGTACTCCGAGATAAGCAATAAAATTATACAAAACATGGTATGGAACTAGCTACTCTCACTAGCATTGCATTACGCCTGCTATTAACCTGTTGTAACGCACAGAATGTTTAACTAAGCTTGAATACACTTTTATTAGCCATAGCGTCCATGATTGTAGAGTCTTAGCGTACTGTCTAAACTTTATTATATATAAAATGAGGTTGAAAATCATAGGAGACTTTGACGATATGTTATGACGACCCTAACCTGTACAACTTTTGAACGTCTCCCTCTCTTTTTTCTGTATCCCTATAATCACATGCCTCAACAAAAATAAAGAATTAAAAAAAAAAAAAAAAAAAAAAGGAAATGGGCGAGATTACAGTCCAGTATTTCCTGTCTCTATCACAAACATAAAAAAAACCTGAAAAAATATAAAGAAAAAGTTGAATATTAATAAAAAAAACTCTATGAGAACCTTAGTTTAAGGTCTTTAGAACAGTGTATGTTAGAGATTAACTTGGTAAGCTGGCATAAACATTTCAACCAGGGCTGGCGCGTCCATAAGGCGGCACAGGCGGCTGCCTTAGGGCGCACCGGCTCCGGGAGCGCAAGATTTCAGTGACCGGCAGGAGGGAAGCTGTCCCTCCAGCCGGCCACCATCTCCGCCCCCAGTGCGGCAGTGCTGCGATCAGGCGCTGCGAGGGAGCTGTAACCTCTCTGCTCTGCTCCCTCGCGCGCTGCCTGTCTGCTGATACCGCGGGAGCCGGAATATGATGTCATATTCCGGCTCCCGCGGCATCAGCAGACAGCCCGCGAGGGAGCAGAGCAGAGAGGTTAGAGCTCCCTCGCAGCGCCTGATCACAGCACTGCCGCACGCCGCCCAGCAGCCCCACTGGACCCCAGGGAATGATCCACACCAGCTCTCCAGGTAGGGAGGCTGGGTGGATATTATTTATGTATTAAAATAATTTGTGAATGTATGTGATGTGTCTGTGTGTGAGAGTGTCTGTGTGTGTAAGTGTCTGTGTGTGTGAGTGTCTGTGTGAGTGTGTGTGTGAGTGTCTGTGTGTATGTGTCTGTGAGTGTGTGTCTGTGAGTGAGTGAGTGTGTGTGTGTGTGTGTGAGTGTGTGTGTGTCTGTGAGTGTTTGTCTCTGTGTGAGTGAGTGTGTGAGTGAGTGTCTGTGTGTCTGAGTGTGTATGTGTCTCTGTGTGAGTGAGTGTCTGTGAGTGTGTGTCTGTGAGTGTGTGTCTGTGTGTGAGTGTCTGTGTGTGTGTGTGTGTGTGAGTGAGTGTCTGTGTGTCTGAGTGTGTATGTGTCTCTGTGTGAGTGAGTGTCTGTGAGTGTGTGTCTGTGTGTGAGTGTCTGTGTGAGTGTGTGTCTGTGAGTATGTGTCTCTGTGTGTGTGTGTGTGCGTGAGTGAGTGTATGTGTTACTGTGAGTGACTGTGTGTGAGTGTATGTGTGTCTGTGAGTGTGTGCGTGAGTGAGTGTGTGCGTGAGTGAGTGTATGTGTGTCTGTGAGTGTGTGCGTGAGTGTATGTGTGTCTGGGAGTGACTGTGAGTGTGTGCATGAGTGAGTGTATGTGTGTCTGTGAGTGTGTGCGTGAGTGAGTGTATGTGTGTCTGTGAGTGATTGTATGAGTGTTGCATGTGAGTGTGTCAGTGTATGTGTGTGTCTGCCAGTGTGTGTTTGTGAGTGTCTGTCAAATCAGTGAGAGTATCTTTGTCATTGAGTCTGTGTGTGACTATCAGTGTGTCTGTCAATGAGTGTCAATCAGTGTGTGTGTGTCAGATCAGTGAGTCTCTGTGTTTGTGATTGAGTGTGTGTGACTGTCAGAAGAACACTAAGGGACAGGGAAGGGAGGGGACCAATAATGGACGGGGAGAGGGGCTGGTTAAGAGGCACATAGGTGAAGATGTTATTTTTGAATGGGGGGGGGGCGGAAAAATACATCTTCGCCTATGTACCCAAAAATCCTTGCACCGGCCCTGATTTCAACTATAGTGAACAGCACCTGAAAAGCTTTGAAGCTCTTAAGAAATCGTTGGATTTACCTTCTAGAGAAAAATTTAATTACCTCCGTATTAAGAGCTATCTTAAAGACCATATGCTAATGTTACATGGTCGCTTGGGCAAATTATTTATATAATTTTCTCTGGTTTTGAGGTAAAAAAAACTGTTTTCTCTTGCGATAGAAGTGATAAAACATAATCTCAATCTCAATGGCCCCAGATACACCCAAAGCTATACCTAAATGGGAAGATGATTTAGTAATATCTATTCCATACAACAATTGGTGTAAATCTTTTATGATGACTAAAAAATGTATTCACTCTCTGAACATTTTAGAGACCTTGTTTAGATGGTATATGGTACCAACTAGACTTGAAAAATATCCAATACAAACCCTCCAAATTGCTGGCGGCGTTTTCATCCAGACGGTTCTATGCTCAATACCTGGTGGGCTTGCCCCAGAATTAAGCCCCTTTGGAATATTTCATTTAATCTTATTTATAGGATTGGAGGTATACGCCTGGAGTATAAAGCGGAAATTGCCCTACTTCACCTTATGGGTTTAGAAAGAAATGGTAATCTTGATATTGTGATTGTACATTGCCTAATGTTAACTAAAATACAAATTGACAGATTTTAGAAAATACTGAGATTCCAACTAGAGATTGAGTTAAAGCTCAATTACTATACCAACTTGATATGGAAAAATGGTTGATCCTCATGAATGATTATTTTAACGATAGTTTTCTGACATTATATTCCAACATTATTGACAAGATCAAAGGGTTTTAATGAGGTTAGGTTAGATTTGCCTAGATTTAGATGAAAGCCAGTATAGGATATTACTCCATGGGCTCTTTGGTCATATATTTGATACCAGTTCAAATTGTTATGGGATTCTTGACTTGCTATATTATTATACTATCTTGGACCAGTTTTGTTCATGCTGTATGTCTTATATTTGTGGATACTGTTTTTTGTTGTGTGATTCTCCTACATTTTGAATGTAGGAATTGTATACCGAATTTTTAGGCATTAGAAGGTTTATCTTTTACATATATACAATGACATTTGCCATACCTGTGTGTGTTTTACCCGGGAAAGGATGTTCTATTGTAGTACCTTTCTCGGTTGTGTATTGTATATTTATATTGTTATAAAACTCAATGAAAAAGATTAATACAAAATAAAAAAATAAAAAGCTATTACCCTACATTGAAAAAATATATTCTTTGTATATTCTTTATTTTTTTTCAAGTATGCATCTAGTTCCTGCTTAAACATCTGTATGGACTCTGATAAAACCATTTCTCCAGGCAGAGAATTACACATCCTTATTGTTCTTATGTTTAAAACAAACAAACTTTCCTTTGTTCTTTCCGAGTATCAAGTACCTTTCAAATTAAGTGTAAATGCACAGATTGTAAATTAATATAAAAATCAATTAAATAATGGCCCCATATGTATATCACTTATGAAATTGGGAAAACACTGTTTTGCATCAATATAGGTAAAGACAAATATTTTAAATATCTTGATTGTACATAACATGCACAATTATGAAACTTACATGTACTGGGGATGCAGGATCAGGCTGTACACTCTAGCATAAAAAGTAAAAAGAGAGAGGTGTAAATATTACATATACATTAGATGGTTAA
Organism: Pelobates fuscus; assembly: GCF_036172605.1. NCBI lineage: Eukaryota > Metazoa > Chordata > Amphibia > Anura > Pelobatidae > Pelobates > Pelobates fuscus. The sequence goes on along the minus strand of NC_086318.1, from coordinate 270,234,600 downwards.
AAAAATAAATAAATAAATAAAAAATTACAGGAATTTTCTTATGACCTCATGCAAATGCTTTAAGGACCTGGCTTATTCTCACACATACCTTAATTACAAATGATAGTTAGTTTGATCTACTTGACAATACTTGCTTTTTAATAGGGACATTAATCACATATAGTTATAAATATATGAATGAAGTTATGAAAACATTGAAGGTTATGCTACCTTTAGTGTACTAATAATCTTTAACATGTAACATTATACATTCTGGTTATGTCATCAAACAGGATATTGTCAACAGGGTAATAGCACAGTGAATGTTTTAAAATGGTTAAAAATATAAAACAATATACATTTATGTTGTACAAAGAGATTAAATCCCTGCAAGGTCATGAGAGGAGTACACTAATATGTTCATTGTGAGGGTAACATGGCCAAATGGGGGGGGGGGACCCCTTGTTCAGAGTTGTGTTATTGGCAATTAGGGCTTATATAGGGTGGCATGTGTTAACGGGGTAGGGGCAGGGGTGTGTATTGTCGCCCTGTAGTAGAGTTGACTCTGGTCAGCCCTTAGACCTGCATATAAGTAGGGCCTGTAGGTGTTTAAGGGCTGGCTATTGGGTAAGGTGGTCTGGGCGAACTAATTGGTTAAACACGAAGTACAGATAACTTGAACTCGGCTATTAAAGGGTAGCCGTATGTGGTGTGCTAAGAAAAGGACTGAGATGAAAATATAGTAAGTCTGCGGATCTCGGTGTTGGGGGTAGTAAACCTGAAGGACATATACGGGAGGTAGGACTACAGTTTTTGTCCCTTCAGGTCGCCCCTCTTGCAGCTTTTTGGCGCTTGAACATGCAGGGGACGAATTCTGCTACAGTGGAGGGGTCCATCAGTGACAAGCCCCTACCATCCGTTCCTGTAGCGTCGTCACCCGGTGCGAAGTGCCCTGGTGCGTGAAGGTGTGTATTCTTGGGAGTCCCCATTTGTATTGGACAGTCTGTTGCCGGAGGATTTGCAAGAGTTGTAGTTGGGCTCTGCGCCATGCGATGGTGCTTCGGGTTAAGTCTGGGAAGAATGAGAGTGTGGAGCCTTCAAACAGAAGGGGGTCTGTCCCCCTTAGTGCTGTGAGGAGGATAGCTCTGTCCTGGAGGGATTGGAAGTGCATGATCAGTTTGGTGTGGGCCGCTGGTGATGCTGTGCCCGGCTTCGGTAACTGGAACATGCCGTCTAGTTTTATTGCCATGGCCTGCTTTGGTGGTAACAGCATGTTGAGCAGGCGACAAATGAAATGTGGCAAGTCGGGTAAGTTAACCATGTCCAGTACACCGTGGATATTCAAATTGTACCGCCGTCTCTGTGATCTTCGGTGGTGTCTATTCTGTCTGTAAGGGCCTTTTGTTGTGTCTGGAGTGTAGCCACTTGCTTCTCCAATAAGGTGATTCTGGAGTCCTGGGTGGTCGAGAGGGCCTCCAGCTGTGTTAGACGTGAGGTGACGCCTTCAATGGCGTCTTTAATGAAGGCCATGCCAGCCGCAATATTTGTCCGCAACTCCGCCAGCAGTCATTTCAGTTGGTCTGCCGTGACAGGTTCACCCTTGGGGGGTGTCTTGGCATTATGCACCTGCAGTAGTTGGGCCATTGCTCCTTCACCCAGGTTGGAGGACATTCCGTCTGAAGAGCAGGAGGATTCATTCTCTCCCGCCGCCATTTTGTCCCATGGTGATTCCTGGTTGCCTCTCATCATTTCTCCGATGTTGTGCCAAAGCAGGTTCTTATCCGCTCTCTGATTTTTTTTTTTACATCCCATTTCTTCTTTCCCCAGCTGTTGAGCTGGTTTTCAGCTAGTTGGGCACCCATTTTCCACCGTAAATCCACCTTTTTCAGGCAATGTAGTACAGAGCTCTCAGGAGCATGTCTGTCCTATTGCACTGCTAGCTTCGCCCCCCAATAATTTTAATTTTAATAATGACAGGAGGCGAGCATTTTGCATCAACTCTCTTTACTAACTCCATAGCAGCAAAGAAAAAACATCAAGAATAAAGAACCAATCAATCAACAGCAGAGTATATAAGGGTCATATTGAACTAAGCTCTTCCTCTTTCTTGAAACGACATCCAAGTCAGCACAAAACGAAAACCATAAGGAACATCCTGAAGCACCTTCCAATAAAACGAGGACTGTGAAGAACTTGAGACAACAGCCAACGAGGATCCTGAAGGGGATTACACTGAAAAGAGAATGTGAAATAGGTTAGGCACTGGTCCAAAGACTGTCAAAGCAAACAAGACATCACTGGATATATCACTAATTAACTTTTGTTAAAGAATATATAATTCTAAGAACAGTAACCAAACTAGCAATAGACTAAGTTACACTAGTCGTAAAATAAGAATAAAATCATTCTCTAAATATAATAATCAAAGAGAACACAACAAGAAAAATTAACAGGACTAACATGGTATACCAGGAAAACCGAGCAATAGCAGGAAACATAGTGTACGGAAACATACCATCTATCCTGGAAACCCAGAATCATAGGTGCAGTGGCTGTAAACGGATCCATGTCCTGTTCCACGCACCAAGCGGACCAGGAGGCCCAAGCAAAAAGGTAGCAGTGTCTCATCCCTGGGGCCTAGGAATCCCATAGGAGTTCCCTAGCAGCCTGCGATAGTCCACCAATCTGCCAGGAACCCCGGAAAGAGTCCAAGCCACCAGAAGTAGACTATTCTCCCGTAACAAGGGGTGACAGTTACCATTTGGGATCTGTAAGAATGCGTCCGTCCCCTTGCTTTCCAGATCTGAAAGCCAGCTGAAAAATTCTGGAGTTTGATGATTGTGGCAGGAAGCAAATAGATCTAGCAAAAAGGGACGCGATGGACGCGAACACCTGAGAGTCCAACATCCAGTCGCTGCTGTCCCTCCAGTGGCGAGAGAACCAGTCCGCCATGAGGTTGATCTCCCCCGGGAGATATTCCGCATGAAGGGAAATGTTGTGGGGGAGACAAAAGTCGAAGCTGTCCTTCGTAATATCCGACAGTAGGTGAGAGCGGGCGCCTCCTGGTGTCCCCAAATATCACACTGCCGTTCCAGGCCTGCATGCTGTCGAACCACCATAGAAGTTCCTCCCATACTTCGTCAGTCACCGGTACGGGTTGATCGTATGTGGGGTTTTGTTGAAGAAAACTCGCCTTGAGGTGTTGCATAGCCCTGTAATGCAGTGGGCCCGGGAATATGGCCTGAATGGAGGCAGAGAGGAGATCTACGATTCTGGCAAGACTGTGTAGTGGGATGGAGTCGCAGCGGAGGACCTTGCAAATCTCTTTCTGAATAGACAAGATTTTTGACGACGGTAGCCTCAGAGTGCAAGACGTGGAGTCGATCTTGAATCCCAGGAATTGGATCGTCTGAGAGGGGGTCATCTCCGATCTCAGGCGGTTTACCACGAAACCCAGGGACTCCAATAGTTCCACCGTAAAGCGATTGTGTTGTCGTAGTCTGGACTTCTCTGAGCAGAAGAGGAGGATATCGTTCAGATAGATAATGCAACGGATACCTGTGGACGGTAGATGAGCGAACACCGGTTTCAGCAGTTTGGTGAAGCACCAAGGAGCGGAGCTGAGCCCGAAAGTGAGGCAGGTGAATTACCAGGCCAGACCATGCCACAGGAAGCATATGGAAGGGGCGACAATCTGGGTGGATCGGGACTGACAGAGACACATCTTTCAGGTCCAGCCTTATGAACCAGTCGTTGTCCCAGAGAAGGTCCCGTAAGAGATGAATACCTTCCATTTTGAAATGGCAGTACATCATGTGTGCATTGAGGTCTCGAAGATTGATCACTGGACGGAAGTCTCCCGTCTTTTTCCGGACTAAATATATTTTGGTGCCTAAATATAGCTGAAGAAACCTCCGGAGTCCTCGGCCTGGTTGGATGGCCCCTTTTTCCTCTTAATTCCTGAAGCTCCATGTCTATGAGACGACGGTTGTCTGAAGAGAAGCGGATGGGTCGAGGTAGGCCCAATTGTACATGGGACCCGACAAGGTCTATTTTGTAACCCCGGACCGTCTCTAGAACCCACGTATCCGGCAAATTATCGGCCCAATTCTGGAAAAAAAAGGAAATACAACCTGCCGTATGGTTGAACATTACGTAACGAGAAAAATCCTTGCTTACCTGATGAGAAGCGGGATCGTCCACATCTGCACATTCCGCAGCCGCTGTCCGGGCATCTGGAGTAGGAGAATGGTTGTCTATTCTGACCCTTTTGCCGTCAAGCCCACCCCCAAAAATGGGGTTGCCCCTGAAGACTTTCCGCATACTGAGGACTGAGCCTTGGTGAGGGAGATATAGACATTTACATGCTTATTCAGTTCCTAAAAGAAACGCCTCTCTAAACAGTTTGCATTGTGCCTTTGGCCCGAACTCTTTGGTGCCTAAATCCGTCTATGCGCTGCTTTTCGCCTCTCAGAGGAGAGCGTAACGTTAGTATTTCACTCTCGTATGTCATGTGCCCCTTCCCTAATATTATCAGCATCAAAGGAGTCAGCTTTCGCATAGGTGTCGTCCGCCAGATACACGATCTGGGAGAGGGGACCGATGGAGTCCAAAAGCCTGTCCTGGGCACTCCAGAATCCTTTTTCTACACCTCTACGAGGGTCGCATCCACCTCTCATCATGAAGGTCATCATAACTTTGTCAAATTCAGGTGTCTGAGCCACTTTATCTGGTAGGGAAGGGCGTGGGCATTTCCGACCGGAGTCGGTTGCGGACCTCTTTCTCTAAAGGTTTGCGGAGCCACAGGTGCATAAATCTGGAGAGGTGCTCCGGTGGTGACCAATCCCCCGAGCGGGGATGAAGTATATTTCTTGGGTCAAACATTTTCTGGCCTGCCAGGTCCAGAATCGTGTCAGAGTTGAGTGGGGGGTCCGCATCCACAGGACCGTCACCCATCTCTCCCTGGGCCTCACCCAGGAAGGTCTCACGCACAAAAGCGGAGGTAGATTTGTCCTCCGAACCCCATGCATCATCATCTGAATCAGATAAGTCTGCCTGCCACTCGTCTAGGATGGACATGGAGCGGGGAAAGGTTTGGTCTTCCCCTGAAGAGGGTTCCTGACACGGGGCCGGGTTGTTGACCTTTGAGGTCTTACTGTGTTTAGCTGGAGCCTTACCCTTGGGTACTTTGGGCAGAACACCCTCGCCTTTCCAATGGTGTTTGCTCGTCTCTAGCGTGGGAGTCTGAGACCTCGGAGTCCGACTCGTAGCTGGGACGTCTGGAGGCAGTGATCTTTGGTAGTTCAGAACCTGTCGTCAGCACTTTAGATAGTGCCTTCTCCACAGACGCGGCTACAGCCACATTAATCATAGATTGGAAGTCCACAGGGGTACTCTCGGAGTCTTCCATAGTGTGAGGGTATGCTTATGGCTCAAATATCCTAGTAGGGAGTACAGATAGATAGTGGCACCCAGGTCTTGTGGCAAAACAGGTAAATCAGGTGTGGGGTCAGAGTAACTCGAACAGATAAAACCAGCAGGAGGGTATTGACCTGTGTCAGGGACCTCAGCAGGGTATAATAATAGTGGTGGCCTAATAAAACTGGAGCTCACCCAGTGACAGGAGGCAGCCAAAGAAAGTCTCCCACTCAGCAGCACAATAGGTCAGTATGACAATGGAGGCTCACCTCGGGTGCACAAGGATTGGGACCCTTAAGTGCAGGCCACAATATTGACAGGCAGCAGCACTGACCTGAATGACCCCAGCCAGAGCGGTATTCTTATTATAGGCAGTGTAAAACAGCTCTGGTATGTCTCTGTATGGGAGCAGATCCGGCACAGTGAGAGGGAAGGGTCCGGTTGCGGCACTCGCGCAGCAAAGTTAAGATGGCTGCTTTAATCTCGCGAGATGCAAGATCCAATATGGCCGCCGAAATAGAATGCTGCAAGAAGCCGGGGCCTGTAGTATTGTGTTGATCTGCGCACAGGTGGTCAGCGAGCCGCGAGCGGTTGCAGCAGCAAATTGAAGTCCAGAGAGATATGGGAGTAACCTACCAGTGCCAGAGAAGGACTGGGGGAGTCAAGTACACCCAGAAGAGTCCAGCTACCTGCACCAAGGGAGATGAAAGCCCACAGACAGAGAAACCAGGTACATGCAGTAACAGTAAAATGTTCCAGAGCAGGGTAACCCTAAATAGGAAATAAATGGACAGACAGAAAGGGAAAAAAACGATGATAGAAATAGATACCGAGTCAATGGTAGAAGTGTATAACAGAACAGAAACAACAATCAAAGGGAAGAGCCAAAACTCTGACCTGTCTGCAGATGGAGCAACAAAGAAAGAGGAAGAGCTTAGTTCAATATGACCCTTATATACTCTGCTGATGATTGATTTGTTCTTTATCTTGATGGTTTTTCTTTGCTGCTGTGGAGTTAGTAAAGAGAGTTGATGCAAAATAGGAAGCCTCCTGTCATGTTGTAAAATTGTGTGTGTATCCACAAGGTACATAGACAAACAGGGAAAAACAAAAGCCAAAAAAGTTCCTTACATGTTTCAAGGATTCTAAGGACCGGGATTTTAATGTTTAGGGAGAGTGATCATCATATCATCATCTAATCAACACGCTCTGGTGTTTTTGCCAGCTGAGTGCATTTATTTTATCTAGAGCTATTATGGTCACACATTTAAATATGTCAGGTTTGTGACAGTAGTCACGTCACTGGGGATGGAAGACAGACACTATGTGTGGTTCTCCAGATTCCTTTTGAGTTTTGGTCAACTTGCGCCCATTATTGGTGCAGGATATGTTAAATGTATTGCTGGTCTGTGCCTCTCCACCTGTTTCCTGTCCGATTGTTTCCCCAGCAGGGCGTTTTCCCAGGGACACTGCCAGACCAGTTTAAACTAATTGCCCTGTCCCTCCTCAATCTCCCATCAGACCTTGTTGTTGCCTGACCCCACCCTTCCTTGTACTATAGTGTCACGGCAAGGGTGCATAATCTAGTATTACATTATGAAATATAATCCTTTAATGCCATTTGTGTAGTAAATGGCACAAAAGGATGCTATTGCTGAGGTCAACAGGGGTTACATCTTTTGAAGCTGGGACCCCCACAGAGGTTGGATGACAGAAGGGGAAGTGTGGATGGCATGGCAATGTTCAAAGGGTTTTACTAATATGGATGTGAAGTAATCAAGGCTCTGCAAGGTGTGAGGTTCTACACTTGGGAAAAGTCTGAATGTCTCTTCATCCATTTGGCCTGTACCATTAAGTGCTGAGTAAAACTCTTTGAAATGTAAATACCATTTTAGCTTTGCTCCAGTATCATACCCAAAGGAAGGACAAAAACATTCATATTTACCCCACAGAATAATAATAAAGCCTAATTTTTATTATATTTGGAATGGGACAAGCCCAGTCTTTTAATTAAGCCTAAACATGAGTTGCACAACTTAAACCGTGTGACAGGAATTGTGATGTCTGTCCTATTGGATCGCAGGTGGGGCGTGCAACATGTCTATGGAATGGGAAAACAATAACAAATTCATAGAGGCAATTATTATTTCTGTGGCAGGTACAGTAGAGGAGATAAAACCAAAAAGTTTATATTTGGCTTGCTGTTTCTGGAACAAAGGAGGTGGTCACTTGGAATCACTATAGGTACGCCCCTGGGTGGGGTGTGATAATTCCACAGGGTATATCTCCTGTGATCCTGAAGGGTGGTGTGTACTCGCTTGGGGCCAAGATCTAATTTTGAGTGAGTCACCATCATCCTTCCTTGCCAGAGACCCCCTGGACAGAAGTTGTACTTTGAAAAACCTAAGTGAGTAATTAGGACTTCTGTTATTTTATCCTTTTTGTTTTTATCTGTTGTTGGTGTAAATAATTTGTTTATTATATATTGTTATATGCACTGTGACTATTTTTGCTCATAATAAACATTTATTTATTAAGTTCTACCTTTGTCTGGTTAAGAATCACGTTACCTGAAGAGACTTGTTAGTATTTTTGTAATTACATAGATATTGTGCTAAGTAATATTTGGTGGGTTTTATTGTTGATTTACCTGGCGGACCAAGGCACCCCATTTATAAATTGTCTTGGTGGTGGCAGCGTTAAGATAGTAATAGTTATATTATTATGTTTAAGTGTGAGTGGTGTAAAAAGGGGGATTTTGTCATTATTTCCGGTCTAGTGCAGACAAATAGTGTACTTTAACCCTTTCACCACCACAACTACGTCACGCACACTCTTGGAGTAGGGTGCGTTCGTGACAAATTGGTGGCATAGCGGTGGGATAACTAAAAGATTTTTCATCTTTTTATACCAGATTTTAGTGTTGCTAGATTTGTTGGTTAATCCAGGCACTAAAAGAAATTGTGTCTCAATTTCCAAAGGCTGAACTCAGTGCATATATAATATATTTACACCTCAACAGCCCCCCCCCCCCCCCTTCTCTGTTTTTTCTTTGCTATCTTTTATTTACTAAATGGAGTACCAGGCACAGTCCAAGGCAGCGCTAGACCAGCTTTGCCGGGAGAGATCTATTCCCTGTCGGGGAAAAACAAAAGAGGAACTATTACAAGCGCTGGTGGACTATGATTTGCAACAAGCAGTGCAAAGTGAGGCCTCAAACACTGCAGAGGAGATACCTGCAGCTTTTGTCAATGATGTACCGAGATCTGGAGATCCTTTGCATTCTTACTTGCAAACTGTGTTGAAATATGTGGACTCAGCAGATACAAACCAAAGACTACAGCTTGTCCTTCAATATCAGGAGGCTGAGAGAGAGCGCCAAGCTGAGAGAGAGCGCCAAGCTGAGAGAGAGAGGGAGGCTGCAGAGCGGCAGGCTGAGCGAGAGGCTGCAGAGCGCCAAGCTGCCAGAGAGCATGAACTAAAAATGGCTGAGTTAGAGAGGTTGACTGCCTCCCCTATAAGTATTAATTCCAGAGACTCTTCTGCACCCAAAAAACGTGCAGAGAATTTTCCAACTTTGGACAAAGATGGTGATTTGGATGTTTTTCTGCGCAGTTTTGAAAAAGTTTGCAGGCAGTACCAGCTACCAAAGGACCAGTGGGCAAAATACCTCACCCCTGGTCTCAGAGGTCCTGCACTGGAAGCATTTGCTGCGCTTCCAGCAGAATTTGACCAGGACTATGATTCGATTAAGGCTGCCTTGCAGGAACGGTACAACCTCACTCCTGAGGTGTACCGAAAGAAATTCAGGACTTTGCAAAAGCATCCTACAGAAAATTATGCAGCAGTTGTGGGGCACCTGGCGACAGCATTCCGACAGTGGACTACAGGGCTGGAAATTACCACTGTAGAAGGTTTGCAAGATCTGCTAATAAAAGAACAGTTTTTGCAGCTCTGCCCAGCCGATGTACAGGAATTGCTGCTGGACCGGAACCCCAAAACAGCATTGGAAGCGGGTAAGCTGGCGGATGTCCACACTGCCAATCGAGCAACAGTGGACCGGAGCAGAGGTTTTGCCAAGGGAGCATCCAGCTGGAGGACCACACCACCACGACTCCCCATCACCAGGCCTAGCGGGCCATCTTTTGTTTCAGCTCCTACCTTAGGGAGAGGGGGAGCTAGTGCCATGTCTGCGCAAGGAGATAGTCGCAGATGTTTTATTTGCAACCAAGTGGGGCACATTAGTGTTGCTTGCCCTGGGAAACGGCAGCCAGCATTATCAGCTGGGGAGGGACGCTCCTCGGAACCAACGTCCTCTGTGTTGTTTGTAACCAGATCAGAGGGCAGCAACAATGTGAATCTGCAACCTGTGACAGTCGGAGGAGAGGTAACTGTGGGACTCAGGGACACTGGGGCAGATGTGACTCTTGTGCGTCCAGAGCTAGTGCGCTCGGAGGACTTAATTCCTGGCAAGACTCTAGCAGTTAAAGGAATTGGGGGGATACGGCTTGTAGTGCCAATGGCACGAGTTTATTTGGATTGGGGAGCGGGGAAGGGTTTCAGAAATGTGGGGGTAGATGAGAATATCCCTGCAAATGTATTACTTGGTACTGACTTAGGTAGATTGTTATCCCAGTATGTGCCTGAAGGTAATGTGTGTTTTAAACCCGAGCCTCATAGGGGCCCTACTGTGCAGAGGGCAATATGTAAAAGTGTACGTAGACTACCTTGCTGGGAGGGAGGGCAGAATGACCATGAGTGCCAGGCTGTGCCAGAACCAGAGGTGTCTGTGGTAACAGGGGAAAGTTGGCCAGGGCAACTTTACTGGGAGGGAGGGCAGAATGTGTGTCAATCTGTGCCAGAACCAGGGGTGTCCATGGAAACATGTGAAGGTGTATGCCGGCAATTGTGCTGGGAGCAAGGGCAGAATGAGCATGCATGCCAGTCCGGGCCAGAAATAAGAGTGCCTGCAATACCATATGTGAGTGGGCAAAAACCACTGCAAGGGGAGGCAGGGCTGGATGAGCGTGTGTGCCTATCTGTGTCAGAGCCAGAGTTGTTTGAGATGCCATGTGAAAACATAAGTGGATCAAACCACTGGGAGTCAGGGCAGGATGAGTTGATATGTTCCCCTGTATGTCAGTCAGGAGTATGTCAGGTGCCAGAACCAGGAGAAAGTGATGGGCTATGTGAGATTGTGGGAGGATGGCCTGGCTGGGAGAGGAAATTATGTGAGTGTGTACCACATTATGTGCCTGACCAAGGGGTGTCAAAGGTGTCATGTGACAATGTGCAGGAAGAGAATTCTAGGGGCAGAGGGCTGAATGAATATGTGTGCCAATATGTGCCTGAAGCAAATGTATCAGATGGGCTGTGTGAAAGTATGGAGGGAACCAGGAACCTTGTCAGCTTATCACAATCACATCTCACACATACACCCCAGCCAGCTCAGGAGAAGGAATCTGTCTCTAAGCAACTTTTTGATTCTGAACCAAAGGTTCAGAGTCAAAAAGGGCAACAAGCCCTGCAGACAGACCACAAACTAAAAAGGATATGGAGTATGGATACATTGCAGGAACCCTGGGAGTGTCCTCTTTCTCATCTTTTGTGTGCTTACAGGGGAGTACTGCAGAAATTAGTTGGTTTCTTCCCTTTAGAGCTACTACATGGGCGCAGTGGGTGCGGCCCAAGAGAGGTGACCAGAGCGCAGTGTGAGATGGAAACAGGCAAATCAGGGATGTGTGGTGTGGATATGGCTGTTCTATGGCTTAGAGACAAAGGGCAAGCCTTTTTGGGGGAGGTGTGCGAACACATGAGGGCTACCCCATTCATGGAGATCCAGAGTTATGAAAAAGATGAGTGTATGAGGTGGAGGCAAAAAGGAACAAGTGTTGATACGCAAGGTAGAGGCATGTGAGCCTTCTCCCATTGCGTCTCTTATTTGGGGGAGGTGTCACGGCAAGGGTGCATAATCTAGTATTACATTATGAAATATAATCCTTTAATGCCATTTGTGTAGTAAATGGCACAAAAGGATGCTATTGCTGAGGTCAACAGGGGTTACATCTTTTGAAGCTGGGACCCCCACAGAGGTTGGATGACAGAAGGGGAAGTGTGGATGGCATGGCAAGGTTCAAAGGGTTTTACTAATATGGATGTGAAGTAATCAAGGCTCTGCAAGGTGTGAGGTTCTACACTTGGGAAAAGTCTGAATGTCTCTTCATCCATTTGGCCTGTACCATTAAGTGCTGAGTAAAACTCTTTGAAATGTAAATACCATTTTAGCTTTGCTCCAGTATCATACCCAAAGGAAGGACAAAAACATTCATATTTACCCCACAGAATAATAATAAAGCCTAATTTTTATTATATTTGGAATGGGACAAGCCCAGTCTTTTAATTAAGCCTAAACATGAGTTGCACAACTTAAACCGTGTGACAGGAATTGTGATGTCTGTCCTATTGGATCGCAAGTGGGGCGTGCAACATGTCTATGGAATGGGAAAACAATAACAAATTCATAGAGGCAATTATTATTTCTGTGGCAGGTACAGTAGAGGAGATAAAACCAAAAAGTTTATATTTGGCTTGCTGTTTCTGGAACAACGGATGTGGTCACTTGGAATCACTATAGGTACGCCCCTGGGTGGGGTGTGATAATTCCACAGGGTATATCTCCTGTGATCCTGAAGGGTGGTGTGTACTCGCTTGGGGCCAAGATCTAATTTTGAGTGAGTCACCATCATCCTTCCTTGCCAAAGACCCCCTGGACAGAAGTTGTACTTTGAAAAACCTAAGTGAGTAATTAGGACTTCTGTTATTTTATCCTTTTTGTTTTTATCTGTTGTTGGTGTAAATAATTTGTTTATTATATATTGTTATATGCACTGTGACTATTTTTGCTCATAATAAACATTCATTTATTAAGTTCTACCTTTGTCTGGTTAAGAATCACGTTACCTGAAGAGACTTGTTAGTATTTTTGTAATTACATAGATATTGTGCTAAGTAATATTTGGTGGGTTTTATTGTTGATTTACCCCATTTATAAATTGTCTTGGTGGTGGCAGCGTTAAGATAGTAATAGTTATATTATTATGTTTAAGTGTGGGTGGTGTAAAAAGGGGGATTTTGTCATTATTTCCGGTCTAGTGCAGACAAATAGTGTACTTTAACCCTTTCACCACCACAACTACGTCACGCACACTCTTGGAGTAGGGTGCGTTCGTGACATATAGTACTCGATGCACCCTATTGTATGTAAATTAGGGTGTTGGGGTGCTTAAACGTGTGTGCCATGTCTATTAAAGCTGTTTTAACTTTTATCAAGTGTTGTCTGGTGTTTGGTACAGAGTGGAAAAGGCCTTCAGTGATCCCAGTCAAGCCACAGTGACTGGGTCTGAAGTGCTACAGGGTCCCTGATAACTAAGAGGAAGCAGACTTGGTGGAGGTACTCGGTCAGAGTACTGAAGCTCGGTAACATTGGTGGCAAGCAGCAGGCTTTTTCTCCCAAATGGATATCCCAAACCAGGGAGTGCAATCCAGTCCAGCAGTATCCCTGTCTGAAAAGGAACTCAGGAGAATGGAGCGAGCTAGTCCCCCGGGCAGAATCCCAATCCAAGGAGGAGTTCCAGTGGAGGCTACAAGCAGATCTGTCCCAGTACAATGTCCCTTTAACTGTCACTGGGTCAACTGGACTGGTGGGACAATGCAAACTCTGAAACAATGTCCTTGAGGAGGTTTGTAGTCTCCAGGGAGAATACCTGATGTGGCGAAACCGAACTCGCCACGTGTCCTTGGAGGGGGCTGCTTGCCCGCCTCTTGCCTTTGGATATGGACCAGACCTTATGTGAATGTGTTAACCCAGATAGTTATGCCATGGAGCCCATTCGTGTAGTTAAAGACTTCGGCTCCGTGGCGAGGGAACTGTGTGAGTAGGATCTGCGCGCTATTCGGTAGTTTTGTGCGCGCAGATCCCAGCTATCTGGGGATATGTGAAATGTCTGTGTGTTATGTGTAAATGTGACGTTATGTATTTTTTATGTCTTTTGGTGGTTGCTGGTAACATGTGCTTAATGGAGGCTGTGTTTGTCCCTGGATATAATTAAATCAGCTTCTCCATTGTCTCCAGGATAGAGGATTCTGGGGAACTAGATTGAGCTGGAAAAACCATGCTTCCAGAAGGTCAAATGCACATTTGTACTAACTTTTGAACCCCTGGTCCAATTCGTATGATTTTTGAGTATGTTGTTCCCCCGAATGGATTGATTGTGAATATGTATTTTTATACGAATGTGATGTATTTTTTGGGAGTTATGAATGTTGTGTAAAAACTGTATTTTCCCTACCTATGATAATTGTATTTTCCTGTGTGTACAGATAATTAGTTTACAGGTAGAGGGGAGGGCTATGTGTGGGATGTAACTATTGTGTGATTGGTTAATGTACGTTACTGTGTGTGTCCCTCCCCTTCATGGGAGCACCTAATAAAAAGGGCTGCAAGCTAGCAGCCAGGGAGTTCTATTTTTACCCTCAACTTGAGTCCTGTCTCTTATTGGGGGAATCTGCTACAAGGGATTGCTATGCTAGGCATATTCCCTTGCCTTAATCACTGAGCTCTTGTAAGAGCTTGTTCCTGCTTCGTTCTGAAGGGAGATAATTACAGCCTGCGGTGCTTATGGTGTCTGGTGGAGTGCTTGGAGTCCTCTGGAAGCACTAGGAGCATCCATTAACGGAGGTACCCGGTCGGGGTGCCAGTGGATCCGTTACACCTGACAACCATTATGCAGAGATTTTGGAATCAAGTTGATTTGTGGATGTATTTCTTGGGAGAGCAGCCCCTGGTGGAATGGTTGTTAAAATTAGAGATGCTGGTTCAGAAAGAATTGTGGCTGGGTGATTCTTACCGGGCCTTAACGTGGTATGCTGTACCCATTTCTAGCGGATGACAGCCCTCCAGAGGATGAGGGCTATGATGGCCCTGGTCTATTGGGTGAGGACTTTGAGGATAATATTTAATTTGGAAGTCCTGAGAGGTTACCCTAGGTCCTCTAAAAAAAATGTGTGTCTATTCAACAACTCTTACTGAATTTACAGTTCACACAGTTGGTGTTAACCTTAAAGTGAATCCTTTGAATATCTCTTATACACAGACAATTCTAATTCAGATACCTTTTTCAATGTTTGAGTCTATCATTGAGATATCATAAGTGGGGGATATTTAGATCTGTTTTGGGAGGGGCATTGACATATTACATCTGGTGGCTTATGTTGCATAACGTATTATTAATGTAGCACTATAGTCACCAGAACAACTACAGCTTATTGTATTTGTTCATTCCCTTCAGGGTTGTTGCAGTAAACCTTGCAGTGTTTACCTTACAGACTAGGGATACATCCAGTGGCCACTCTTTAGATGGCTACTAGTGGCCACTCTTCAGATTCAGCACTGACATCCAGTGTCTCTACCCTCTACATGGAGACACTGAACGTTCCTCATAGAGATGTAATTCTATGAGGATATGCTGATTGGCCAGGCTGTTGGGCTTGTGCTGGCTATGACCCTAATCTGCCTCCTTGACAGTCTCATCCAATCCAATGCTTTCCTATGGGTAAAGATTTGCTATATTTTTAGGAGGGTAATGGGGTGGCAGGGGAGCTAGATAATAGTTTTACCACTATAGGGTCAGGAATACATATTTGTGTTCCTGACCCTATAGTGTTTCTTTAACCCCTTAAGGACACATGACATGTCATGACTCCCTTTTATTCCAGAAGTTTGGTCCTTAAGGGGTTAAGTTCAGCCTGAATTTAATGGGCACAAGTCACTTTTCAGCCTATGTATGTATGTATGTCTAATCCAGTGGTGGAACTAACATACAGAGGGACCTGGTACAATATTGTTGCGGTGAGTGGGGGTTCGTCCATTCATATATTCTTGTGAAATGTACGGCTCTATGGTATCTGTCAAGGTCTGGAAGTCTCATCCCTCCCTCTTCCTGGGGCTTCGTCAGGAGTGCGTAAGCTAGTCTGGGGCATTTTTGTGACCAAACAAAAGTAGATATGATCTTGCGGGTATCTGTAAAGAACTTTTTCGGGATGGGTACAGGTAGTGTTTGTAGTGTATATAACAGACGGGGGAGCACATTCATCTTGATAATATTTAGTCTACAGAACCATCCAAAGCCGGGTTTGTTCCAATTCTTTAGGTCTTTCGCTATGTTGGTGAGTATGATGGGGACATTTGCGTCGTATAAGTGGTTCAAGTCGTGTGGGAGGTGTACCCCTAAGTATTTAATAGATGTGTTGCACCAACTAAAGTCGAATTGATTTTTAATTTGGTTATTGAGTTCTCGAGACGTGTGTAGTGGTAGAATTTCACACTTGGTAAGGTTTGCCTGGAAGTTTGAGACCTCACTGTATAATGACATTTAATTTAGTATGTGTTGGAGTGATTTGTCTGGGTTTTTAATCGTGAACATAATGTCATCGGCAAAGGCAGATATTTTGTATTCTGCTCTGTATCCAGCTGCTGATTTTATTATCTCTCCTCTCAGTACGCACTTATGCGCTTCCCATAACATTGTTGGGGACATGTCAGGATGTGAATTTTCTGAGAAGTATCGTCTTACCGTGTCCGTGAGTTTAGTCACTATGTCTGGGTTATTGAGTAGAAGGTCGTTTAGTCTCCATTGTGGGGATGGTTAGGGATGTGATGGCAACCATAGGTCTAATGTCAAAGGGGCATGATCAGACCATGTGATCGGGCCGTATTCAGCGTTTTTGATTTGGGGTAGGTTTCTATGAGGAAGGAAGAGCATATCTATCCTAGTATAGTGGCCTGTAGACGGTGAGAAGAAAGAGTAATCTTTCTTTGTGGGGTGTAATGTTCTCCAGCTGTCGTATAACTGTGCGTTGTATAGTATGGAGTTTAGTTCTAATCTCACCAGTTTTAGGTAATCACTTTGTTTTCTAGGTCACCATCTAGATATATGTTCATGTCGCCCCCCATGATTAAGCGTCCCTCCTGGAAAGAGGGTAGTTTCTGCATACTTTTCTTTAGTGTTTGGCATTGTTTCTTATTTGGTAAATATAAATTTGCAAACGTTATTATTTGGTGACCAATTTTCCCTTTGACAAAAAGAAAATGTCCCCCGTCATCTGACAATTGTTCCATAAGCTGGAAAGGTATCTGGTTAACTAATAAAATTGCCACTCCTCTAGATTTCGATTCCGTGTAGTGGCTGAAGTATACTAAGGGATATTTACAATTTTTGAAGGTAGGAGCCGAGTTCTTGCGGAAGTGGGTTTCCTACATCAGCTTTTTGTCTATGGTAGTCTGTGAGGGCTAGGGTTCTTTTCTCTGGGAAGTTTAGTCCTCGGGCATTATGCGCTAGAATGCGTAAGTGTAACATTTCTTGATATTTTAATGTAGTGTGGCTTAGTGAAGTGTATTAATCCACCCTTGATTGGATGAGCTAAGAAAACACTGTGTATGATAATACTATATTGTGTGTCGTACCTGTGTATAGGTAGTACCTCGTTTATGGGGATTAGTGTTGTCGCGAACCCGAAATTTTCGGTTCGCGAACGGCGAACGCGAACTTCCTCAAATGTTCGCGAACCGGTGAACCGCACGAACCGCCATTGACTTCAATGGGCAGGCGAATTTTAAAACCAACAGGGACTCTTTATGGCCACAAAAGTGATGGAAAATTTGTTTCAAGGGGACTAACACCTGGACTGTGGCATGCCGGAGGGGGATCCATGGCAAAACTCCCATGGAAAATTACACAGTTGATGCAGAGTCTGCTTTTAATCCATAAAGGGCAGAAATCACCTAACATTCCTAAATCACAATGGATATGGATTGACAACTGACATATGACATATTGACACCTTGACATATGGATTGACACCTGTCCTCAGAGCCCCTGATGCACACGGACACAGAGCAGAATAGGGACTGTTCCCCCTACATAGGGTCACTTGGCAGATATGACGTGGTCGTGGGAGGAGGAGGAGGATCACTTTCACCTTTTCCCCTGTTAGATTCCCGCTGTGCTGTGACATCACCCTTATAAGCTGTGTACAGCATACTTTTTTTATTTATTTTGCAAATGCTGCATCCTTTCCGACTTGTAATTCAGTAACATTTCCGCCACTGTCTGCTTATACCGGGGGTCTAGTAGCGTGGACACCCAGAACAGGTCATTCTCCTTCAGCCTTTTTATACGAGGGTCCCTCAACAGGCACGACAGCATGAAAGACCCCATTTGCACAAGGTTGGATGCCGAGCTACTCATTCCCCGTTCCTCCTCCTCACACAGAGCAGAATAGAGACTGTTCCCCCTACATAGGGTCACTTGGCCGATATGGATTGACACCTGTCCTCAAAACCCCTGATACACACTGACACAGAGCAGAATAGGGACTGTTCCTCCTACATAGGGTCACCTGGTAGATATGGATTGACACCTGTCCTCAAAACCCCTGATACACACTGACACAGAGCAGAATAGAGACTGCTCCCCGCCTACTGAGACCATGATACACACTGACACAGAGCAGAATAGAGACTGTTCCCCCTACATAGGGTCACTTGGCAGGTATGGATTAACACCTGTCCTCAGGGACCCTGACACACACTGGGGGAGCTACTGTCCTCCCCAAACCATGTGCGGTGGGTGGGGGCCATAAATCACAATGGGGGGACCTACTGTCCTCCCCCCCTCGGCCCCCACCCCTGCGCGGTGGGTAGGGGCCATAAATCACAATGGGGGGGACCTACTTTCCTCCCCCCCGGCCCCCATCCCTGCGCGGTGGGTGGGGGGCATAAATCACAATGGGGGGGACCTACTGATAGGTGTGGAGTATTGTTCATATCAGTTTAATACCTTCCGCGTCTCCTATCAGTGGACGTGTATATGGCAGCCATTTTAGGAACCGCACACCTGGGACTCGAGCAAGGTCACCTCTTTCAACAGGCGACATGATTTGGCCCTGTAAAACTATCCTGGATATTCTCTACAATTTCTATGGATATGGCAGTGATTTCTGTAACAGGGAGATGGAAGAAGATGCTTGGTCGGTCCTCTTACTTGAAATTTGGGGCACTGCGCGGGCAAGCTAATGTGCCACCAGATAGGAGTGGTGAGTTTAGTAAATGTTCTGATCAGTTTAATACCTTCCGCGTCTCCTATCAGTGGACATGTATATGGCAGCCATTTTAGGAACCGCACACCTGGGACCCGAGCAAGGTCACCTCTTTCAATAGGCGACATGATTTGGCCCTGTAAAACTATCCTGGATATTCTCTACAATTTCTATAGATATGGCAGTGATTTCTGTAACAGGGAGATGGAAGAAGATGCTTGGTCGGTCCTCTAACTTGAAATTTGGGGCACTGCGCGGGCAAGCTAATGTGCCACCAGATAGGAGTGGTTAGTTTAGTAAATGTTCTGATCAGTTTAATACCTTCCGCGTCTCCTATCAGTGGACATGTATATGTCAGCCATTTTAGGAACCGCACACCTGGGGCCCGAGCAAGGTCACCTCTTTCAACAGGCGACATGATTTGGCCCTGTAAAACTATCCTGGATATTCTCTACAATTTCTATGGATATGGCAGTGATTTCTGTAACAGGGAGATGGAAGAAGATGCTTGGTCGGTCTGATCAGTTTAATACCTTCCGCGTCTCCTATCAGTGGACATGTATATGGCAGCCATTTTAGGAACCGCACACCTGGGACCCAAGCAAGGTCACCTCTTTCAACAGGCGACATGATTTGGCCCTGTAAAACTATCCTGGATATTCTCTACAATTTCTATGGATATGGCAGTGATTTCTGTAACAGGGAGATGGAAGAAGATGCTTGGTCGGTCCTCTTACTTGAAATTTGGGGCACTGCGCAGGCAAGCTAATGTGCCACCAGATAGGAGTGGTGAGTTTAGTAAATGTTATGATCAGTTTAATACCTTCCGCGTCTCCTATCAGTGGACATGTATATGGCAGCCATTTTAGGAACCGCACACCTGGGACCCGAGCAAGGTCACCTCTTTCAACAGGCGACATGATTTGGCCCTGTAAAACTATCCTGGATATTCTCTACAATTTCTATGGATATGGCAGTGATTTCTGTAACAGGGAGATGGAAGAAGATGCTTGGTCGGTCCTCTAACTTGAAATTTGGGGCACTGCGCGGGCAAGCTAATGTGCCACCAGATAGGAGTGGTGAGTTTAGTAAATGTTCTGATCAGTTTAATACCTTCCGCGTCTCCTATCAGTGGACATGTATATGGCAGCCATTTTAGGAACCGCACACCTGGGACCCGAGCAAGGTCACCTCTTTCAATAGGCGACATGATTTGGCCCTGTAAAACTATCCTGGATATTCTCTACAATTTCTATAGATATGGCAGTGATTTCTGTAACAGGGAGATGGAAGAAGATGCTTGGTCGGTCCTCTTACTTGAAATTTGGGGCACTGCGCGGGCAAGCTAATGTGCCACCAGATAGGAGTGGTGAGTTTAGTAAATGTTCTGATCAGTTTAATACCTTCCGCGTCTCCTATCAGTGGACATGTATATGGCAGCCATTTTAGGAACCGCACACCTGGGACCCGAGCAAGGTCACCTCTTTCAACAGGCGACATGATTTGGCCCTTTAAAACTATCCTGGATATTCTCTACAATTTCTATGGATATGGCAGTGATTTCTGTAACAGGGAGATGGAAGAAGATGCTTGGTCGGTCCTCTTACTTGAAATTTGGGGCACTGCGCGGGCAAGCTAATGTGCCACCAGATAGGAGTGGTGAGTTTAGTAAATGTTCTGATCAGTTTAATACCTTCCGCGTCTCCTATCAGTGGACATGTATATGGCAGCCATTTTAGGAACTGCACACCTGGGACCCGAGCAAGGTCACCTCTTTCAATAGGCGACATGATTTGGCCCTGTAAAACTATCCTGGATATTCTCTACAATTTCTATAGATATGGCAGTGATTTCTGTAACAGGGAGATGGAAGAAGATGCTTGGTCGGTCCTCTAACTTGAAATTTGGGGCACTGCGCGGGCAAGCTAATGTGCCACCAGATAGGAGTGGTGAGTTTAGTAAATGTTCTGATCAGTTTAATACCTTCCGTGTCTCCTATCAGTGGACATGTATATGGCAGCCATTTTAGGAACCGCACACCTGGGACCCGAGCAAGGTCACCTCTTTCAACAGGCGACATGATTTGGCCCTGTAAAACTATCCTGGATATTCTCTACAATTTCTATGGATATGGCAGTGATTTCTGTAAAAGGGAGATGGAAGAAGATGCTTGGTCGGTCCTCTTACTTGAAATTTGGGGCACTGCGCGGGCAAGCTAATGTGCAACCAGATAGGAGTGGTGAGTTTAGTAAATGTTCATATTAGTTTAATACCTTCCGCGTCTCCTATCAGTGGACATGTATATGGCAGCCATTTTAGGAACCGCACACCTGGGACTCGAGCAAGGTCACCTCTTTCAACAGGCGACATGATTTGGCCCTGTAAAACTATCCTGGATATTCTCTACAATTTCTATGGATATGGCAGTGATTTCTGTAACAGGGAGATGGAAGAAGATGCTTGGTCGGTCCTCTTACTTGAAATTTGGGGCACTGCCCGGGCAAGCTAATGTGCCACCAGATAGGAGTGGTGAGTTTAGTAAATGTTCTGATCAGTTTAATACCTTCCGTGTCTCCTATCAGTGGACATGTATATGTCAGCCATTTTAGGAACCGCACACCTGGGACCCGAGCAAGGTCACCTCTTTCAACAGGCGACATGATTTGGCCCTGTAAAACTATCCTGGATATTCTCTACAATTTCTATGGATATGGCAGTGATTTCTGTAACAGGGAGATGGAAGAAGATGCTTGGTCGGTCCTCTTACTTGAAATTTGGGGCACTGCGCGGGCAAGCTAATGTGCCACCAGATAGGAGTGGTGAGTTTAGTAAATGTTCTGATCAGTTTAATACCTTCCGCGTCTCCTATCAGTGGACATGTATATGGCAGCCATTTTAGGAACCGCACACCTGGGACCCGAGCAAGGTCACCTCTTTCAATAGGCGACATGATTTGGCCCTGTAAAACTATCCTGGATATTCTCTACAATTTCTATAGATATGGCAGTGATTTCTGTAACAGGGAGATGGAAGAAGATGCTTGGTCGGTCCTCTTACTTGAAATTTGGGGCACTGCGCCGGCAAGCTAATGTGCCACCAGATAGGAGTGGTGAGTTTAGTAAATGTTCTGATCAGTTTAATACCTTCCGCGTCTCCTATCAGTGGACATGTATATGTCAGCCATTTTAGGAACCGCACACCTGGGACCCGAGCAAGGTCACCTCTTTCAACAGGCGACATGATTTGGCCCTGTAAAACTATCCTGGATATTCTCTACAATTTCTATGGATATGGCAGTGATTTCTGTAACAGGGAGATGGAAGAAGATGCTTGGTCGGTCCTCTTACTTGAAATTTGGGGCACTGCGCGGGCAAGCTAATGTGCCACCAGATAGGAGTGGTGAGTTTAGTAAATGTTCTGATCAGTTTAATACCTTCCGCGTCTCCTATCAGTGGACATGTATATGGCAGCCATTTTAGGAACCGCACACCTGGGACCCGAGCAAGGTCACCTCTTTCAACAGGCGACATGATTTGGCCCTGTAAAACTATCCTGGATATTCTCTACAATTTCTATGGATATGGCAGTGATTTCTCTAACAGGGAGATGGAAGAAGATGCTTGGTCGGTCCTCTTACTTGAAATTTGAGGCACTGCGCGGGCAAGCTAATGTGCAACCAGATAGGAGTGGTGAGTTTAGTAAATGTTCATATTAGTTTAATACCTTCCTCGTCTCCTATCAGTGGACATGTATATGGCAGCCATTTTAGGAACCACACACCTGGGACTCGAGCAAGGTCACCTCTTTAAACAGGCGACATGATTTGGCCCTGTAAAACTATCCTGGATATTCTCTACAATTTCTATGGATATGGCAGTGATTTCTTTAACAGGGAGATGGAAGAAGATGCTTGGTCGGTCCTCTTACTTGAAATTTGGGGCACTGCGCGGGCAAGCTAATGTGCAACCAGATAGGAGTGGTGAGTTTAGTAAATGTTCATATTAGTTTAATACCTTCCAAGTCTCCTATCAGTGGACATGTATATGGCAGCCATTTTAGGAACCGCACACCTGGGACTCGAGCAAGGTCACCTCTTTCAACAGGCGACATGATTTGGCCCTGTAAAACTATCCTGGATATTTTCTACAATTTCTATGGATATGGCAGTGATTTCTGTAACAGGGAGATGGAAGAAGATGCTTGGTCGGTCCTCTTACTTGAAATTTGGGGCACTGCACGGGCAAGCTAATGTGCCACCAGATAGGAGTGGTGAGTTTAGTAAATGTTCTGATCAGTTTAATACCTTCCGCGTCTCCTATCAGTGGACATGTATATGGCAGCCATTTTAGGAACCGCACACCTGGGACCCGAGCAAGGTCACCTCTTTCAATAGGCGACATGATTTGGCCCTGTAAAACTATCCTGGATATTCTCTACAATTTCTATAGATATGGCAGTGATTTCTGTAACAGGGAGATGGAAGAAGATGCTTGGTCGGTCCTCTAACTTGAAATTTGGGGCACTGCGCGGGCAAGCTAATGTGCCACCAGATAGGAGTGGTGAGTTTAGTAAATGTTCTGATCAGTTTAATACCTTCCGCGTCTCCTATCAGTGGACATGTATATGTCAGCCATTTTAGGAACCGCACACCTGGGACCCGAGCAAGGTCACCTCTTTCAACAGGCGACATGATTTGGCCCTGTAAAACTATCCTGGATATTCTCTACAATTTCTATGGATATGGCAGTGATTTCTGTAACAGGGAGATGGAAGAAGATGCTTGGTCGGTCCTCTTACTTGAAATTTGGGGCACTGCGCGGGCAAGCTAATGTGCCACCAGATAGGAGTGGTGAGTTTAGTAAATGTTCATATCAGTTTAAAACCTTCCGCGTCTCCTATCAGTGGACATGTATATGGCAGCCATTTTAGGAACCGCACACCTGGGACCCGAGCAAGGTCACCTCTTTCAACAGGCGACATGATTTGGCCCTGTAAAACTATCCTGGATATTCTCTACAATTTCTATGGATATGGCAGTGATTTCTGTAACAGGGAGATGGAAGAAGATGCTTGGTCGGTCCTCTTACTTGAAATTTGGGGCACTGCGCGGGCAAGCTAATGTGCCACAAGATAGGAGTGGTGAGTTTAGTAAATGTTCTGATCAGTTTAATACCTTCCGCGTCTCCTATCAGTGGACATGTATATGGAAGCCATTTTAGGAACCGCACACCTGGGACCCGAGCAAGGTCACCTCTTTCAATAGGCGACATGATTTGGCCCTGTAAAACTATCCTGGATATTCTCTGCAATTTCTATAGATATGGCAGTGATTTCTGTAACAGGGAGATGGAAGAAGATGCTTGGTCGGTCCTCTTACTTGAAATTTGGGGCACTGCGCGGGCAAACTAATGTGCCACCAGATAGGAGTGGTGAGTTTAGTAAATGTTCTGATCAGTTTAATACCTTCCGCGTCTCCTATCAGTGGACATGTATATGGCAGCCATTTTAGGAACCGCACACCTGGGACCCGAGCAAGGTCACCTCTTTCAACAGGCGACATGATTTGGCCCTGTAAAACTATCCTGGATATTCTCTACAATTTCTATGGATATGGCAGTGATTTCTGTAACAGGGAGATGGAAAAAGATGCTTGGTCGGTCCTCTTACTTGAAATTTGGGGCACTGCGCGGGCAAGCTAATGTGCCACCAGATAGGAGTGGTGAGTTTAGTAAATGTTCTGATCAGTTTAATACCTTCCGCGTCTCCTATCAGTGGACATGTATATGGCAGCCATTTTAGGAACCGCACACCTGGGACCCGAGCAAGGTCACCTCTTTCAACAGGCGACATGATTTGGCCCTGTAAAACTATCCTGGATATTCTCTACAATTTCTATGGATATGGCAGTGATTTCTCTAACAGGGAGATGGAAGAAGATGCTTGGTCGGTCCTCTTACTTGAAATTTGAGGCACTGCGCGGGCAAGCTAATGTGCAACCAGATAGGAGTGGTGAGTTTAGTAAATGTTCATATTAGTTTAATACCTTCCTCGTCTCCTATCAGTGGACATGTATATGGCAGCCATTTTAGGAACCACACACCTGGGACTCGAGCAAGGTCACCTCTTTAAACAGGCGACATGATTTGGCCCTGTAAAACTATCCTGGATATTCTCTACAATTTCTATGGATATGGCAGTGATTTCTTTAACAGGGAGATGGAAGAAGATGCTTGGTCGGTCCTCTTACTTGAAATTTGGGGCACTGCGCGGGCAAGCTAATGTGCAACCAGATAGGAGTGGTGAGTTTAGTAAATGTTCATATTAGTTTAATACCTTCCAAGTCTCCTATCAGTGGACATGTATATGGCAGCCATTTTAGGAACCGCACACCTGGGACTCGAGCAAGGTCACCTCTTTCAACAGGCGACATGATTTGGCCCTGTAAAACTATCCTGGATATTTTCTACAATTTCTATGGATATGGCAGTGATTTCTGTAACAGGGAGATGGAAGAAGATGCTTGGTCGGTCCTCTTACTTGAAATTTGGGGCACTGCACGGGCAAGCTAATGTGCCACCAGATAGGAGTGGTGAGTTTAGTAAATGTTCTGATCAGTTTAATACCTTCCGCGTCTCCTATCAGTGGACATGTATATGGCAGCCATTTTAGGAACCGCACACCTGGGACCCGAGCAAGGTCACCTCTTTCAATAGGCGACATGATTTGGCCCTGTAAAACTATCCTGGATATTCTCTACAATTTCTATAGATATGGCAGTGATTTCTGTAACAGGGAGATGGAAGAAGATGCTTGGTCGGTCCTCTAACTTGAAATTTGGGGCACTGCGCGGGCAAGCTAATGTGCCACCAGATAGGAGTGGTGAGTTTAGTAAATGTTCTGATCAGTTTAATACCTTCCGCGTCTCCTATCAGTGGACATGTATATGTCAGCCATTTTAGGAACCGCACACCTGGGACCCGAGCAAGGTCACCTCTTTCAACAGGCGACATGATTTGGCCCTGTAAAACTATCCTGGATATTCTCTACAATTTCTATGGATATGGCAGTGATTTCTGTAACAGGGAGATGGAAGAAGATGCTTGGTCGGTCCTCTTACTTGAAATTTGGGGCACTGCGCGGGCAAGCTAATGTGCCACCAGATAGGAGTGGTGAGTTTAGTAAATGTTCATATCAGTTTAAAACCTTCCGCGTCTCCTATCAGTGGACATGTATATGGCAGCCATTTTAGGAACCGCACACCTGGGACCCGAGCAAGGTCACCTCTTTCAACAGGCGACATGATTTGGCCCTGTAAAACTATCCTGGATATTCTCTACAATTTCTATGGATATGGCAGTGATTTCTGTAACAGGGAGATGGAAGAAGATGCTTGGTCGGTCCTCTTACTTGAAATTTGGGGCACTGCGCGGGCAAGCTAATGTGCCACAAGATAGGAGTGGTGAGTTTAGTAAATGTTCTGATCAGTTTAATACCTTCCGCGTCTCCTATCAGTGGACATGTATATGGAAGCCATTTTAGGAACCGCACACCTGGGACCCGAGCAAGGTCACCTCTTTCAATAGGCGACATGATTTGGCCCTGTAAAACTATCCTGGATATTCTCTGCAATTTCTATAGATATGGCAGTGATTTCTGTAACAGGGAGATGGAAGAAGATGCTTGGTCGGTCCTCTTACTTGAAATTTGGGGCACTGCGCGGGCAAACTAATGTGCCACCAGATAGGAGTGGTGAGTTTAGTAAATGTTCTGATCAGTTTAATACCTTCCGCGTCTCCTATCAGTGGACATGTATATGGCAGCCATTTTAGGAACCGCACACCTGGGACCCGAGCAAGGTCACCTCTTTCAACAGGCGACATGATTTGGCCCTGTAAAACTATCCTGGATATTCTCTACAATTTCTATGGATATGGCAGTGATTTCTGTAACAGGGAGATGGAAAAAGATGCTTGGTCGGTCCTCTTACTTGAAATTTGGGGCACTGCGCGGGCAAGCTAATGTGCCACCAGATAGGAGTGGTGAGTTTAGTAAATGTTCTGATCAGTTTAATACCTTCCGCGTCTCCTATCAGTGGACATGTATATGGCAGCCATTTTAGGAACCGCACACCTGGGACTCGAGCAAGGTCACCTCTTTCAACAGGCGACATGATTTGGCCCTGTAAAACTATCCTGGATATTCTCTACAATTTCTATGGATATGGCAGTGATTTCTGTAACAGGGAGATGGAAGAAGATGCTTGGTCGGTCCTCTTACTTGAAATTTGGGGCACTGCGCGGGCAAGCTAATGTGCCACCAGATAGGAGTGGTGAGTTTAGTAAATGTTCTGATCAGTTTAATACCTTCCGCGTCTCCTATCAGTGGACATGTATATGTCAGCCATTTTAGGAACCGCACACCTGGGACCCGAGCAAGGTCACCTCTTTCAACAGGCGACATGATTTGGCCCTGTAAAACTATCCTGGATATTCTCTACAATTTCTATGGATATGGCAGTGATTTCTGTAACAGGGAGATGGAAGAAGATGCTTGGTCGGTCCTCTTACTTGAAATTTGGGGCACTGCGCAGGCAAGCTAATGTGCCACCAGATAGGAGTGGTGAGTTTAGTAAATGTTATGATCAGTTTAATACCTTCCGCGTCTCCTATCAGTGGACATGTATATGTCAGCCATTTTAGGAACCGCACACCTGGGACCCGAGCAAGGTCACCTCTTTCAACAGGCGACATGATTTGGCCCTGTAAAACTATCCTGGATATTCTCTACAATTTCTATGGATATGGCAGTGATTTCTGTAACAGGGAGATGGAAGAAGATGCTTGGTCGGTCCTCTTACTTGAAATTTGGGGCACTGCGCGGGCAAGCTAATGTGCCACCAGATAGGAGTGGTGAGTTTAGTAAATGTTCATATCAGTTTAAAACCTTCCGCGTCTCCTATCAGTGGACATGTATATGGCAGCCATTTTAGGAACCGCACACCTGGGACCCGAGCAAGGTCACCTCTTTCAACAGGCGACATGATTTGGCCCTGTAAAACTATCCTGGATATTCTCTACAATTTCTATGGATATGGCAGTGATTTCTGTAACAGGGAGATGGAAGAAGATGCTTGGTCGGTCCTCTTACTTGAAATTTGGGGCACTGCGCGGGCAAGCTAATGTGCCACAAGATAGGAGTGGTGAGTTTAGTAAATGTTCTGATCAGTTTAATACCTTCCGCGTCTCCTATCAGTGGACATGTATATGGAAGCCATTTTAGGAACCGCACACCTGGGACCCGAGCAAGGTCACCTCTTTCAATAGGCGACATGGTTTGGCCCTGTAAAACTATCCTGGATATTCTCTGCAATTTCTATAGATATGGCAGTGATTTCTGTAACAGGGAGATGGAAGAAGATGCTTGGTCGGTCCTCTTACTTGAAATTTGGGGCACTGCGCGGGCAAACTAATGTGCCACCAGATAGGAGTGGTGAGTTTAGTAAATGTTCTGATCAGTTTAATACCTTCCGCGTCTCCTATCAGTGGACATGTATATGGCAGCCATTTTAGGAACCGCACACCTGGGACCCGAGCAAGGTCACCTCTTTCAACAGGCGACATGATTTGGCCCTGTAAAACTATCCTGGATATTCTCTACAATTTCTATGGATATGGCAGTGATTTCTGTAACAGGGAGATGGAAAAAGATGCTTGGTCGGTCCTCTTACTTGAAATTTGGGGCACTGCGCGGGCAAGCTAATGTGCCACCAGATAGGAGTGGTGAGTTTAGTAAATGTTCTGATCAGTTTAATACCTTCCGCGTCTCCTATCAGTGGACATGTATATGGCAGCCATTTTAGGAACCGCACACCTGGGACTCGAGCAAGGTCACCTCTTTCAACAGGCGACATGATTTGGCCCTGTAAAACTATCCTGGATATTCTCTACAATTTCTATGGATATGGCAGTGATTTCTGTAACAGGGAGATGGAAGAAGATGCTTGGTCGGTCCTCTTACTTGAAATTTGGGGCACTGCGCGGGCAAGCTAATGTGCCACCAGATAGGAGTGGTGAGTTTAGTAAATGTTCTGATCAGTTTAATACCTTCCGCGTCTCCTATCAGTGGACATGTATATGTCAGCCATTTTAGGAACCGCACACCTGGGACCCGAGCAAGGTCACCTCTTTCAACAGGCGACATGATTTGGCCCTGTAAAACTATCCTGGATATTCTCTACAATTTCTATGGATATGGCAGTGATTTCTGTAACAGGGAGATGGAAGAAGAGGCTTGGTCGGTCCTCTTACTTGAAATTTGGGGCACTGCGCAGGCAAGCTAATGTGCCACCAGATAGGAGTGGTGAGTTTAGTAAATGTTATGATCAGTTTAATACCTTCCGCGTCTCCTATCAGTGGACATGTATATGGCAGCCATTTTAGGAACCGCACACCTGGGACCCGAGCAAGGTCACCTCTTTCAACAGGCGACATGATTTGGCCCTGTAAAACTATCCTGGATATTCTCTACAATTTCTATGGATATGGCAGTGATTTCTCTAACAGGGAGATGGAAGAAGATGCTTGGTCGGTCCTCTTACTTGAAATTTGGGGCACTGCGCGGGCAAGCTAATGTGCAACCAGATAGGAGTGGTGAGTTTAGTAAATGTTCATATTAGTTTAATACCTTCCGCGTCTCCTATCAGTGGACATGTATATGGCAGCCATTTTAGGAACCGCACACCTGGGACTCGAGCAAGGTCACCTCTTTCAACAGGCGACATGATTTGGCCCTGTAAAACTATCCTGGATATTCTCTACAATTTCTATGGATATGGCAGTGATTTCTGTAACAGGGAGATGGAAGAAGATGCTTGGTCGGTCCTCTTACTTGAAATTTGGGGCACTGCGCGGGCAAGCTAATGTGCAACCAGATAGGAGTGGTGAGTTTAGTAAATGTTCATATTAGTTTAATACCTTCCGCGTCTCCTATCAGTGGACATGTATATGGCAGCCATTTTAGGAACCGCACACCTGGGACTCGAGCAAGGTCACCTCTTTCAACAGGCGACATGATTTGGCCCTGTAAAACTATCCTGGATATTCTCTACAATTTCTATGGATATGGCAGTGATTTCTGTAACAGGGAGATGGAAGAAGATGCTTGGTCGGTCCTCTTACTTGAAATTTGGGGCACTGCACGGGCAAGCTAATGTGCCACCAGATAGGAGTGGTGAGTTTAGTAAATGTTCTGATCAGTTTAATACCTTCCGCGTCTCCTATCAGTGGACATGTATATGGCAGCCATTTTAGGAACCGCACACCTGGGACCCGAGCAAGGTCACCTCTTTCAATAGGCGACATGATTTGGCCCTGTAAAACTATCCTGGATATTCTCTACAATTTCTATAGAAAAAGGCAGTGATTTCTGTAACAGGGAGATGGAAGAAGATGCTTGGTCGGTCCTCTAACTTGAAATTTGGGGCACTGCGCGGGCAAGCTAAAATGCCACCAGATAGGAGTGGTGAGTTTAGTAAATGTTCTGATCAGTTTAATACCTTCCGCGTCTCCTATCAGTGGACATGTATATGTCAGCCATTTTAGGAACCGCACACCTGGGACCCGAGCAAGGTCACCTCTTTCAACAGGCGACATGATTTGGCCCTGTAAAACTATCCTGGATATTCTCTACAATTTCTATGGATATGGCAGTGATTTCTGTAACAGGGAGATGGAAGAAGATGCTTGGTCGGTCCTCTTACTTGAAATTTGGGGCACTGCGCAGGCAAGCTAATGTGCCACCAGATAGGAGTGGTGAGTTTAGTAAATGTTATGATCAGTTTAATACCTTCCGCGTCTCCTATCAGTGGACATGTATATGTCAGCCATTTTAGGAACCGCACACCTGGGACCCGAGCAAGGTCACCTCTTTCAACAGGCGACATGATTTGGCCCTGTAAAACTATCCTGGATATTCTCTACAATTTCTATGGATATGGCAGTGATTTCTGTAACAGGGAGATGGAAGAAGATGCTTGGTCGGTCCTCTTACTTGAAATTTGGGGCACTGCGCGGGCAAGCTAATGTGCCACCAGATAGGAGTGGTGAGTTTAGTAAATGTTCATATCAGTTTAAAACCTTCCGCGTCTCCTATCAGTGGACATGTATATGGCAGCCATTTTAGGAACCGCACACCTGGGACCCGAGCAAGGTCACCTCTTTCAACAGGCGACATGATTTGGCCCTGTAAAACTATCCTGGATATTCTCTACAATTTCTATGGATATGGCAGTGATTTCTGTAACAGGGAGATGGAAGAAGATGCTTGGTCGGTCCTCTTACTTGAAATTTGGGGCACTGCGCGGGCAAGCTAATGTGCCACAAGATAGGAGTGGTGAGTTTAGTAAATGTTCTGATCAGTTTAATACCTTCCGCGTCTCCTATCAGTGGACATGTATATGGAAGCCATTTTAGGAACCGCACACCTGGGACCCGAGCAAGGTCACCTCTTTCAATAGGCGACATGATTTGGCCCTGTAAAACTATCCTGGATATTCTCTGCAATTTCTATAGATATGGCAGTGATTTCTGTAACAGGGAGATGGAAGAAGATGCTTGGTCGGTCCTCTTACTTGAAATTTGGGGCACTGCGCGGGCAAACTAATGTGCCACCAGATAGGAGTGGTGAGTTTAGTAAATGTTCTGATCAGTTTAATACCTTCCGCGTCTCCTATCAGTGGACATGTATATGGCAGCCATTTTAGGAACCGCACACCTGGGACCCGAGCAAGGTCACCTCTTTCAACAGGCGACATGATTTGGCCCTGTAAAACTATCCTGGATATTCTCTACAATTTCTATGGATATGGCAGTGATTTCTGTAACAGGGAGATGGAAAAAGATGCTTGGTCGGTCCTCTTACTTGAAATTTGGGGCACTGCGCGGGCAAGCTAATGTGCCACCAGATAGGAGTGGTGAGTTTAGTAAATGTTCTGATCAGTTTAATACCTTCCGCGTCTCCTATCAGTGGACATGTATATGGCAGCCATTTTAGGAACCGCACACCTGGGACTCGAGCAAGGTCACCTCTTTCAACAGGCGACATGATTTGGCCCTGTAAAACTATCCTGGATATTCTCTACAATTTCTATGGATATGGCAGTGATTTCTGTAACAGGGAGATGGAAGAAGATGCTTGGTCGGTCCTCTTACTTGAAATTTGGGGCACTGCGCGGGCAAGCTAATGTGCCACCAGATAGGAGTGGTGAGTTTAGTAAATGTTCTGATCAGTTTAATACCTTCCGCGTCTCCTATCAGTGGACATGTATATGTCAGCCATTTTAGGAACCGCACACCTGGGACCCGAGCAAGGTCACCTCTTTCAACAGGCGACATGATTTGGCCCTGTAAAACTATCCTGGATATTCTCTACAATTTCTATGGATATGGCAGTGATTTCTGTAACAGGGAGATGGAAGAAGATGCTTGGTCGGTCCTCTTACTTGAAATTTGGGGCACTGCGCAGGCAAGCTAATGTGCCACCAGATAGGAGTGGTGAGTTTAGTAAATGTTATGATCAGTTTAATACCTTCCGCGTCTCCTATCAGTGGACATGTATATGGCAGCCATTTTAGGAACCGCACACCTGGGACCCGAGCAAGGTCACCTCTTTCAACAGGCGACATGATTTGGCCCTGTAAAACTATCCTGGATATTCTCTACAATTTCTATGGATATGGCAGTGATTTCTCTAACAGGGAGATGGAAGAAGATGCTTGGTCGGTCCTCTTACTTGAAATTTGG
Organism: Pelobates fuscus; assembly: GCF_036172605.1. Lineage (NCBI taxonomy): Eukaryota > Metazoa > Chordata > Amphibia > Anura > Pelobatidae > Pelobates > Pelobates fuscus. The sequence goes on along the minus strand of NC_086318.1, from coordinate 270,202,249 downwards.
GGCACTGCGCGGGCAAGCTAATGTGCAACCAGATAGGAGTGGTGAGTTTAGTAAATGTTCATATTAGTTTAATACCTTCCGCGTCTCCTATCAGTGGACATGTATATGGCAGCCATTTTAGGAACCGCACACCTGGGACTCGAGCAAGGTCACCTCTTTCAACAGGCGACATGATTTGGCCCTGTAAAACTATCCTGGATATTCTCTACAATTTCTATGGATATGGCAGTGATTTCTGTAACAGGGAGATGGAAGAAGATGCTTGGTCGGTCCTCTTACTTGAAATTTGGGGCACTGCGCGGGCAAGCTAATGTGCAACCAGATAGGAGTGGTGAGTTTAGTAAATGTTCATATTAGTTTAATACCTTCCGCGTCTCCTATCAGTGGACATGTATATGGCAGCCATTTTAGGAACCGCACACCTGGGACTCGAGCAAGGTCACCTCTTTCAACAGGCGACATGATTTGGCCCTGTAAAACTATCCTGGATATTCTCTACAATTTCTATGGATATGGCAGTGATTTCTGTAACAGGGAGATGGAAGAAGATGCTTGGTCGGTCCTCTTACTTGAAATTTGGGGCACTGCACGGGCAAGCTAATGTGCCACCAGATAGGAGTGGTGAGTTTAGTAAATGTTCTGATCAGTTTAATACCTTCCGCGTCTCCTATCAGTGGACATGTATATGGCAGCCATTTTAGGAACCGCACACCTGGGACCCGAGCAAGGTCACCTCTTTCAATAGGCGACATGATTTGGCCCTGTAAAACTATCCTGGATATTCTCTACAATTTCTATAGAAAAAGGCAGTGATTTCTGTAACAGGGAGATGGAAGAAGATGCTTGGTCGGTCCTCTAACTTGAAATTTGGGGCACTGCGCGGGCAAGCTAAAATGCCACCAGATAGGAGTGGTGAGTTTAGTAAATGTTCTGATCAGTTTAATACCTTCCGCGTCTCCTATCAGTGGACATGTATATGTCAGCCATTTTAGGAACCGCACACCTGGGACCCGAGCAAGGTCACCTCTTTCAACAGGCGACATGATTTGGCCCTGTAAAACTATCCTGGATATTCTCTACAATTTCTATGGATATGGCAGTGATTTCTGTAACAGGGAGATGGAAGAAGATGCTTGGTCGGTCCTCTTACTTGAAATTTGGGGCACTGCGCGGGCAAGCTAATGTGCCACCAGATAGGAGTGGTGAGTTTAGTAAATGTTCATATCAGTTTAAAACCTTCCGCGTCTCCTATCAGTGGACATGTATATGGCAGCCATTTTAGGAACCGCACACCTGGGACCCGAGCAAGGTCACCTCTTTCAACAGGCGACATGATTTGGCCCTGTAAAACTATCCTGGATATTCTCTACAATTTCTATGGATATGGCAGTGATTTCTGTAACAGGGAGATGGAAGAAGATGCTTGGTCGGTCCTCTTACTTGAAATTTGGGGCACTGCGCGGGCAAGCTAATGTGCCACCAGATAGGAGTGGTGAGTTTAGTAAATGTTCTGATCAGTTTAATACCTTCCGCGTCTCCTATCAGTGGACATGTATATGGCAGCCATTTTAGGAACCGCACACCTGGGACCCGAGCAAGGTCACCTCTTTCAACAGGCGACATGATTTGGCCCTGTAAAACTATCCTGGATATTCTCTACAATTTCTATGGATATGGCAGTGATTTCTGTAACAGGGAGATGGAAGAAGATGCTTGGTCGGTCCTCTTACTTGAAATTTGGGGCACTGCGCGGGCAAGCTAATGTGCCACCAGATAGGAGTGGTGAGTTTAGTAAATGTTCTGATCAGTTTAATACCTTCCGCGTCTCCTATCAGTGGACATGTATATGGCAGCCATTTTAGGAACTGCACACCTGGGACCCGAGCAAGGTCACCTCTTTCAATAGGCGACATGATTTGGCCCTGTAAAACTATCCTGGATATTCTCTACAATTTCTATAGATATGGCAGTGATTTCTGTAACAGGGAGATGGAAGAAGATGCTTGGTCGGTCCTCTAACTTGAAATTTGGGGCACTGCGCGGGCAAGCTAATGTGCCACCAGATAGGAGTGGTGAGTTTAGTAAATGTTCTGATCAGTTTAATACCTTCCGCGTCTCCTATCAGTGGACATGTATATGGCAGCCATTTTAGGAACCGCACACCTGGGACCCGAGCAAGGTCACCTCTTTCAACAGGCGACATGATTTGGCCCTGTAAAACTATCCTGGATATTCTCTACAATTTCTATGGATATGGCAGTGATTTCTGTAACAGGGAGATGGAAGAAGATGCTTGGTCGGTCCTCTTACTTGAAATTTGGGGCACTGCGCGGGCAAGCTAATGTGCAACCAGATAGGAGTGGTGAGTTTAGTAAATGTTCATATTAGTTTAATACCTTCCGCGTCTCCTATCAGTGGACATGTATATGGCAGCCATTTTAGGAACCGCACACCTGGGACTCGAGCAAGGTCACCTCTTTCAACAGGCGACATGATTTGGCCCTGTAAAACTATCCTGGATATTCTCTACAATTTCTATGGATATGGCAGTGATTTCTGTAACAGGGAGATGGAAGAAGATGCTTGGTCGGTCCTCTTACTTGAAATTTGGGGCACTGCGCGGGCAAGCTAATGTGCCACCAGATAGGAGTGGTGAGTTTAGTAAATGTTCTGATCAGTTTAATACCTTCCGCGTCTCCTATCAGTGGACATGTATATGTCAGCCATTTTAGGAACCGCACACCTGGGACCCGAGCAAGGTCACCTCTTTCAACAGGCGACATGATTTGGCCCTGTAAAACTATCCTGGATATTCTCTACAATTTCTATGGATATGGCAGTGATTTCTGTAACAGGGAGATGGAAGAAGATGCTTGGTCGGTCCTCTTACTTGAAATTTGGGGCACTGCGCGGGCAAGCTAATGTGCCACCAGATAGGAGTGGTGAGTTTAGTAAATGTTCTGATCAGTTTAATACCTTCCGCGTCTCCTATCAGTGGACATGTATATGGCAGCCATTTTAGGAACCGCACACCTGGGACCCGAGCAAGGTCACCTCTTTCAATAGGCGACATGATTTGGCCCTGTAAAACTATCCTGGATATTCTCTACAATTTCTATAGATATGGCAGTGATTTCTGTAACAGGGAGATGGAAGAAGATGCTTGGTCGGTCCTCTAACTTGAAATTTGGGGCACTGCGCCGGCAAGCTAATGTGCCACCAGATAGGAGTGGTGAGTTTAGTAAATGTTCTGATCAGTTTAATACCTTCCGCGTCTCCTATCAGTGGACATGTATATGTCAGCCATTTTAGGAACCGCACACCTGGGACCCGAGCAAGGTCACCTCTTTCAACAGGCGACATGATTTGGCCCTGTAAAACTATCCTGGATATTCTCTACAATTTCTATGGATATGGCAGTGATTTCTGTAACAGGGAGATGGAAGAAGATGCTTGGTCGGTCCTCTTACTTGAAATTTGGGGCACTGCGCGGGCAAGCTAATGTGCCACCAGATAGGAGTGGTGAGTTTAGTAAATGTTCTGATCAGTTTAATACCTTCCGCGTCTCCTATCAGTGGACATGTATATGGCAGCCATTTTAGGAACCGCACACCTGGGACCCGAGCAAGGTCACCTCTTTCAACAGGCGACATGATTTGGCCCTGTAAAACTATCCTGGATATTCTCTACAATTTCTATGGATATGGCAGTGATTTCTCTAACAGGGAGATGGAAGAAGATGCTTGGTCGGTCCTCTTACTTGAAATTTGGGGCACTGCGCGGGCAAGCTAATGTGCAACCAGATAGGAGTGGTGAGTTTAGTAAATGTTCATATTAGTTTAATACCTTCCTCGTCTCCTATCAGTGGACATGTATATGGCAGCCATTTTAGGAACCGCACACCTGGGACTCGAGCAAGGTCACCTCTTTCAGCAGGCGACATGATTTGGCCCTGTAAAACTATCCTGGATATTCTCTACAATTTCTATGGATATGGCAGTGATTTCTGTAACAGGGAGATGGAAGAAGATGCTTGGTCGGTCCTCTTACTTGAAATTTGGGGCACTGCACGGGCAAGCTAATGTGCCACCAGATAGGAGTGGTGAGTTTAGTAAATGTTCATATTAGTTTAATACCTTCCGCGTCTCCTATCAGTGGACATGTATATGGCAGCCATTTTAGGAACCGCACACCTGGGACTCGAGCAAGGTCACCTCTTTCAGCAGGCGACATGATTTGGCCCTGTAAAACTATCCTGGATATTCTCTACAATTTCTATGGATATGGCAGTGATTTCTGTAACAGGGAGATGGAAGAAGATGCTTGGTCGGTCCTCTTACTTGAAATTTGGGGCACTGCACGGGCAAGCTAATGTGCCACCAGATAGGAGTGGTGAGTTTAGTAAATGTTCTGATCAGTTTAATACCTTCCGCGTCTCCTATCAGTGGACATGTATATGGCAGCCATTTTAGGAACCGCACACCTGGGACCCGAGCAAGGTCACCTCTTTCAATAGGCGACATGATTTGGCCCTGTAAAACTATCCTGGATATTCTCTACAATTTCTATAGATATGGCAGTGATTTCTGTAACAGGGAGATGGAAGAAGATGCTTGGTCGGTCCTCTAACTTGAAATTTGGGGCACTGCGCGGGCAAGCTAATGTGCCACCAGATAGGAGTGGTGAGTTTAGTAAATGTTCTGATCAGTTTAATACCTTCCGCGTCTCCTATCAGTGGACATGTATATGTCAGCCATTTTAGGAACCGCACACCTGGGACCCAAGCAAGGTCACCTCTTTCAACAGGCGACATGATTTGGCCCTGTAAAACTATCCTGGATATTATCTACAATTTCTATGGATATGGCAGTGATTTCTGTAACAGGGAGATGGAAGAAGATGCTTGGTCGGTCCTCTTACTTGAAATTTGGGGCACTGCGCGGGCAAGCTAATGTGCCACCAGATAGGAGTGGTGAGTTTAGTAAATGTTCATATCAGTTTAAAACCTTCCGCGTCTCCTATCAGTGGACATGTATATGGCAGCCATTTTAGGAACCGCACACCTGGGACCCGAGCAAGGTCACCTCTTTCAACAGGCGACATGATTTGGCCCTGTAAAACTATCCTGGATATTCTCTACAATTTCTATGGATATGGCAGTGATTTCTGTAACAGGGAGATGGAAGAAGATGCTTGGTCGGTCCTCTTACTTGAAATTTGGGGCACTGCGCGGGCAAGCTAATGTGCCACCAGATAGGAGTGGTGAGTTTAGTAAATGTTCTGATCAGTTTAATACCTTCCGCGTCTCCTATCAGTGGACATGTATATGGAAGCCATTTTAGGAACCGCACACCTGGGACCCGAGCAAGGTCACCTCTTTCAATAGGCGACATGATTTGGCCCTGTAAAACTATCCTGGATATTCTCTGCAATTTCTATAGATATGGCAGTGATTTCTGTAACAGGGAGATGGAAGAAGATGCTTGGTCGGTCCTCTTACTTGAAATTTGGGGCACTGCGCGGGCAAACTAATGTGCCACCAGATAGGAGTGGTGAGTTTAGTAAATGTTCTGATCAGTTTAATACCTTCCGCGTCTCCTATCAGTGGACATGTATATGGCAGCCATTTTAGGAACCGCACACCTGGGACCCGAGCAAGGTCACCTCTTTCAACAGGCGACATGATTTGGCCCTGTAAAACTATCCTGGATATTCTCTACAATTTCTATGGATATGGCAGTGATTTCTGTAACAGGGAGATGGAAAAAGATGCTTGGTCGGTCCTCTTACTTGAAATTTGGGGCACTGCGCGGGCAAGCTAATGTGCCACCAGATAGGAGTGGTGAGTTTAGTAAATGTTCTGATCAGTTTAATACCTTCCGCGTCTCCTATCAGTGGACATGTATATGGAAGCCATTTTAGGAACCGCACACCTGGGAAACCGAGCAAGGTCACCTCTTTCAATAGGCGACATGATTTGGCCCTGTAAAACTATCCTGGATATTCTCTGCAATTTCTATAGATATGGCAGTGATTTCTGTAACAGGGAGATGGAAGAAGATGCTTGGTCGGTCCTCTTACTTGAAATTTGGGGCACTGCGCGGGCAAACTAATGTGCCACCAGATAGGAGTGGTGAGTTTAGTAAATGTTCTGATCAGTTTAATACCTTCCGCGTCTCCTATCAGTGGACATGTATATGGCAGCCATTTTAGGAACCGCACACCTGGGACCCGAGCAAGGTCACCTCTTTCAACAGGCGACATGATTTGGCCCTGTAAAACTATCCTGGATATTCTCTACAATTTCTATGGATATGGCAGTGATTTCTGTAACAGGGAGATGGAAAAAGATGCTTGGTCGGTCCTCTTACTTGAAATTTGGGGCACTGCGCGGGCAAGCTAATGTGCCACCAGATAGGAGTGGTGAGTTTAGTAAATGTTCTGATCAGTTTAATACCTTCCGCGTCTCCTATCAGTGGACATGTATATGGCAGCCATTTTAGGAACCGCACACCTGGGACTCGAGCAAGGTCACCTCTTTCAACAGGCGACATGATTTGGCCCTGTAAAACTATCCTGGATATTCTCTACAATTTCTATGGATATGGCAGTGATTTCTGTAACAGGGAGATGGAAGAAGATGCTTGGTCGGTCCTCTTACTTGAAATTTGGGGCACTGCGCGGGCAAGCTAATGTGCCACCAGATAGGAGTGGTGAGTTTAGTAAATGTTCTGATCAGTTTAATACCTTCCGCGTCTCCTATCAGTGGACATGTATATGTCAGCCATTTTAGGAACCGCACACCTGGGACCCGAGCAAGGTCACCTCTTTCAACAGGCGACATGATTTGGCCCTGTAAAACTATCCTGGATATTCTCTACAATTTCTATGGATATGGCAGTGATTTCTGTAACAGGGAGATGGAAGAAGATGCTTAGTCGGTCCTCTTACTTGAAATTTGGGGCACTGCGCAGGCAAGCTAATGTGCCACCAGATAGGAGTGGTGAGTTTAGTAAATGTTCTGATCAGTTTAATACCTTCCGCGTCTCCTATCAGTGGACATGTATATGGCAGCCATTTTAGGAACCGCACACCTGGGACCCGAGCAAGGTCACCTCTTTCAACAGGCGACATGATTTGGCCCTGTAAAACTATCCTGGATATTCTCTACAATTTCTATGGATATGGCAGTGATTTCTGTAACAGGGAGATGGAAGAAGATGCTTGGTCGGTCCTCTTACTTGAAATTTGGGGCACTGCGCGGGCAAGCTAATGTGCAACCAGATAGGAGTGGTGAGTTTAGTAAATGTTCATATTAGTTTAATACCTTCCGCGTCTCCTATCAGTGGACATGTATATGGCAGCCATTTTAGGAACCGCACACCTGGGACTCGAGCAAGGTCACCTCTTTCAACAGGCGACATGATTTGGCCCTGTAAAACTATCCTGGATATTCTCTACAATTTCTATGGATATGGCAGTGATTTCTGTAACAGGGAGATGGAAGAAGATGCTTGGTCGGTCCTCTTACTTGAAATTTGGGGCACTGCACGGGCAAGCTAATGTGCCACCAGATAGGAGTGGTGAGTTTAGTAAATGTTCTGATCAGTTTAATACCTTCCGCGTCTCCTATCAGTGGACATGTATATGGCAGCCATTTTAGGAACCGCACACCTGGGACCCGAGCAAGGTCACCTCTTTCAATAGGCGACATGATTTGGCCCTGTAAAACTATCCTGGATATTCTCTACAATTTCTATAGATATGGCAGTGATTTCTGTAACAGGGAGATGGAAGAAGATGCTTGGTCGGTCCTCTAACTTGAAATTTGGGGCACTGCGCGGGCAAGCTAAAATGCCACCAGATAGGAGTGGTGAGTTTAGTAAATGTTCTGATCAGTTTAATACCTTCCGCGTCTCCTATCAGTGGACATGTATATGTCAGCCATTTTAGGAACCGCACACCTGGGACCCGAGCAAGGTCACCTCTTTCAACAGGCGACATGATTTGGCCCTGTAAAACTATCCTGGATATTCTCTACAATTTCTATGGATATGGCAGTGATTTCTGTAACAGGGAGATGGAAGAAGATGCTTGGTCGGTCCTCTTACTTGAAATTTGGGGCACTGCGCGGGCAAGCTAATGTGCCACCAGATAGGAGTAGTGAGTTTAGTAAATGTTCATATCAGTTTAAAACCTTCCGCGTCTCCTATCAGTGGACATGTATATGGCAGCCATTTTAGGAACCGCACACCTGGGACCCGAGCAAGGTCACCTCTTTCAACAGGCGACATGATTTGGCCCTGTAAAACTATCCTGGATATTCTCTACAATTTCTATGGATATGGCAGTGATTTCTGTAACAGGGAGATGGAAGAAGATGCTTGGTCGGTCCTCTTACTTGAAATTTGGGGCACTGCGCGGGCAAGCTAATGTGCCACCAGATAGGAGTGGTGAGTTTAGTAAATGTTCTGATCAGTTTAATACCTTCCGCGTCTCCTATCAGTGGACATGTATATGGAAGCCATTTTAGGAACCGCACACCTGGGACCCGAGCAAGGTCACCTCTTTCAATAGGCGACATGATTTGGCCCTGTAAAACTATCCTGGATATTCTCTGCAATTTCTATAGATATGGCAGTGATTTCTGTAACAGGGAGATGGAAGAAGATGCTTGGTCGGTCCTCTTACTTGAAATTTGGGGCACTGCGCGGGCAAACTAATGTGCCACCAGATAGGAGTGGTGAGTTTAGTAAATGTTCTGATCAGTTTAATAACTTCCGCGTCTCCTATCAGTGGACATGTATATGGCAGCCATTTTAGGAACCGCACACCTGGGACCCGAGCAAGGTCACCTCTTTCAACAGGCGACATGATTTGGCCCTGTAAAACTATCCTGGATATTCTCTACAATTTCTATGGATATGGCAGTGATTTCTGTAACAGGGAGATGGAAGAAGATGCTTGGTCGGTCCTCTTACTTGAAATTTGGGGCACTGCGCGGGCAAGCTAATGTGCCACCAGATAGGAGTGGTGAGTTTAGTAAATGTTCTGATCAGTTTAATACCTTCCGCGTCTCCTATCAGTGGACATGTATATGGCAGCCATTTTAGGAACCGCACACCTGGGAGCCGAGCAAGGTCACCTCTTTCAACAGGCGACATGATTTGGCCCTGTAAAACTATCCTGGATATTCTCTACAATTTCTATGGATATGGCAGTTATTTCTGTAACAGGGAGATGAAAGAAGATGCTTGGTCGGTCCTCTTACTTGAAATTTGGGGCACTGCGCGGGCAAGCTAATGTGCCACCAGATAGGAGTGGTGAGTTTAGTAAATGTTCATATCAGTTTAAAACCTTCCGCGTCTCCTATCAGTGGACATGTATATGGCAGCCATTTTAGGAACCGCACACCTGGGACCCGAGCAAGGTCACCTCTTTCAACAGGCGACATGATTTGGCCCTGTAAAACTATCCTGGATATTCTCTACAATTTCTATGGATATGGCAGTGATTTCTGTAACAGGGAGATGGAAGAAGATGCTTGGTCGGTCCTCTTACTTGAAATTTGGGGCACTGCGCGGGCAAGCTAATGTGCCACCAGATAGGAGTGGTGAGTTTAGTAAATGTTCTGATCAGTTTAATACCTTCCGCGTCTCCTATCAGTGGACATGTATATGGAAGCCATTTTAGGAACCGCACACCTGGGACCCGAGCAAGGTCACCTCTTTCAATAGGCGACATGATTTGGCCCTGTAAAACTATCCTGGATATTCTCTGCAATTTCTATAGATATGGCAGTGATTTATGTAACAGGGAGATGGAAGAAGATGCTTGGTCGGTCCTCTTACTTGAAATTTGGGGCACTGCGCGGGCAAACTAATGTGCCACCAGATAGGAGTGGTGAGTTTAGTAAATGTTCTGATCAGTTTAATAACTTCCGCGTCTCCTATCAGTGGACATGTATATGGCAGCCATTTTAGGAACCGCACACCTGGGACCCGAGCAAGGTCACCTCTTTCAACAGGCGACATGATTTGGCCCTGTAAAACTATCCTGGATATTCTCTACAATTTCTATGGATATGGCAGTGATTTCTGTAACAGGGAGATGGAAGAAGATGCTTGGTCGGTCCTCTTACTTGAAATTTGGGGCACTGCGCGGGCAAGCTAATGTGCCACCAGATAGGAGTGGTGAGTTTAGTAAATGTTCTGATCAGTTTAATACCTTCCGCGTCTCCTATCAGTGGACATGTATATGGCAGCCATTTTAGGAACCGCACACCTGGGACCCGAGCAAGGTCACCTCTTTCAACAGGCGACATGATTTGGCCCTGTAAAACTATCCTGGATATTCTCTACAATTTCTATGGATATGGCAGTGATTTCTGTAACAGGGAGATGGAAGAAGATGCTTGGTCGGTCCTCTTACTTGAAATTTGGGGCACTGCGCGGGCAAGCTAATGTGCCACCAGATAGGAGTGGTGAGTTTAGTAAATGTTCTGATCAGTTTAATACCTTCCGCGTCTCCTATCAGTGGACGTGTATTTGGCAGCGATTTTTAATTGTGGAATCACCTCCCCTTTTTAGGCCAAGGTGGGAAGATGCTTAGACCACTGGTATATTGGTGCCATCTTGGAGGATTTTTTTGGGGTTTGGTTTTTGAAGCCACAGTGCTGCACCAGTGGGCCTAAAAATTAGGCATGTACACATGCCTGAAAAATTTGGGATTGTTGCAGCCGCTTCTGTAGCAGCGGCCAGAAAAATTGATGTTTGTTTCACAGGCAGACAGTGCCCTAAAACATGGCGGCTTGAACCCTAGCTGGTGGCGGATAAGTCATGCAAGTCAAACGTCATTCAGAGCTAAAATACAGCAGCGTGTGGACCATTTTTAGCCCAAGGCAGCTCATCTCATCAGGCCTTTTTTAATCGAATGTATCGCCCAGTGTCAGTCCCTTCGGGATCCATCCCTCATTCATCTTAATAAAGGTGAGGTAATCTAGACTTTTTTGACCTAGGCGACTTCTCTTCTCAGTGACAATTAGTGATGTACCGAACTGTCCGCCGGCGAACAGTTCCCGGCGAAATTAGCGTGTTCGTGTTCGCCGCGGCGGGCGGACACATGCGCAGTTCGATCCGCCCCCTATTCGTCATCATTGGGCAAACTTTGACCCTGTGCCTCTCGGTCAGCAGACACATTCCAGCCAATCAGCAGCACTCCCTCCCTTCCACACCCTCCAACCTCCCTCCCAGCATCCATTTTCGATTCATTCGGAAGATGCATGCTTAGTGAGAGGAGGGAAAGTTTAGCTGCTGCTGATTAGATAGGGAAATTGATAGCTAGGCTAGGGTATTCAGTGTCCACTACAATCCTGAAGGACTCATCTGATCTCTGCTGTAAGGACAGCACCCCAAAAAGCCCTTTTTAGGGCTATAACATCAGGCTGCTTTTTTTTTTTCCTGTGTAATGTAATTGCAGGTGCCTGCCTGCCAGCTTCTGTGTGAGGTTCACATTGGATACTGTGCCTACTTGCCCAGTGCCACCACTCATATCTGTTTTAACAATAGGTTAAGCTTTACATTTAAAATAAATATTTTTTTTTCACTGTAATAGAAGAGCAGTTGCCTGCCTGTCAGCTTCTGTGTGAGGTTCACATTGGATACTGTGCCCACTTGCCCAGTGCCACCACTCATATCTGTTTTAACAATTGGGTAAGCTTTAGATTTAAAATAAATAATTTGTTTTCACTGTAATAGAAGAGCAGTTGCCTGCCTGCCAGCTTCTGTGTCAGGTTGGATGCCTTGCCCATTTGCACAGTCAGTGCCACCACTCATATCTGTTTTAACAATAGCTTAAGCTTTAGATTTTAAAGAAATCATTTTTTTTCACTGTAATAGAAGATCAGTTAGTTGTCTGCAAGCGTCTGGGTGTCAGGCCTACTTCAGCGTGTGCTCTGCAGACCTGTGCCAGCGTGCTTTGACAGTTGCCAATCATATCTGGTGTCTCTTTAGCGTGCTTTTACAAAGAAAAAAGGTTTCCAGTGTAAGCTAATAGCAGACAGTCAGTGTCCTTCAAGCGGCTCTGTCAGGCCTTCCTTCAGCGTGTGCCCTGCTCAACCCTGCCAGCGTACTTTGACAGTTGCCACTCATATCTGGTGTCTCTATAGCGTGCTTTTACAACCAAAATTTTGTTTCCACTGTAATAGAAGAGCAGTTGCCTGCCTGCCAGCTTCTGTGTGAGGTTCACATTGGATACTGTGCCTACTTGCCCAGTGCCACCACTCATATCTGTTTTAACAATTGGTTAAGCTTTACATTTAAAATAAATATTTTTTTTCACTGTAATAGAAGAGCAGTTGCCTGCCTGCCAGCTTCTGTGTGAGGTTCACATTGGATACTGTGCCCACTTGCCCAGTGCCACCACTCATATCTGTTTTAACAATTGGTTAAGCTTTAGATTTAAAATAAATAATTTGTTTTCACTGTAATAGAAGAGCAGTTGCCTGCCTGCCAGCTTCTGTGTCAGGTTGGATGCCTTGCCCATTTGCACAGTCAGTGCCACCACTCATATCTGTTTTAACAATAGCTTAAGCTTTAGATTTTAAAGAAATCATTTTTTTTCACTGTAATAGAAGAGCAGTTAGTTGTCTGCAAGCGTCTGGGTGTCAGGCCTACTTCAGCGTGTGCTCTGTAGACCTGTTCCAGCGTGCTTTGACAGTTGCCAATCATATTTGGTGTCTCTATAGCGTGCTTCTAAAACCAAAATTTGTTTTTCACTGTTATAGATTGAATAGCAGTTACTTGTCTTCAAGCGGCTCTGTCAGTCCTTCCTTCAGCGTGTGCTCTGCAGAACTGTTCCAGTGCACATTGCCAATCATATCTGGTGTCTCTATAGCATGCTTTTAAAACCAAAATTTGTTTTTCACTGTTATAGATTGAATAGCAGTTACTTGTCTTCAAGCGGGTGTCTCAGGCCTACAGTGTGTGCTCTGCAGAACTGTTCCAGTGCACATTGCCAATCATATCTGGTGTCTCTATAGCGTGCTTTTAAAACCAAAATTTATTTTTCACTGTTATAGATTGAATAGCAGTTACTTGTCTTCAAGCGGGTGTCTTAGGTCTACAGTGTGTGCTCTGCAGAACTGTTACAGTTCACATTGCCAATCATATCTGGTCTCACAGTAGCTTGCACGCATAGTACCACTAATCCCCCCAAAAATGTCAGGCAGAGGCAGGCCACCCCGCAGGGGCCGTCGTGGTCGTGGTGCTGTGATGACCTTTTGCCCTAGAATAATGCCCAGTTTTCAGAAGCCACGTACCCTGAACTTGAAAAGTTCTGAGGACATAGTTGACTGGCTAACACAGGACACCCAATCTTGTACAGCCTCCGCTCGGAACCTTGACGCACCATCCTCCTCCAGCTTAGCTTCAGGCACCTCTCAAGATAGCACTCACCCGCCTGCCGCCACCACCAAAACTAGCACCACAGCCGCTTTACTTGGTATGTCAGAGGAGTTATTCACACACCCGTTTGAAGAAATGAGTGATGCGCAACCATTATTGCTAGAGGATGTAGATAACAGGGATATGTCTCAGGCAGGCAGCATTAAACACATGGAGGTACGGTGTGATGATGATGATGTTGTACCCGCTGCTGCTTCCTTTTCTGAGTTGTCAGATACAAGCGAAGCGGTTGATGATGACGATGCGTCCATGGATGTCACGTGGGTGCCCGCTCGGCAAGAAGAAGAACAGGGCGAAAGTTCAGATGGGGAGACAGAGAGGAGGAGGAGGAGACGAGTTGGAAGCAGGGGGGGTCGTCGCAAGGAGCTAGTGGCACAGTCAGACAGCATGCATCAGCACCCGGGGTCAGCCCGACAGCACGCCAATCAACGCATGCTGTGTCCACCACCAGAATGCCGTCATTGCAGAGCTCAGCAGTGTGGCATTTTTTTTTGTGTGTCTGCCTCTGACAACAGCGATGCCATTTGCAACCTGTGCCAAAGGAATCTGAGTCGTGGGAGGTCCAACACCCACCTAGGTACAACTGCTTTGCGTAGGCACATGATCTCACATCACAAACGCCTATGGGATCAACACATGAGTACAAGCAGCACGCCTACTCTAAGCCGCCATCCTCCTCCTGGTCCAGCATCTTCAGCCACATCAACCACTGCTGTCCTTCTTGCCCCCTCTCAACCATCCGCCACTCCGTCTCCCGCCTTGAGCAGTTCCCGCTCATCTGCCCACAGTCCTGTGTTTCTGTCAAGGACATGTTTGAGCGTAAGAAGCCAATGTCACCAAGTCACCCCCTTGCCCAGCGTCTGACAGCTGGCTTGTCCGAACTATTAGCCCGCCAGCTTTTACCATACAATCTGGTTGAGTCTGAGGCGTTCAAAAAATTTGTAGCTATTGGGACACCGCAGTGGAAGGTACCCGGCCGGAATTTCTTTTCACAAAAGGCAATCCCCAACTTGTACTCGATTGTGCAAAAGGAAGTCATGGCATGTCTGGCACACAGTTTTGGGGCAAGGGTCCATCTGACCACTGATACCTGGTCTGCAAAGCATGGTCAGGGCAGGTATATCACCTACACTGCGCATTGGGTAAACCTGCTGACGGCTGACAAGCAAGGAATGCGTGGCATTGCAGAGGAGTTGGTGACACCGCCACGAATTGCAGGCAGTCCTGCTGCCACCTCCTCTACTCCTCCTACTCCATCCTCTTCCATAACCTCCTCGGCTGAGTCCTCTTGTGCCGCTGCTTCTTGCTCCACATCAACGGCACCCCCCCAGCTCCCCAGGTACTATTCCACATCCCGGATACGGCAGTGTCACGCCGTCTTGGGTTTGACTTGCTTGAAAGCAGAGAGTCACACCGGACAAGCACTCCTGTCCGCCCTGAACGCACAGGTGGAAAAGTGGCTGACTCCGCTGCAACTGGATATCGGCAAAGTGGTGTGTGACAACGGAAAAAATTTGATAGCGGCATTGAAGTTGGGCAAGTTGACACATGTGCCGTGCATGGCACATGTGTGTAATCTGATCGTACAACGCTTTGTGCATAAGTACACAGGCTTACAGGACGTCCTGAAGCAGGCCAGGAAGGTGTGTGGCCATTTCAGGCGTTCCTACACGGCCATGGCTCACTTTGCCGATATCCAGCGGCAAAACAACATGCCAGTGAGGCGCTTGATTTGCGACAGCCCTACACGTTGGAATTCAACACTCCTAATGTTCGACCGCCTGCTCCAACAAGAAAAAGCTGTTAATGAATATTTGTATGACCGGGGTGCTAGGACAGCCTCTGGGGAGCTGGGAATTTTTTTGCCACGTTACTGGACGCTCATGCGCAATGCCTGTAGGCTCATGCGTCCTTTTTTTTTTTTTTTTTTCAACGTATATTACAATTTTTAGTATACAAATGTAAAAACATATCCCATGCTTTACCCATTTTACAGTACAACTGTACACATGCAACATAAAAGAAATCACTGAAATTCAACAACACAAAGCTTACATGGGCTTTGAGGTGTTTGCCAAAATGCATGTATTTGTAGCCCAGATATAACAGTGGCTATAATTAACCTATGTAAACTTGTCACATCTGGCACACTTATACATTACTAAACACAGAATAGTAGTGTACTAAAAAACAAATAAAAAAATTCTGGTATTTGAAGAATATATTCAAATCATTCGTTTTCTGCCTACATTTTGTCATTCAGTTTTCAATTCAGTACAAATAGATGTTCAGTGAATAAACAGCTTAATATGGGGTTGTTGCTTGCTAAAAACAGACAGTTATGCTTTCTTCAGAAAACAATTATTGAACATTTGAAACTCCCATAGAAAGTATGGCTTTCAACTTACTGAGACAAATTAAAATTTCAGCTTTGATGTTCAGCACATTACATGTATTTTTTTCAATATTTCGCTAAAACATAACAGTTAAAAAAAAAAAAAAAAAACGTAAATATAACAAAACTACAACATTTATGCAAAAGGTTGAGGTCCTGCAGTAAAATGTTGATCAGATAAGAAGTTAGGTGGTATTATTTGTGAAAGCGGGTAAGAGAAGAGATTGGCTGGGTCAATGGACAATGGATTTACTGCATGAGTAGGGGGCAACATACCATGCCAGCCAGGGTAGGCTGCTTCTGGATACAATGGAAAAGATGGATATGGGAGACCTGCTGGAACAGTATTTGGCACATGGAGAGGTGGCATAATATTAGCACCCTGACTCTCTCCTATAATTACAGAGAATTCTCCTGGGAACTGAAGGCCATTGCTCAAATTTCGGAGCATATTCATGATCTCAGGCATGCCAACTTCCAGGAGACTGTATCCTCAGAATTCTGATTCCACTGCTCAAAATTTGGGAAACCTGGAGGAGGGAGCCCTTGCTCGGCCATTTGTCTCTCCTCTCGTTCAACATCTGCTAATATGTCAGAGAAAATATCATCTGGGATATCCAAACCTTCTTTATGTTTTTTGGAAGATTTTTTGGGATAAGCTGTCCAGGAAGGATGGCTTGGAAGAAGCAAGATCAGAAGCAGAATAGGATGGTTGTCTTCCAAACCTGGACCTCCCAAAGGACGCACTCTTTGAGGGATGGGTTGGCCGGCAGGTAGAGGCACTAGGAACGCCTCCATGCCATGACTTCTGATGATTGCATATCTTAGCTTCCGATTAAGATAAGAATACAGCCGAGCATATGAAACTGCATCACTTGACGTTCTTTGATTCAGTCGGATCACACACATGTCCTTGGTGCACTCTGGCCAGATACGATCCACATATTCCCAAACAGACTCTTGCAAAATGCATCCTTCGGATGTTAACACTTTTGGTAAATCCTGGCAAAGATGACTGCTATAACCAGACTCTGGCGTGGCTGTAACTTTAAACTGCTTTATAGAGAACATGTGAAGGAATCCCTTCCACACACTTGAGTCTGCTGGATCTGTGAGTCTAGTATCTGGATCATACAATTTCTTGTTCTCTTTTCAATGCATGAAGAATGTTGATTGCCATTAGTTATATGGTGTTTCCATATTTTCTCTGGTTTCTTGGTAATTACCCATTGGCTTAAGTCAGCATCACCTGGGGGGTTTATCAGCCCTTTGCATATAAGGCAGTCCTGATCTAAAAGGTGGCTCTTGTGTTGGGATGTTGTGTCCCTTTTCTCTGAGATGCAATCCTGCTGAGAATCCTGAGGCTGCCACACAGAATCAGACAGATCCTCTAGGGTCAAGTTCTGATCGGGCACGGTATCAATTTCAATTAACCCCTTGTGTGTCAGCTTTGTCATCTGAATCTGGTATGGCTGTCTTTCCTCTTTCTCAATTAGTTCCAGTGCATGTTTTCTCTTTTGAATTCTCCAGTTGGCCAGCTCATGTGCAGCCATTTACGTTGCACTCATTAGAACCAAACTCTGTGGGGTAATTTATGGCCCCCACCCACCGCGCAGGGGTGGGGGCCGAGGGGGGGAGGACAGTAGGTCTCCCCATTGTGATTTATGGCCCCCACCCACCGCGCAGGTGTTGGGGAGGACAGTAGCTCCCCCCAGTGTGTATCATGGGCTTTGAGGACAGGTGTCAATCCATACCTGCCAAGTGACCCTATGTAGGGGTAACAGTCCCTATTCTGCTCTGTGTCAGTGTGTATCATGGTCTCTGTGGACGGGGAACAGTCTCTATTCTGCTCTGTGTCAGTGTGTATCAGGGGTTTTGAGGACAGGTGTCAATCCATATCTGCCAAGTGACCCTATGTAGGAGGAACAGTCCCTATTCTGCTCTGTGTCAGTGTGTATCAGGGGCTTTGAGGACAGGTGTCAATCCATACCTGCCAAGTGACCCTATGTAGGGGGGACAGTCTCTATTCTGCTCTGTGTCAGTGTGTATCATGGTCTCTGTGGACGGTGAACAGTCTCTATACTGCTCTGTGTCAGTGTGTATCATGGTCTCTGTGGACAGGGAACAGTCTCTATTCTGATCTGTGTCAGTGTGTATCAGGGGTTTTGAGGACAGGTGTCAATCCATATCTGCCAAGTGACCCTATGTAGGGGGAACAGTCCCTATTCTGCTCGGTGTCAGTGTGTATCAGGGGTTTTGAGGACAGGTGTCAATCCATATCTGCCAAGTGACCCTATGTAGGGGGAACAGTCCCTATTCTGCTCTGTGTCAGTGTGTATCAGGGGTTTTGAGGACAGGTGTTGTAACGGCTACCCAGATAGAGAGAGGGTTTCTGCCGTTGGAGACGTCCTTTTTCCCTGCAAGCTGCTGTGGAGAAGTAGGCTGATGTAATCCCATCCACGATATCCAGAGCGAAAATCAGGTTCAGCTGCAACAGGAACAGAATAACCTTCCCAAACAATCCCCTTTCAAGAACGAGACGAGGCTACGTTATGAAGGGTCAAGATGAACTGAGGACTGGGACACCCAGCCTGCTTTTTATTAGAAAAGGGTACACACAAGACACTCCCAGGGGGAGGATGAAAACAACCAATTATGCACAGGGTAACACCCCCACGTCTCCTCCCCTCAGATAACCACATAATACAATTAGAACAGACAATATTTTACCCCAGTTCTGGATGTACCCCAAAAACAGGGGGTACACCTTTAAATCCGGCACCGCTTGAGAGATCTTAGTTAGGGGAACACTCTGTCCAAAAATCAGCCCGATTGGATGAACGGTTCGGGAGTTACAGAGTTTCAAAGTTTTGACCGACCGCACAGACCAACTAGCCGAAAATAGTTCCATGAGTTTTGGCCTTGCGGTCGGTCTCTGTTCGCACGGTAAAACGGCATGAAAATCTTGTCATCCATCCGAATCGCGGGGTTCGCTGAAATCCCCATAGATGACTGAGTGTAACTACCGAATGGTGGAGTGTTCGGTAGTTTCTGTGCGAACTTATGGAGGTCTGGAGGACTCAGCGGTGTTCGCCTGTTTGCGTATCCGTTTTCAGTTCCATGCGGTTACAGGCAAACACCGCTGTTCGTACACAAGATGGCCGCGAACACGTGTAAAGTCCTGAAATGGCGGCCACCTATATTTCACATACGGACTTCGCACGAAATCAGGCGAACAGAGGCATGAACCGAACAAAAGAAAGGACTAAGTAGGAAGGATCTGTTACACTGCTCCCCTTTTGTGGAACACTCCGGCAGACCCGGATTGATCCTTTTCGGGTCAACTTGGGGCTGTCCGGTCCCTTGTTAGGGTAATAGTTCTGTTTGTCTGGACAGACCATCGGCATTCCCGTTAAACCTGCCCGGGCGGTATTGAATGGAAAAGTTGTAGGGTTGCAGTGCTAGGCTCCATCTCAACAAGCGTCCATTATCTCCAGCTACTCTGTTTAACCACACCAGGGGGTTATGGTCGGTGATTAATGTAAATTCCTGTCCGTACAAATATGGGGTGAGTTTCTTTAATGCCCAGACCAGGGCTAAGCATTCCTTTTCCACTGCCGCGTAGCTCACTTCTCTAGGTAACAGTTTCCTACTGAGATACGCGACAGGGTGCTCGCCTCCATCTTCTCCGACCTGGCTTAGAACTGCCCCCAGTCCATACATGGATGCATCTGTATGAACGACAAATCTTTTGTTAGGGACGGGGGCAGACAGGACAGGTGCATGAATCAGAGCATTCTTTAGGGCCTGAAAGGCTGTTTCACAGGCGGGAGACCACAGGACTATCCTAGGCAAGTTCTTTTTGGTTAGGTCTGTTAATGGTTTTGCGATGGTACTATAGTCAGGGACAAACCTCCTATAATATCCTGCGGTCCCCAAAAATGCTAATACTTGAGTTTTGGTGTGGGGTGTGGGCCAGTTAGCTACAGCTTCAATTTTAGCGGGTTCTGGGCGCTGCTTCCCACATCCCACTCGATGTCCCAGGTACTGGACTTCTGCCATGCCGAAGTTACACTTTTCTGGTTTCAGAGTCAACCCTGCGGCCCGAATCTGATCCAGTACGGCCTCTACATGCCTTAAGTGCTCTCCCCAGGTTTCGCTATAGATCGCAATGTCATCCAGGTACGCGCAGGCGAAATCCTGGAAGCCATCAAGGAGGCGGTCCACTAAGCGCTGAAATGTAGCCGGGGCGTTCTTCATCCCAAATGGCATGACCTTAAATTGGTACAAGCCAAATGGGGTGACAAAGGCCGACTTAGGGATAGCCTCCTTGGCCAGGGGAATCTGCCAATACCCTTTACACAAATCGATAGTGGTCAGATAACGTCCCCTGGCAATACGATCTAATAGCTCGTCTACTCGGGGCATGGGATATGCGTCTGTCAGGGTTTTGTCATTGAGACGTCGATAATCGACACAGAACCGGGTAGTCCCATCCTTTTTGGGGACTAGGACCACCGGTGAGGCCCACGGGCTGTCAGATGGCTCTATCACTCCTAGTCTTAGCATCTCCTGGATTTCCTTCCTCATCTCATCTTTTACTGCCTCAGGGATCCTATAGGGAGTTTGCCGGAGAGGGGGTTGACCTGGGGTCTCTACATAGTGGGTTGCTAAGGGGGTGTATCCGGGCTCTTGGGAAAACGTCAACCTCTTTTCAGTCAGCAGTTGTCGGATCTGTCCCTTCTCAGCGGGGGTTAGCCGCTCCCCTAGCTGTATGGTATTGAGCAGGGTCTTAGGTTCCGAGTTAGCTAAAAGGTCGGGTATGGGTAAGCTGTCAGGGTCTTCAGTGGCTGGTATACATATGGCTGCTATATCCTCGGGCCTTTCTTGGTACTCTTTTAATAAGTTTACGTGAAAGGACTTCTGGATCCTTTCATCTTTGCTGCTGGCAATTACATAGGTGGTGTCACATACCTGTGCTACCACTTTGTAAGGGCCCTGCCAGGAGGTCTGGAGCTTATTCCCTTTGACAGGTCTAAGCACCAGCACCTTCTGGCCTACTTGGAACGTTCGCTGGCGGGCGCCCTGATCGTACCAACGTTTCTGCCGGCCCTGGGCCGCATGGAGATGGTCCCGTGCCATCCGGGCTAGCTGTTCCATGCGGTCCCGCATTTCTAGTACATATGGCACGATGGGGACACCCTCATGTTCTGTCTCTCCCTCCCAGTGCTCTCGGATGAGGTCGAGAGGGCCTCGTACTCTCCGGCCATAGAGCAGTTCAAAGGGAGAGAACCCTGTGGATTCCTGTGGCACCTCCCGATAAGCGAACAGGAGGTGCGGCAAGAATCGTTCCCAATCTTTGTATTCCGCTGTAAAGGTCCGTAGCAATTGCTTTAGGGTACCGTTAAAACGTTCACAGAGACCGTTAGTCTGAGGGTGGTACGGGGAACTAAGTAGGGGTTTAATACTACAAACCTTCCATAGCTGCTGGGTTAGGTCTGCGGTAAACTGGGTCCCTCTATCGGACAAGATTTCCTGAGGAAATCCCACTCGGGTGAATATCCCGACTAGAGCACTGGCGACAGTGTCAGCCTGGATATTCGTCAGAGCGACAGCTTCCGGGTAGCGAGTAGCATAGTCCACTACGGTAAGGATGTATTTCTTACCAGAGGGACTGGGGTTAGGTAGGGGTCCCACTAGGTCGACTGCCACCCTGCTAAATGGTTCCTCGATCACAGGCATAGGTAACAGTCGAGCTTTAGGGTGATCTCCTCTCTTCCCTACCCGTTGGCATACGTCACAAGTGCTGCAGTAACGTCGTACATCCTTTGAGATCCCCGGCCAAAAGAAGGTCTGGGTGATCCGGAAGGTGGTACGGTTACCCCCTAGATGCCCTGCCAACGGAATGTCGTGTCCGATTCGGAGAAGCTCCAACCGGTACTTTCTGGGTACCACTAGTTGGCGCTTCTGCGAAGGGGGACAGCCTCTCTTTTTTCCTTCCGTCAGTCTGTACAACCTGTCCCCATCCCATAGGAAACGTTCCTGTTTGCCCTCCCTACTGTCTGCTAATTCTCGATACTTTTGGAGGGTGGGGTCCTCTCTAGTTTCCCTCCCAAACTCCTCTGGGGTGTCCCAAGCTATGGGCCTGCTTGTTGTAGTGGGGTTACATGTGGGTGCTTGGCTTACCTGGGTCTCCCGGCCTGTATTAGGGTCATCTGTGACACGGGCCTGTGAGCGGGTGGTTACGGGACAAGCGGCAGCAGGTGTGGGCAAATATGCTGAGGTCAAGGGGCCAATGTCATTTCCCAGGACGACCTCGGCAGGCAAGTTGTCCATAATGCCAACTGTGGTTTTCCCCGATCCGACTCCCCAGTCTAAGTGTACCCGGGCAGTGGGCAAGCGAAAAACAGCGCCCCCTGCGACCCGAACAGCAACAGTGTGGGTAGACACATTCTCTGGCTTTACCAGGTGTTTTTGGATCAACGTGATGGTAGCCCCGGTGTCTCTTAGGCCTTGTGCTGTTTGTCCATTCACCCGAACTTCCTGCCGATGATGCTGTCGGTTATCTGGCGAAGCAGCTTGTATGGGATCTGCTTCATACAAAATCCCCAGGCATTCCTCAGGGCCCATTTCAGCTTCCACACAGTGAGCCGCAGAGGGTCGTGATGCAGGGGCCTCTGCGTTGGGAGTTGTGCGTCTCCAATTGTTGCTATTGGATCTTAGGGGACAATATCGAGCAATATGTCCGAGGTTGCCGCAGTGATGGCACGTCACTTTCGACAAATCTCGGGGGTAGTTGGTAGGTCCCTGAGGACGGGGTGGTCCTGGTGGGACTGGAGCTCGAAACTCTGGGCGTGAGACAGCGGCTGGGGTACGTGGCTCTATCTTATGAGCTGGTCGTGGAGTACCCTGGCTTACTCTCCTTGTCTCGGCGTATTCATCGGCCAGCCGAGCCGCCTCATTTAAATTAGCGGGGCGCCGGTCTCGTACCCAGTCTTGTAGGTCCGCAGCCAAATTTTGGAAGAAATGTTCCATTAAGAACAATTGCAATATCTCCTCTCCGGTGTTGGCCTTACACCCTTGGACCCAATGTGATGCCACTCTTTGTAGTCGGTTAGCCCATTCCATGTGGGAGTCCACAGCTTTCTTTTTGGACTCCCGGAAGCGGCGACGGTAGGCTTCTGGGGTTACCGCATACCTGGTGAGCAGTGCCTCTTTTACTGTTTGGTACTGCGTGATCTCCTCTGTAGTGAGCGCTCGAAAAGCCTCACTAGCTTTTCCTGATAATTTTCCCGCCAGGATAGTGACCCATTGCCCTGGCGGTATTTGATGTAGCGAGCACTGTCTTTCAAAGTCCGCCAAATACCCATCAATTTCCTCTTCATTTTCCGCAAAGGTTTTAAATGCATTGAAGGGAATTTTCTTTACTGTAGTAGTGGGTAGCGGGGTAGGAACTGTCTGTGTAGTGAGCTGTCTGGCTCTTACCAGTTCCATTTCTTGATCCCTCTTGGTTTGGATCTCTTCCCTTGTTTCCCGGAGTAGTTGGGTTATTAGCTCTGTAGACGTGACTGGATACAACGCTAATCTCCGCTGTACAATTGCTGTAATCACATCGTCCTCACTGCTGGGTGCCATGGGTTCCGTTACCTCCATGGACCTATCCATCTCGTCCAGCTCCAGCAGGTCAGCTATCAGCTCCCTCCGTGGTCTGTTGCTGGCACTCCTACCACGATTCTCCAATAAATCCTTTAGTGTGGGTCTTTTCAGCTTGGCATACTGAGACTCCATTCAGCACTTGCTCCTTGGATAAAAGGACCATCCCACCGCTTGCCACCAATGTAACGGCTACCCAGATAGAGAGAGGGTTTCTGCCGTTGGAGACGTCCTTTTTCCCTGCAAGCTGCTGTGGAGAAGTAGGCTGATGTAATCCCATCCACGATATCCAGAGCGAAAATCAGGTTCAGCTGCAACAGGAACAGAATAACCTTCCCAAACAATCCCCTTTCAAGAACGAGACGAGGCTACGTTATGAAGGGTCAAGATGAACTGAGGACTGGGACACCCAGCCTGCTTTTTATTAGAAAAGGGTACACACAAGACACTCCCAGGGGGAGGATGAAAACAACCAATTATGCACAGGGTAACACCCCCACGTCTCCTCCCCTCAGATAACCACATAATACAATTAGAACAGACAATATTTTACCCCAGTTCTGGATGTACCCCAAAAACAGGGGGTACACCTTTAAATCCGGCACCGCTTGAGAGATCTTAGTTAGGGGAACACTCTGTCCAAAAATCAGCCCGATTGGATGAACGGTTCGGGAGTTACAGAGTTTCAAAGTTTTGACCGACCGCACAGACCAACTAGCCGAAAATAGTTCCATGAGTTTTGGCCTTGCGGTCGGTCTCTGTTCGCACGGTAAAACGGCATGAAAATCTTGTCATCCATCCGAATCGCGGGGTTCGCTGAAATCCCCATAGATGACTGAGTGTAACTACCGAATGGTGGAGTGTTCGGTAGTTTCTGTGCGAACTTATGGAGGTCTGGAGGACTCAGCGGTGTTCGCCTGTTTGCGTATCCGTTTTCAGTTCCATGCGGTTACAGGCAAACACCGCTGTTCGTACACAAGATGGCCGCGAACACGTGTAAAGTCCTGAAATGGCGGCCACCTATATTTCACATACGGACTTCGCACGAAATCAGGCGAACAGAGGCATGAACCGAACAAAAGAAAGGACTAAGTAGGAAGGATCTGTTACAGGTGTCAATCCATATCTGCCAAGTGACCCTATGTAGGGGGAACAGTCTCTATTCTGCTCTGTGTCAGTGTGTATCAGGGGTTTTGAGGACAGGTGTAAATCCATATCTGCCAAGTGACACTATGTAGGGGGAACAGTCCCTATTCTGCTCTGTGTCAGTGTGTATCAGGGGTTTTGAGGACAGGTGTCAATCCATATCTGCCAAGTGACCCTATGAAGGGGGAACAGTCTCTATTCTGCTCTGTGTCAGTGTGTATCAGGGCTGGGCTTTGAGGACAGGTGTCAATGTTAGGTGATTTCTGCCCTTTATGGATTAAAAGCAGACTCTGCATCAACTGTGCAATTTTCCATGGGAGTTTTGCCATGGATCCCCCTCTGGCATGCCACAGTCCAGGTGTTAGGCCCCTTGAAACAACTTTTCCATCACTATTGTGGCCAGAAAGAGTCCCTGTTGTTTTTAAAATTCGCCTGCCCATTGAAGTCAATGGTGGTTCGCGCGGTTCGCCGGTTCGCGAACATTTGCGGAAGTTCGCGTTCGCCGTTCGCGAACCGAAAATTTCGGGTTCGCGACAACACTAGTGACAATACCTCCTGCTGCACTGAAGGTCTTTTCTGACAGGACACTTGAAGCGGGGCAGGCCAGAAGTTCTATCGCAAATTGGGATAGCTCAGGCCACAGGTCAAGCCTGCACACCCAGTAGTCAAGGGGTTCATCGCTCCTCAGAGTGTCGATATCTGCAGTTAAGGCGAGGTAGTCTGCTACCTGTCGATCGAGTCGCTCTCTGAGGGTGGATCCTGAAGGGCTGTGGCGATGCGTAGGACTTAAAAAGGTCTGCATGTCCTCCATCAACAACATGTCTTTAAAGCGTCCTGTCCTTGCCGGCGTGGTCGTGGGAGGAGGAGGATGACTTCCACCTCTCCCCCTGTTAGATTCGCGTTGTGCTGTGACATCACCCGTATACGCTGTGTAAAGCATACTTTTAAATTTATTTTGCAAATGCTGCATCCTTTCCGACTTGTTGTAATTCGGTAACATTTCCGCCACTTTCTGCTTATACCGGGGGGTCTAGTAGCGTGGACACCCAGTACAGGTCGTTCTCCTTCAGCCTTTTTATACGAGGGTCCCTCAACAGGCAGGACAGCATGAAAGACCCCATTTGCACAAGGTTGGATGCCGAGCTACTCATTTCCCGTTCCTCCTCCTCACTGATGTCATTGAAGGTATGTTCTTCCCCCCAGCCACGTACAACACCACGGGTACCAGATAGGTGACAACGAGCACCCTGGGATGCCTGTTGTGTTTGGTCTTGCTCCTCCTCCTCCTCAAAGCCACATACCTCCTCTGACTCCTCTTCCTCACAATCCTCTTCCAGCGTTGCCGCAGGTCCAGCAAGCGATGCTGATAAGGCTGTTTCTGGTGGTGATGGTGACCACAACTCTTCATCTTCCTCTTCACGCTCATCTACGACCTGATCCAGCACTCTTCGCAGGGCACGCTCCAGGAAGAAAACAAATGGTATGATGTCGCTGATGGTGCCTTCGGTGCGACTGACTAGGTTTGTCACCTCCTCAAAAGGACGCATGAGCCTACAGGCATTGCGCATGAGCGTCCAGTAACGTGGCAAAAAAATTCCCAGCTCCCCAGAGGCTGTCCTAGCACCCCGGTCATACAAATATTCATTAACAGCTTTTTCTTGTTGGAGCAGGCGGTCGAACATTAGGAGTGTTGAATTCCAACGTGTAGGGCTGTCGCAAATCAAGCGCCTCACTGGCATGTTGTTTCGCCACTGGATATCGGCAAAGTGAGCCATGGCCGTGTAGGAACGCCGGAAATGGCCACACACCTTCCTGGCCTGCTTCAGGATGTCCTGTAAGCCTGTGTACTTATGCACAAAGCGTTGTACGATCAGATTACACGGCACATGTGTCAACTTGCCCAACTTCAATGCCGCTATCAAATTTTTTCCGTTGTCACACACCACTTTGCCGATATCCAGTTGCTGCGGAGTCAGCCACTTTTCCACCTGTGCGTTCAGGGCGGACAGGAGTGCTTGTCCCGTGTGACTCTCTGCTTTCAAGCAAGTCAAACCCAAGACGGCGTGACACTGCCGTATCGGGGATGTGGAATAGTACCTGGGGAGCTGGGGGGGGTGCCGTTGATGTGGAGCAAGACGCAGCAGCACAAGAGGACTCAGCCGAGGAGGTTATGGAAGAGGATGGAGTAGGAGGAGTAGAGGAGGTGGCAGCAGGACTGCCTGCAAGTCGTGGCGGTGTCACCAACTCCTCTGCAATGCCACGCATTCCTTGCTTGTCAGCCATCAGTAGGTTTACCCAATGCGCAGTGTAGGTGATATACCTGCCCTGACCATGCTTTGCAGACCAGGTATCAGTGGTCAGATGGACCCTTGCCCCAACACTGTGTGCCAGACATGCCATGACTTCCTTTTGCACATCGAGTACAGGTTGGGGATTGCCTTTTGTGAAAAGAAATTCCGGCCGGGTACCTTCCACTGCGGTGTCCCAATAGCTACAAATTTTTTGAATGCCTCAGACTCAACCAGATTGTATGGTAAAAGCTGGTGGGCTGGTGGGCTGATAGTTCGGACAAGCCAGCTGTCAGACGCTGGGCAAGGAGGTGACTTGGTGACTTTCTGACATTGGCTTCTTACGCTCAAACATGTCCTTGACAGACACATGACTATGGGCAGATGAGCGGGAACTGCTCAAAGCGGGAGACGGAGTGGCGGATAGTTGAGAGGGGGCAAGGAGGACAGCAGTGGTTGACGTGGCTGAAGATGCTGGACCAGGAGTAGGATGGCGGCTTAGAGTAGGCGTGCTGCTTGTACTCATGTGTTGATCCCATAGGCGTTTGTGATGTGAGATCATTTGAGATCATGTGCCTACGCAAAGCAGTTGTACCTAGGTGGGTGTTGGACCTCCCACGACTCAGTTTCCTTTGGCACAGGTTGCAAATGGCATCGCTGCTGTCAGAGGCAGACACACAAAAAAAATGCCACACTGCTGAGCACTGCAATGAGGCATTCTGGTGGTGGACACAGCATGCGTTGATTGGCGTGCTGTCGGGCTGACCCCGGGTGCCGATGCATGCTGTCTGTGTGCCACTAGCTCCTTGCGACCCCCCCAACTCGTCTACTCCTCCTCTCTGTCTCCCCATCTGAACTTTCACAGCATGCGTTGATTGGCGTGCTGTCGGGCTTACCCCGGGTGCCGATGCATGCTGTCTGACTGTGCCACTAGCTCCTTGCGACCCCCCCAACTCGTCTACTCCTCCTCTCTGTCTCCCCATCTGAACTTTCGCCCTGTTCTTCTTCTTGCTGAGCGGGCACCCACGTGGGCAACCATGGACGCATCGTCATCATCAACCGCTTCGCTTGTATCTGACAACTCAGAAAAGGAAGCAGCAGCGGGTACAACATCATCATCATCATGACACCGTACCTCCATGTGTTTAATGCAGCCTGCCTGAGACATATCCCTGTTATCTACATCCTCTAGCAATAATGGTTGCACATCACTCATTTCTTCAAACGGGTGTGTGAATAACTCCTCTGACATACCAAGTAAAGCGTCTGTGGTGCTAGTTTTGGTGGTGGCGGCAGGCGGGTGAGTGGTATCTTGAGAGGTGCCTGAAGCTAAGCTGGAGGAGGATGGTGCGTCAAGGTTCCGAGCGGAGGCTGTACAAGATTGGGTGTCTTCCGAACTTTTCAAGTTCAGGGTACGTGGCTTCTGAAAACTGGGCATTATTCTAGGGCAAAAGGGAATCACAGCACCACGACGGCCCCTGCGGGGTGGCCTGCCTCTGCCTGTCATTTTTTGGGGATTAGTGGTACTATGCGTGCAAGCTACTGTGATACCAGATATGATTGGCAATGTGAACTGTAACAGTTCTGCAAAATACACACTGTAGGCCTGACACACCCGCTTGAAGACAAGTAACTGCTATTCAATCTATAACAGTTAAAAAAAAATTTGGGTTTTAAAAGCACGCTATAGAAACACCAGATATGATTGGCAATGTGCACTGTAATAGTTCTGGAGAGCACACGCTGAAGGAAGGACTGACAGAGCCGCTTGAAGGACACTGACTGGCTGCTATTAGCTTACACTGGAAACCTTTTTTCTTTGTAAAAGCACGCTATAGAGATACCAGATATGATTGGCAATCTGCACTGGAACAGTTCTGCAGAGCACACACTGTAGGCCTGACAGAGCCGCTTGAAGGACACTGACTGGCTGCTATTAGCTTTCACTGGAAACCTTTTTTCTTTGTAAAAGCACGCTATAGAGATACCAGATATGATTGGCAATCTGCACTGGAACAGTTCTGCAGAGCACACACTGTAGGCCTCACAGAGCCGCTTGAAGGACACTGACTGGCTGCTATTAGCTTACACTGGAAACCGTTTTTCTTTGTAAAAGCACGCTATAGAGATACCAGATATGATTGGCAATCTGCACTGGAACAGTTCTGCAGAGCACACACTGTAGGCCTGACAGACCTGCTTGAAGGACACTGACTGGCTGCTATTAGCTTACACTGGAAAACGTTTTTCTTTGTAAAAGCACGCTATAGAGATACCAGATAGGATTGGCAATCTGCACTGGAACAGTTCTGCAGAGCACACACTGTAGGCCTGATAGAGCCGCTTGAAGGACACTGACTGGCTGCTATTAGCTTACACTGGAAACCTTTTTTCTTTGTAAAAGCACGCTACAGAGACACCAGATATGAGTGGCAACTGTCAAAGTACGCTGGCACAGGTCTGCAGAGCACACGCTGAAGGAGGCCTGACACCCAGACGCTTGCAGACAACTAACTGCTCTTCTATTACAGTGAAAAAAAATTATTTTTTTAAATCTAAAGCTTAAGCTATTGTAAAAACAGATATGAGTGGTGGCACTGGGCAAGAGGGCACAGTATCCACTGTGAACCTCACACAGAAGCTGGCAGGCAGGCAACTGCTCTTCTATTACAGTGAAAAAAATATTATTTTTTTTTAAATCTAAAGCTTAAGCTATTGTAAAAACAGATATGAGTGGTGGCACTGACTGTGCAAATGGGCAAGGCATCCAGCCTGACACAGAAGCTGGCAGGCAGGCAACTGCTCTTCTATTACAGTGAAAAAAAAATATTTTTTTTAAATCTAAAGCTTAAGCTATTGTAAAAACAGATATGAGTGGTGACACTGGGCAAGTGGGCACAGTATCCAATGTGAACCTCACACAGAAGCTGGCAGGCAGTTATCCTGCTGGTACAGTCATTGTGTAGCATGTCCTGGTGGCAACAGAGTCCTGGTGAAATACCTGGGTAAGTTGTTGGTTTCTGTCTCGGACTTACTGGGTATGGGTTATTTATAAGCGTCCTGCATCTCCTAAAGTAGTGATCTGTGGTATTGATGGGGTTTCTGTAACAGGTATATTATCTTGAGTTGGATTCTAGCGGCATTGACTGTCTCCTGTTGGGGGAAAACATTCTTCTGTCTGTTCTTCTTTTCTTCTGTGGTGTAAATCCGCTCTGTTTCTGTGTTTGCAGCTTGTGTATTGGGAGCCGCGAGTTTCAATCCACTATTTGTGTGTTCGGCAGGCGCTGTTAATTGGCCACCCAGAAGCTGGAGTGTGCCCTCCATTTACCTCCCTGAAGCTGCTGTTAACCGCAGCTTAATTGATTGTTACTGGGTGGCCGCGGTTACACTTAGCGGCCGCTAGATGGCGGTGTTCTGGAGCTCCCCGGGCAGCCAGCGCTTTTCTGCCCGGCTTTCATGCACCAAACCCGGACACTTTTACGTGCAGGCACCACTGAACCTCCAGCCCCTGGTTCTAATTCGTACGGATTTAACCGAATACATGTTAATTCGGTAGTTTGTATATGTGAATGTTAACCCAGATGGCACAGCCATGGAGCCAATTCGTGTATTTAAAGACTTTGGCTCCATGGCAATTGAACTGTGTGAATAGGATCTGAGCGCTATTCGGTAGTTTTGTGTGCTCAGATCCTAGCTATCTGGGGATATGTGACATGTCTGTGTTTTATGTATAAAAAGTTACTTTGTGTATTTTAAAGTGATAGTCTGTTTTTGTGTCCCCACGCGTGTAATGTAGTTTTGCCTTTGTCCTGGGAGATAATTGAATTACTTCTCCAGGGAAGAGGGGAGGAAGCCAGGATGCATTGTGGGGATGTTTTACTTCTGTATGTCTGTAATTGGTACTTGTCTGTCCGTTGTTACAGTCTTCCATCTGGTCCCCTAGGGGAGAGTCCACCAGGTGGAAGACCTGCATAAATACAGGGGCATGTAGCCCTCAATAAACAGACCACTGCTTGACCCTCAACACGGAGCCTTGTCTTGTTCTTGGGGGGATTCACTGTATGCTGATAGAGACTGACTGCCAGGAGTGTAAGCCGCTTGGGAACTTTTCCTGTTCGTCTGCCAGCAGCTATTCGTGAGGTTCCAGTTCGGGAGTTTGGAGTGCTACCTTATTCCCTTGTATGCAGTTCGGGAGTTTGGTGCATTCACTTATATCCAATTCGTGAGTTTTGGTGATTTTTCAGTAGCTGTGCCTGTCTGTGAAAAGGTGATTATCGCCTAAACGGATTTCAACCCCTTGTCTGCTGAAATGGTCCGTAACACACTCCCTTGTTTATGGTTTACTTTCCCCAAAGCTCCTTTATGTGTTTCTTCTCACCATGCCCTTTGTCTTTCTCTTCCCTTCAGCACCTGGCTTCTTTCTCACCCACAGCCCCTCTGTGTGTCTATTTCCCAAGTAACTCTGCGTCTCTTTCTCCCGCTCAGCCAGTTTATGCATCTTTTTTTTCCTTTTCCATGCCCTTCAATGTGCATTTTTCCTCTTTCTATCTGCCTTTGCATGTCTTTTTCTCTCCCCAGCAAGTTGTCTCTTTCTCTCCCCCGTCCTTCTGTGTGTTTTAATATATATATATATATATATATATATATATACAGAAATAAAGAGATGCACCCCAAGTACTTGGTAGATGAAAAAAAAGGGGTAGTTTATTCCAATAGGTATAGCATTAAAAAATAGCCGACGTTTCGACCCGTTCAGGTCTTTCTCAAGGTCAATGTACCTAGCTACAAAAGTTATATAGATATATAGGAAATAAGAAAATGTGCTCACCAATCGTGAAGAAACCCCTGAATCCCTTCCTGTTTCACCCGGAAGTGAAACAGGAAGTGAAAACACCACGGTCACGTGATGCGTATATGATGACATGGTGTTGCTAGGATACCGATAAACAAACACAATTATAAGATCGGTATAATGTTCTGGCGTGTATATATCGAGTGTGCCAGTGAAATGCATAAAATCTCTTCATGGACTATCTATCTGTTATCATAGAAATATAGAAATGTAAAGTGCAAAGTGCAATAAGCAAAAAAATTTAAAAAGATGTGAACACAAAATGGAAAAAGATTGTGTTATCATATATAGTATGAAGGTGTCACTTAATACCCAATAAGAAGAGTGACCCAGAATAAGGTGTGTTAAAAGCATTTCACATACCATATCAAGATTATAGGCATTACTTAAAATATCTTACAATTATTATAAATCAATTTAAAGAGGAGAATCAAGGTTATTAAGGCAAAGACTCAGAACACAGAAAAGAACAGCAGGCATGCAAATAGAAAAAAATGTATTCAAAAGACAAATACAGCACATCATATAGATGTCACAGGCAAAATATCTCTAATAGAGTACATTCTATATACAATTATAAACATCTCATTAAATCATAGATCTCATAGATCTCAGAAGCTCACAAAATTAAGACAACAGCAATAAAAAAGCATATCTAAACTAAAAAAATATATATACAACTTATCAAATATTTGCAAAAGAAAAAAACAAGAAGATAGAAAAATCAGGCAAAATTAATCCCGGCGAACATAGCGTGTTCACGTTCGCCACGGATGGCGAACATATGCGATGTTCGGTCCGCCCCCTATTCGTCATCATTGAGTAAACTTTGACCCTGTACCTCACAGTCAGCAGACACATTCCAGCCAATCAGCAGCAGACCCTCCCTCCCAGACCCTCCCACCTCCTGGACAGCATCTATTTTAGATTCATTCGGAAGCTGCATACATTTTTATTTTATTTATTTTTTTATTTATTTTTTAAATTCTTTATTTTTGGAGTGCATAGCGGTATAACAAATGAGCATGTGTTACCCCAACGGCATTCCTCATGCTTTTCAAGTAACAATTGTAACAAAAGGGTATATGTTAATACGTGCACATTTTATATGTTAAATTATTATGAGGTTTGTCAGTCAGATTCAACAACTTGGTAGTGTTTAGACAGGCTTAGACAGTTTAAGAACATCTTTGAATTTAAACAGGCTTAAGCTTACGTCATAGTGAATACGTTATATTAAGCAGTGCGTGAGTATATATATCTACATTTAGATAATTTAAGAACATCTTTGAATTTAAAGCGGTACTGTCATGCCGAATCACGTTTTTTTTTTAACCCCCCTCCCGCCTCCACTACATCCAATTGACCACTTAGTCACCCCCAAATGCCCCAAAACCCCCCAGATTACCTATTTATTAATCTGTATTTTCTGCCTCGATCTATATTCAGGGCGCCGCCATCTTTGTGTGGGTAGGTGAAGTCCCTGAGGCCTTCCCCCGTCCTGCAGAGCTCAGTCTGTACAGAGCCCTCCATGGGTGAAGATGGATTAATTTTTTGAGCGTCGGGCTTTTTCTTTTTCGTCAGGAATTTTTTTTTTTGCGCTCAGGTTTTTTATTTTATTTTTAAGTTCGACAGGTATGATAGCTTTTTATTTGGCCTTTTTTGGGGCTGAAAATTAAGATTTTAGAAAAAAGAAGACGTTGAATGGTAAGTTGAATTTTGCTTTACAGGGTAGTAATTTATTCCCCCCTCACTATTTTTTAGGGTGAGGGGGGTAGGTAGGGGCTTTTTTATTTGGGTAGGGGGGGTGACTAGGGGCTTGGGGACCCCTAGTCACCTTTAATGGGGGGGGGATTTTCATTTAGGGCCCCCACCCGCCGCTCAGGGGTGGGGGCCGGGGGGGACAGTAGGTCCCCCCCTTATTGTTTTTTAGGGCCCCCACCCACCGCGCATGAGCCATTATACTCTGTATATAGAGGGAGCCATGTTTACACGGTATATAGAGGGGAGCCATGTTACACTGTATATAGAGGGGACCCATGTTACTCTGTATATAGAGGGAGCCATGTTACTCTGTGTGGCGAAACCAGCTTCGCCACTGTGAACTGGAGAGGCCTGGTTGCTAGCCTCCTGCCCGCTGACTATGGCCCCTGGACATGCTGCACTTTAAAAACCATATTTGGGCATGTAATAATTTATATTGCTGCTACTGGCCCTTTAAAATCAGCGATGGACATTTTGGGACTACTGTCCCTTTAAGACTGTGAAGCATATTCTATTGTACTGCCTGTATATTGTATATGTATTCATGTGTTACGTTTAACCTGGGTGATATGTATGCAGCATTCATCTGATTGTTCGCTAGAATCACTCCATTCATTATATTGAGTGAAACTACCGAACAACCAGACCACCCAGGAATAAGTGTGCCTCCAATTACCGTTTGCAACAATGTTGCAAACAGGTAATTGGCAATCCATGTAATGTATTCTTTGTCCTCTGGGTGGCCGCCATTCGGGAAACAAACACGTGGCGGCGGCCATCTTAAACTACCGAACAGCGGTGTTTTGCCGTCGAGTGCCTGGAACTGAAATCGGACACTTGACTAGGCAAACACCGCTGAGACCTCCATACTCCCAGAAATTCGTATGGAAACTACCGAATGACCAGCCGTTCGGTAGAAAGAACCCCACAAACAAGGGAATTCATTCAAACCCTCTCCAGGCTCTATAACACAGGCAATTCGTCTGTTTTCATTCCCTTGTTTGTGACCGACCGCAGGGCCAAAATGCATGGAACTGTTTTCGGATACTTTACCCATGCGGTCGGTCAAATCTTTGGAACCTCATATCTCCCGAACCATTCATCCGAATGACCTGATTCTTGGATATGTTGTCCCCCTGAATAAGGGCTATCAGGGGATACCTGTTTTGGAGGTGTAGCATGTGTATTTGGGGTACATCCAGGAATTGGGGAAAAGGGTGTACGGTATAATTGTGTTAAGTGTTAATCTAAGGGGAGGAAATGCGTGGGAGGTACATCCATGCGATTGGTTAATTTCATCCTCCCCCTGGGAGTGTCCTGTATGTACTTGTTTGTAATAAAAGCCAGACTGGGTGTCCCAGTCTAGAGTTCTTGCTTAACCCTCAAAGCGATGTGTCGTCTCGGTCTTTGGGGGAATGGGATTGTATGCTGACTGCCAAGAGTGTAAGCCGATGTCTGCTTTTCTTGTTCAGCTGTTCCAGTGTTCGTGTGGTTCCAGTCGGGAGAATGGTGTTTGTAGTAGCTGCCTGTGCCTCTGGAAAGGGGATTATCGCCTAAACTGGGTTTTATCCTCTTGTAAGTGAAACGGTCCGTTACAATTGGTGGCAAGCGGCGGGATCGTTCCTACAACCAGAGGGACAGCTACAGACAACACTATTTCTGGATTACAAATTGAGGGCAACGCTAGTATCCGTACAGCGACCCTATCTACAAAGGAACTCAGAAAATGGAGGAGAAGTTGCAGGATAGATTGTACGGTTCCGTATTCCGGAGGTCTGGAGCAGTGTCAGAAGAGGACATGTTGATGTACAGAGAGACTGCCAGAGCCAGATTGTGGGACGAAGCCCTAGAGGAAGTACAGTATTCAAGAGGGGATCGGCGCCGCAGCAGAAGGCAGCGAATCCTGGCTCGAATGGCAGAGCGGATGCCCCTCCTGAGGAAAAAGACCGAAGAAGCGTGGGTGACTAGACTCGAGATCTTAGTATATGGAGAACTGGTGCTCGACGACGCATACCAGGCGATACAGTGGTACGCAGCTCAGTGTGTCCCCGAGATGGCAGAGTATGAGTTCCCAGAAGGCGGAGATTACGCTGGCCCTGGCCTATTTTGGGATAATATCGACGATGAGGACTTTGGGACAGCTACCGACTCTCGTTTTTGGGACCTGTGTTACGACCGAGAAGACATGCTGGGTCTCCCTAGCGCTATTGACCTCGAGGCAGACCTACGGTATTTGGTCACCCAGGAATGGAACCTGGAGTGGGATTACCTGCGACTCATCAATGAGGCCCGGGAAGAGACAACCGGCCCTCTTCCCCAACAGCAACCAGCGGGACCCGAGGTAGCGGACCTCCTAGACTGGTCCTGCGAGGATCCCCAGCGGCAGTGTGTATCCCAGGGAGCTGAAGGTGCCGTCCTTCCTCCCCAGCAGCAGATTGTATCCCAGGGAGATGAAGGTGTTGTCCTTCCTCCCCAGCGGCAGGCTGAGTTACAGGGGGCAGAGGTTGTTGTTCCTGCCCCCCAGCAGAAAAGTGATATGCCAGGAAGGCAGTGTGAAGTAAAGGGAGAGGAGAGCAGCGTCCTCCCTCCCCAGCGGCAGTGTGTGTCTCCGGGAGCTGATGGTGTCGTCCTTCCTCCCCAGCGGCAGGCTGAGTTACAGGGGGCAGAGGTTGTTGTTCCTGCCCCCCAGCAGCAAAGTGATATGCCAGGAAGGCAGTGTGAAGTAAAGGGAGAGGAGAGCAGCGTCCTCCCTCCCCAGCGGCAGTGTGTACCCCAGGGAGCTGAAGGTGCCGTCCTTCCTCCCCAGCGGCAGTGTGTCCTGCAGGGAGCAGAGACAGTCAGTCTCGCACCCCAACCGCAGGACAAGGGAATGAAAGGGGAAACAGCTGGTCTCCCTTTTCCCCAGCAGAGAGAGTGGCAGGGAGAGGAGCCTGCTAACCCCTCTCCCCAGCAGCAGTTCACCGTCCAGAGAGAGGAGCTTGTTATACCCTCTCTCCCACGGCAGCCTAACCCACCAAGGGGAGATGTTAAGCCCCACAACTGTGCAGATGGGACTGTAGTCTCTGCACTCACAGCACAAGGGATAGGGACGGTCGGTCCTGTTCCCCAGCCTCAGGGTGATGGATCCAAAGGGGAGACAGTCGGTCTCCCCCTCCGGCAGTCGAGCTGTGCACCTAAAGGGGAGACAGTCAGTCTCCAGCAACCAGGCGCCCACCAGACTACTCCCGTGGTAGTGCTGGCAACCGGACAGAGTACCGCTGGTCTCTGCCCCCTCAGCAACCCACCAAGGCAGCCTACCAGTCTCCCACCCAGCAGCGGTGAAACACCAGAACCTGGACAAAATTCTTCCTCACCCAGATGTAGTAACCGGTTAGTGTGGGTGGGCTGCTCTGTTATTTCTGTTTTGTGGGTGGGTTGCTGGACTAACCAGGGCACTGACCGGCAGAAAGTCAGGTACCCTGTTAGTCTAATTGGCAAAGGGGAGAAATGTGGCGAAACCAGCTTCGCCACTGTGAACTGGAGAGGCCTGGTTGCTAGCCTCCTGCCCGCTGACTATGGCCCCTGGACATGCTGCACTTTAAAAACCATATTTGGGCATGTAATAATTTATATTGCTGCTACTGGCCCTTTAAAATCAGCGATGGACATTTTGGGACTACTGTCCCTTTAAGACTGTGAAGCATATTCTATTGTACTGCCTGTATATTGTATATGTATTCATGTGTTACGTTTAACCTGGGTGATATGTATGCAGCATTCATCTGATTGTTCGCTAGAATCACTCCATTCATTATATTGAGTGAAACTACCGAACAACCAGACCACCCAGGAATAAGTGTGCCTCCAATTACCGTTTGCAACAATGTTGCAAACAGGTAATTGGCAATCCATGTAATGTATTCTTTGTCCTCTGGGTGGCCGCCATTCGGGAAACAAACACGTGGCGGCGGCCATCTTAAACTACCGAACAGCGGTGTTTTGCCGTCGAGTGCCTGGAACTGAAATCGGACACTTGACTAGGCAAACACCGCTGAGACCTCCATACTCCCAGAAATTCGTATGGAAACTACCGAATGACCAGCCGTTCGGTAGAAAGAACCCCACAAACAAGGGAATTCATTCAAACCCTCTCCAGGCTCTATAACACAGGCAATTCGTCTGTTTTCATTCCCTTGTTTGTGACCGACCGCAGGGCCAAAATGCATGGAACTGTTTTCGGATACTTTACCCATGCGGTCGGTCAAATCTTTGGAACCTCATATCTCCCGAACCATTCATCCGAATGACCTGATTCTTGGATATGTTGTCCCCCTGAATAAGGGCTATCAGGGGATACCTGTTTTGGAGGTGTAGCATGTGTATTTGGGGTACATCCAGGAATTGGGGAAAAGGGTGTACGGTATAATTGTGTTAAGTGTTAATCTAAGGGGAGGAAATGCGTGGGAGGTACATCCATGCGATTGGTTAATTTCATCCTCCCCCTGGGAGTGTCCTGTATGTACTTGTTTGTAATAAAAGCCAGACTGGGTGTCCCAGTCTAGAGTTCTTGCTTAACCCTCAAAGCGATGTGTCGTCTCGGTCTTTGGGGGAATGGGATTGTATGCTGACTGCCAAGAGTGTAAGCCGATGTCTGCTTTTCTTGTTCAGCTGTTCCAGTGTTCGTGTGGTTCCAGTCGGGAGAATGGTGTTTGTAGTAGCTGCCTGTGCCTCTGGAAAGGGGATTATCGCCTAAACTGGGTTTTATCCTCTTGTAAGTGAAACGGTCCGTTACACTCTGTATATAGATGGGGGCCAGGGCCGGCGCTACCATAAGGCGGCACAAGCGGCCGCCTTAGGGCGCATGGACCCGAGGGGCGCAAAAATGTCCAAGTGACCTGCGGGAGCACGGAGAACTCCGCTCCCGCCGGTCAATTACTGCAGCAATTTGCTCAGCTGGCTGGGAAAAGTGCAGCCACTGAGGGAGGGGGGCGGAGCACCGAGGAGCGACCGAGGCGAATCTCGTCCTGAGCTACAGGCTGCTGGGATATGTGACATCATATCCCGGCAGCCAACTGCTGTGGAGAGAGGAGGAAAGCAGTGCAGCGGGACCTATGTTTAGCAATTATAAGAAACAGTAAGTCTGTGTGTGTAAGAGTTAGTGTGTGTATGTGTTAGAGCCAGTGTGTGTGTGTGTGTAAGAGTTAGTGTGTGTGTGTATGTGTTAGAGCCAGTGTGTGTATGTAAGAGTTAGTGTGTGTGTGTGTTAGAGCCAGTGTGTGTGTGTAAGGGTTAGTGTGTGTGTTAGAGCCAGTGTGTGTGTGTGTTAGAGACAGTGTGTGTATGTAAGAGTTAGTGTGTGTGTGTGTTAGAGCCAGTGTGTGTGTGTTAGAGCCAGTGTGTGTGTGTGTGTAAGAGTTAGTGTGTGTGTTAGAGCCAGTGTGTGTGTGTGTTAGAGCCAGTGTGTGTGTGTGTGTTAGAGCCAGTGTGTGTGTGTGTGTTAGAGCCAGTGTGTGTATGTAAGAGTTAGTGTGTGTGTGTGTTAGAGCCAGTGTGTGCGTGTAAGAGTTAGTGTGTGTGTGTGTGTGTAAGAGTTAGTGTGTGTGTAAGAGACTGTGTGTGTGTAACAGCCAGTGAGTGTGTATTAGCAGTGTGTGTAAGAGACTGTTTGTGTGTGTCTGTTAGAGCCAGTGAGTGTGTATTAGCAGTGCAAGTGTGTAAGAGACTGTGTGTGTGTGTGTATAAGCAGTGTGTGTGTGTAAGCAGTATGTGTGTAATGGTCAGTGTGTGTTTGTGTATGAGCGAGTGAGTGTGTGACGCAAGGGGGTAAAGAAAATTGGGATGAAGACACAAAACACATAAAAAAGAATGCCAAACAGGGGATACAATATACAAAAAGGGAAAACAAGAGAAAAAGGTGGTAAGATGCACAAAAGGGGCAAAAGAATGGGTAAGAGGGGCAAAAGTGGTAATATTAGATAGACAGGTGAAGATAAATTTTGGGGGCAGCAAAATTTGTCTTCGCCTGTGTAGACAGAAGTCCTTGCACCGGCCCTGAGGGGGGCCATGTTACTCTGTATATAGAGGGAGCCATGTTTATACGGTATATAGAGGGGAGCCATGTTACACGGTATATAGAGGGGAGCCATGTTTCTCTGTATATAGAGAGGAGCCATGTTTACACTGTATATAGAGGGGAGCCATGTTACTCTGTATATAGAGGGAGCCATGTTTACACGGTATATAGAGGGGAGCCATGTCACTGTGAAGCGGGCGTAACTCTTACACTACCTGATCGATATAACATCATACCTGATGTTTTAAAGCATGTTATTCCAAACAATTTAGGAATGTTATGATTTATGCCCTTTATGGATTAAAACCATGTTACCCTTCTTATAAATGGTAACATCCAAAAATTGAATTGACTTTGGTGACTTAAAACAACTGGTATAGGTGATTGATTTATTTCCTTAATCATTTGCTCCAGATCCATAGTAGTGCCTGTCCAAATCATAAAAAGATCATCCACAAAACGATAATAGTGTTGGATGCAATGCCCAAATTTTGCCAAAATATGGTTGCGTTCAAAGGTGTACATGAAGGCGTTGGCATATGATGACAGTTGTCACCAAATTGATGAAAAGTAAATTCAATTTTTGGATGTTACCATTTATAAGAAGGGAAACAATTTGTTTAATCTATATCGTAAAAACACTGATCGCAATACCCTTCTCTCTGCTTCCAGTTTCCATCCACAACAACTTAAGAAATCATTACCAATCTCTCAATTTCTAAGAACATTGAGAAACAACACAGAAACAGAAAAACGTAAAATTCAACTTGATGAGATGTGGGATAGATTTCGTGTACGTGAGTACCATCCACATACCCTCCAATTAGCACAGACCAAAGCCTTGGAAATATGGAATCGAGAAAAACTGAATGACAAAATTGAGAAGGCACAACAAGAACCAAGAATTTATCTTCCCATGACCTTTCACACAGGGACATCGAAAGTAAGACAATCCATTCGAAAACATCGGGATATACTACGATCAGATAAGTCATTACCATATTTATGGATACTCCAGTCATCAGCTATAGAAGGAATAAAAACTTAAAGGACCTGGTGGTGAAAAGTGATCCGATAATTTGTCACCAAGAAAGGCTGCTACAAATGCAGTGGATGTGTGACATGTGGTCACATGGTCAGTGGCACGACCTTTGCACATCCCCATAGTGGTCAGAGAATGAAAATATCACATTACATCACTTGTACCACTGACCATGTGATATACATGATCACATGCCCTTGTGGACTCTCATTTGTGGGTAAGACCGATTTGACATTAAGAGAACGCATAAGGGGACATCGGTCAACCATAACTACAGCGTTTAGGGATCCATACAGCGACAAGCCAGTTGCCAAACATTTTTTACATATGCAACACAGACTCCCTATGCTACGTTTTATGGCCATTGACCATTTCCCCCCGATGCCTAGAGGAGGCGATAGATCAAAGAAGCTACTTCAATGTGAGGCACAATGGATTCATCTATTAGATACAGTGACACCAAGAGGACTTAATGAAAATATTGTGCTCTCCATGTTTCTTTAATATTATTTTGGTCTTTTTCTTCATCTTTATTTACTATTTTATTATTATTATTTTTATTTTTATTATCTTTTTTATTATTATTATTATTATTATTATTTGGTTTACTTTAGTACATTTGTGGATAATTTTTGCCTGTTTTTCTATCTTTTTGGGTTTTTTTTGCAAATATTTGATAAGTTGTATATATATATTTTCAGTTTAGATATGCTTTTTGATTGCTTTGTCTTAATATTGTGAGCTTCTGAGATCTATGAGATCTATGATTTAATGAGATGTTTATAATTGTATATAGAATGTTCTCTATTAGAGATATTTTGCCTGTGACATCTATATGATGTGCTGTAGTTGTCCTTTGACTCAATCTTTTCTATTTGCATGCCTGCTGTTCTTTTGTGTGTTCTGAGTCTTTGCCTTAATAGCCTTGATTCTCCTCTTTAAATTGATTTATAATAATTATAAGATATTTTAAGTAATGCCCATAATCTTGATATGGTGTGTGAAATGCTTTTAACACACCTTATTCTGGGTCACTCTTCTTATTGGGTATTAAGTGACACCTTTATAGTACATATGATGACACAATCTTTTTCTATTTTTTGTTCACATCTTTTTATATATTTTTGCTTATTGCACTTTGCAATTTATATTTCTATATTTCTATGATAACAGATAGATAGTCCATGAAGAGATTTTATGCATTTCACTGGCACACTCGATATATACACGCCAGAACATTATACCGATCTTATAATTGTGTTTGTTTGTCGGTATCCTAGCAACACCATGTCATCACATACGCATCACGTGACCGTGGTGTTTTCACTGCCTGTTTCACTTCCGGGTGTGCACAAAGGGATTCAGGGGTTTCTTCACGAGTGGTGAGTACATTTTCTTATTTCCTATATATATAACTTTTGTAGCTAGGTACATTGACCTTGAGAAAGACCCGAACGGGTCGAAACGTCGGCTATTTTTTAATGCTATACCTATTGGAATAAACTACCCTTTTTTTCATCTACCAAGTGCTTGGAGTGCATCTCTTTATTTCTGTTTATATATTTTCAACGTAGGATTGCACCCAGGCTACATTGAACTATACACATGAAAGGGTGAGTGCGAAGAAACACTGTTTGAAAATAAATAAATATATATATATATATATATATATATATATATTATTCTAATTTTTAAACTCAGAATTAGTATTGCAAAAAAAATATTGATGTTACGTAGCCATTAGGTCAGGTAATGTAGCAACATATTAATGCTAGCACTCTGATAGGCAGCATTTCCCTGCTGCTCTAGCTATCTGAATGGCTTTCCCAAATTATTTTTGGAACCAAAGAGCTAGACAGCAGCATGAACTAAATTTTGATGACCAAATTAATTTTTTCTGCTAAACAGTTCCCAAAGAACTAATTTTTTTTTTACTTGGAGCAAAAGTTAAAATAACATATATTGTTATTGTGAATGTATCTAGTCAAGTAGTGCAAATGTGGGTAGGCTAACCGAATTCTGTCAGTAATTGGTGATGGTAAATATCACAATTGCCATTCCACTCAGAATTCATACATTTCCACAGCATTTTGTCCAACTGTATAAAATCCAGTGTTTAGTGAACTACCCTATGAATTTTGTTTCTGGAAAAAAAATGGTTTACCAAACAAATTATCTCCACTGTGCGCAAGTCTAGTGTGTATGTGTATATATATATATATAAGGTGCTTATAAATGTAGGATAGTAAAAAGGGGCAAGTCGGTTGTGGTGTGCCGGAACCGACGATGAGGTAGGCCTTGTGACAGATCCCCCTGTTTTGCATTGGATCTGCAATCTATGTTGTATCAGCCAACGTCCATGTTACCTGGGAACCTCTACCCTTTGTTTTATTCTATGATGTCCCATCATCCACCTTGCCTTGCACTTAAAGACAAAAAAATGTTTCTGGCCCTTTAATTGTGTTGTGCAAAGAATGGGTACGTTTGCATACAGCCGAAGTGCCGAAGTAGTCGAAGTGGCCGCCATTAGACAATCGAACACGTGGCAGCGGCCATTTTAATGCAGTCGAACGCGGTCAGCCACACATTTGAATGAACACCGCTGACCTGTACCTTCCCCTACCCTTCGACACTGCCACTGGAGACTAAGTCCCGTTCGAAGATTCGAACACCCGTTCGAACGGGACTTTGTCATCTTTTCATGGGAAATAGACTGCCACTCGACTAACGACCACCGCAGAAGTTTAACCCTGTTCTACTTCGACGCTTCGACAGAAGTCGAAGTGCGTTTAACTATTCGAACGCCGCCTTGTCAATTTTCAAGGCAAAAAAACTTTTTCAATATCTCTGGAACCACTGAACCGATTTATACACATTTTTGATATGTTTGTCCCCAAGTTGTGTGGTTCATAAAAATGAATGAATGTGATACAAAATCATGAAGTTATAAAAATGTATAAAAATGTATAAGTTTTAGCTTGGAGATAATTGAGTAGATACAGTAAGAAACTCAATTATCTCCCAAGCAGAGGGGAGGGAATATGTGGGATGTAACCATTATCTGGTTGGTGAATGTCTAATTGCCTGTGGGCATCTCCCTTGCAGGGAAGCACTGCATAAAAGCAGAGTACCTGCCATTAAACATCAGTTCTACTTCACCCTCAATCTAAAGTCCTGTCTATTATTGGGGGTAACCGCTATACAGCTATTCACACTAGCTCTTGTAAGAGCTTCTTCACTTGGAATACGACTGGATGCTGAGAATCCTCCTCACTGATCGGGAAAAGGACACCCTCCAGCGGTCGAAACCCCTCTGCAACACGGGGTAATCGCTACAGACCTGAGAATGAAGAGGGCCTACCCAGGAAAAAGAAATAGAAAGGAAATAAATGTTAAAATGTGGTGTGGTGGGAGGGTCCTTCAACGCTGACCTCGAACGGTAAGGAGCAAGGTAAGGGGAGTGCCTTAAGTTGGCTAGAAGTGGATACCAGCACCTCCAACAAATCCAGGCCAAATTGCCTTAATACTTGTGTAAGGTGCTTATGATAGTACAGTGTGAAATACCATAATTAAATGTAGCATAGTAAAAAGGGGCAAGTCGGTTGTGGTGTGCCGGAACCGACGATGAGGTAGGCCTAAGAAAGTAGAGGGCAAAAATTAAGTAATCAACTTTATTACAGACAACCAATACAGATACATTTATCAACCAGACATGTTTTTGAAAGCATCCCTTACTTCTTGTACTGGGTTTGGTATGTATCGTGAGTAAGCAGATGACTTCCAGCGCCCCAGTGTTTTTATAACATGAATTGGAATGTTGACACTGGAGGCTGTGGATGCTGCTCCTATGCGGAAGGAGTGCCCTGAGTAGTTAGCTGCGTTGAGGCGCAGTTGAGTGAGCAAGGACCTAACGTAGGTCATGAAGGTTGTAGTGGTGAGTACTGAACCTTGTGATATTAGTAATGGTTGTGATGGTAGTAAATTATGATGCTGTATGTATGCATCAAGAACCCTGATGGAACACCACATGTTGTGTGTGGGATAGTATGGAATGTGTACTGATATGTCCTGACTGATTTTGGAGTGAGGTAAAGTTAGGATGTAATGATCCATGTGTTTTGTTAAGTGGGAATAGAGGAGAATAGGAGTAGATTGTGTTGTGGTGGTTGTAGTGAACTCTCTAGGTCTTAGAAATCCATAGAAAGCTATG
This sequence comes from Pelobates fuscus, assembly GCF_036172605.1. Taxonomy (NCBI): domain Eukaryota; kingdom Metazoa; phylum Chordata; class Amphibia; order Anura; family Pelobatidae; genus Pelobates; species Pelobates fuscus. The sequence goes on along the minus strand of NC_086318.1, from coordinate 270,157,384 downwards.
TATATTGCTGCTTTGATGACATAATTTGTATTGGTGTCAAAAGGTTTTAAATCAAGCAGGTTAGACAATGCTTTGAATATATGGTTATCTATAGGTAGCCTCTGTGATGTACGCGTGGGTTCAGATTTCTGAATGCCTCTGAGTATTATCTTAATCTGGTGAGAGGCCATGAAACTAGTGTTGTTTGGGTGTAAGATTAGCATATGGTGTAGAATGCCAGTGAGTTAGAGTTTGATGGTGTTATATGACATTTTAAGTTTAAGGTGGCAAAAAGAAGCAAAACCCCCAAAAGATGTCATAACAAATGGTTGCATGATGTTATGTTCCAGAAGGAATCTATGAAATAGTGTAAAAGCCCTGTTGTATGTTTTGTGTGTATTTTTTGATAGTGCCAATTGAGACAATGTCCTGCTATGATGCATGATGGTTTCTTGTCCAGTATGAGTTGTTGAAATGTTGGAGTGATGGTTGCTGTGGGCGCAGCTGACGGGAGTGCTTGATGAAAAGCCTGAAATTTAAAACGAGACAAATTGTCAGCAGCTGTGTTATATATACCTGGAACATGGAAGCAATATAGAAAGAAATTATGACAAGCTGCCAACCAAGTGAGTTTCCTTAGAAACCTCATGATCGTAAGGGATTTGGAACGACCTTTGTTAATGATGTGACAGGTTGCCTGGTTGTCTGAGTAACAACGAACTGGCATATTAGCTTATAAATGACCCCATGCTACGGCAGCCACCACGATGGGATAGATCTCAAAGAGAGCTGAGGTAGTGGAAAAACCTTCCAAATCCTGAACTGCTGTAGGCCAGCTGCCAAAAAGCCATTTGTTCCCAAAAATTGCTGCAAAACCTGTGGTAGATGCCACATCTGACCAAATGGTAGGAGATGAGTCAGTCAATTGAGGGAGGAACATACTTTTACCATTCCAAGTAGTTAAAAATCTCTTCCACATGTTTAGGTCTGCTGTAGCTTGGTTATCTAAGGACAACCTGTGTGTGTCATGTAGGAAACGTGGAAAAAGGTAAAATAGTCGTAAAATGAAGGAACAGCCTTGAGGTATGTTACGCATAGCAAAATTTAGTGATCCCAGCAGGGACTGTAGCTCTTTGCGGTTGCAAGTACCGAGCTGAAGATAGCTGTTGATGTAAGTAAGAATGTTCTCTATCTTGTTGTGTGGTAGGCTTGCTTGCATTGTGGCTGAGTATAATTGAATACCCAGAAAAGTGATAATCGTGCCTGGCCCCTCTGTTTTCTTAGGGAATATTGGTACACCTAGTTGCTCAAATAGCTTGGTTGTAGCTTTGAGGCTACTAGGAGGGGAAGTATTCTCCTCGACCAGTAAGAAATCGTCCAGGTAATGTAATACCGTAGGGCATCTGGCTATGTTCAATAGTAACCAGCACAATGCTTCGGCAAATGTGTCGAAAATAGCTGGGTTACTTTTGGACCCAAAAGTTAAACAGGAGAAAACATAGTAGTTCCCGGCCCACTTGATGCCATGCAGGTGCCACAGTGTGGGGTGGATTGGCAGTAATTTAAAGGCATTAGTAATATCGGTCTTACTAAGCCAGACTCCAATCCCTGCTTGTATGATAGCGGTAATGGCGTGATCTATGGTGGTATATTGCAGGGAGAATTCCTCGGAGGGTATGAGGGAGTTAAGACTGGGGTTGGCCGATGAGTGTGGTGCCGAAAAGTCAATGATGAGTCTCTGTTTAAGGGAAGATTTCCCTGTGACAATACCAATGGGGTTAGTTCGCCATTCTATGAATGGTGGAGTTTTGAAAGGCCCCAGTACGAAACCCTCAGCCACTTCTTGAGCTATGAGAGTGTCAAACGCTGTGGGGTTGTGTTGTGCGGATTGTAGATTAGGGCATTCCAGAGTCCTGGATGGTGTGTGTAGAATACCTGTGTGGAAGCCTTCTGTTAAACCAGAGATAAGAAAGTCTACCAGGTGTCTAGACGGGTGATGAGACATAAATGCAGTAAATACTGGCATATTAATGGATGTTAGGTAAGGCTTGGAATACATTTTATCTGGACACATGGTTTTTGCATGTGCCCTAAAACATTTTAAACAGATATGCAATAATAATCTACATCCACTATAACTGCAAGACCCAACATTGAAGTTATTACATATCTGGGACTTGCCCAGAAACTTGATTGGGCGTCCCAGTTTGTCTCTTGACAATTTCTCTGGAACACCAGAGGAACTAGCTCCTTGCGTGGAGGCATGTTTGTCCGCCGTGTTGGTACAGAAATTTGTAGTATGGGCTGTAGAGGAGCAGTAGGCACAAGCCGGTGTTCTTAGACCTGCAAAGTGTCTGCAAAATATGATATGTTCCATACTGGGAGAAGGCTCCAGACACTTTTGCAGAAAAAGACCTATGGTAATCATAAAAGGCTGAACCACCATATTTGTTGCCCAGGTCTACCAGCTTGTGCATAGAAAGATCAAACTCCTCTCTTCTATTGGGATAGACCGCACAGATGACATCCGGGTAAATACCAAAATCCAGGACAAACTCAGGGATAGTCAGTTTCCTGTTTAGGCGGGCATCCCTAGATCTGACAACAACAGACACATCATCATAAGTGTAAGTTTTATTTTCTACAATATCCTGGGAGGCAATCTGCAGGGAAGCCAGGTTGACATCTTTACCTTCCAGGATGTCTTTTTTAATGTGCTCAGGGATCATATGAGCAGGGCTTACTTCCTGGTCTTCCAGGGTGATGGCTGGTGCAACTAATAGCAAGTCGGCTGGTGCTTGTGAAGCAGCAGCGGGTGGCCCTGCTAGAGTAAGGGTCGTGGTGACCAACTCAAGTTTCTCCAGCCTGGAGTTGACCTTGTTCATGGACGCCATGAGTGAAGACAACATGGAATGTATGTCTCCTGGGTTGGACTGGCTAGGTCCTTCCCCGGCATCCATGTTGTTTGTTGAAGTGCGTAGCAGTTTGAAAAGTTCTGCTTTCCTCGCTGTAGCGGGGTAGGGGATTTGCCATCTCCTCAATTCTGTAGTTATACGAGGGATCGTCCAGGATCTGATCAATGCTGGACTAGCTACATCTCCTCCTTGTGTGGGAGTGATAGCTCTAGCCGGGGTGCTAGGCAGGGAGAAATCCTCTACCCCTTCCTGAGACATACTACAAACAAAACAATTAATTTGTGTATGAAAACCACCAAATCGTACTAGCAGGCTAGCTAAGCCGGATGGCGAAACATTACACTTGTTTGGTGACAGGTGAGGCCCTACTAATTGCCAAGCAGCTTGAGAGGCTCTATCTATGCGTTGGCGCGAGGTGATTTGAGGCCACCCGTCGTAGTGGCAGGAGTTTTTGGCCTCTCGGTGACTGTAAGACAGAAAAACAGGGGAAGGGAGTGACAGGTGAGTCCCTCTCTATGCAACATGCGAGGCGGCTAGCTACCATGTGGTCCGATGGGTGTTTGCCTCTGAAACGTTGAGGTGGGGTGTTGGCCTCGCGGGACCACTAACTGATGGCAACTGCCAAGAAGGGGTAAATACCTATATGTACCTGGCAGTATGAAAAATCTCACAGGAAAAAACGTGTGGTGCAAATATATTTAAGCTGGACAGCCTGAACCAGGTAAAAAGAGAGTAGTGGACTGTGGGAAAGAAATAGACTGTGTAGCGTGTACCAGCGATGTTTTTTAAGGCTTGCTGGCGTATGACTTGTAAAATGAAATGTAGTGATATGCCATGGGAATATAAATGTGTTACCAAGGAAAAGTGATGCCGTGGCTTTAATACAAAAATCTGTCTGAAACAGTGGGGAATGTATGATGGGTGTCCAGTAAAATAAGAGGAAGGGTTGAGGGAAGCCGCGGCCTATGTATAAACAGCATATGTGTTATATAATAAAAAACAGTGTGTAAGGGAAAACATAATGCTTTAAAATTATGTAAGATATATATATATATATATGTATGTATGTATGTATGTATGTGTATATATATATGTATGTATATATGTATATGTATGTATATTACTGTGCAGTAAAAGACGTATGGATGGTTGGATCAGTACGTGTGATTCAACCCGAGCATGCATGAAAAGGAAAAATGTATCCTTAAGTATGTGTCATAGTTTAAAACACAGAAATGAGGCCTGTAGCATAGGCTGAACCAATTTAAATGAAATGGATAAGTATGGAAAAACTCCTGAAAGTGTGGGAGTCAAAATGATCCATACCGATATGTTAGCTGGTTTCATGCACATTGATAGAATATTGATACCTTTAAACAGAAATGGAAATAATATGTCTATTTAAACAAGCAAATCATTAACCAAATGTTATATACATGAAATGATGAAATGTAACTCATGAAAGGATTTATGCGAAATACATAGCAAGACAACCAAAACCCAATATGAAGGGAAACAGAAGCTAGGACGAATAGTTTAACCGTATGAATTTTATGCGAACAGCATGCGTGCTTAAGTATATCATGAATAAAGTGCCGAATGGCAAAACAACCGAAATGATAACTGTTCAGTGTAGCAAGGGAACAGTTATGTGCGAAATGATCACTTAACTAATACACATGATTTAGCCGAATAACCGTACGAAATGAAGCCGCGAACGGCTTGTGTAATTGCGGCATAGCAGGGAAAACCCGTAAAGAGAGGACCCGTGCTGTAACGTGCGCCGTGGGAACCGATCCTGGCGTGACAGGTAGGTCTAACTTACGGTTTAGGAGTCCCTGGGACGATCTACGATGAAGACCGGGGTAAGAAGCTGGACGGACAGAAAAGGTCTGCAACAGGATTCCTGGACACAGCTTGCCGCGGAGAAACTCGTGGATAAGAAAACCAAGATGGCGTCTGAGAGAACCCGGAAGTGGATCCTCATTCAACGCTGACCTCGAACGGTAAGGAGCAAGGTAAGGGGAGTGCCTTAAGTAGGCTAGGAGTGGATACCAGCACCTCCCACAAATCCAGGCCAAATTGCCTTAATACATATAGACTGCTGCTCTACATAAGCATGAGTTTTTAGTAACAATTTCTCCCGTATTTTTTTTTTCCAGGTTTTTTTTTTTTTATATTGTGATTTTTGGTTTGAATCTGAACAAATGCCCATAATATCAGTTGTCTGAAATGTTTTAAATGTAACACTAACTTTTGGTAAATTTTGGAATGCTTTCTTTCACTTGTTATCTGAATAGGTTGTCAAATATGATATTAACAGTATAATACCTTACCTTAAGGAGAGAAAACTGACAACTGGCTATAACAACACAGAACTGTAAAATCCAAATGTCTTTAAAAAGACCATGGTTCAGAACCCAGAATCCAAGAAATGACACCATGATGGCTAGAAATACAATGAGTATATTCTCTTCAAAATCTTCAGTTCTGTAGCACA